>NC_056746.1:1017576673-1017891673 GCF_019279795.1 Protopterus annectens | reverse complement strand
CATGTCTCAGCACTGCTTAAAATGGAAATTTAGAGCTGAAATCCTCACTGGTCATTTATCTCAGTGGTTAAAGTTTCGGCTTTGTATGCAGTAGGTGTATGGTTCAAATACCAACGCAGGCACTTCAGCTTTTTCATGGGAAAGCATTGTTAAATTATTTTTTTATTTTTAATGATGTAGAAATTGATATTTGTTAACCGGGAGGGAAGTATTCACTGGTAATTTAGCTCAGTGGTTAGAGTTTCAGCTTTGCATGCAGTAGGTGGATGGATCAAATACAACGCAGGCACTTCATCATTTTCATTGGAAAGCATTGTTAAATTATTTTTTTTATTTTAATGATGTAGTAATTGATATTTGTTAACCAGGGCAGTGAAGCTAGCCAACCTTCTAGTGTCAGTGGATATGTGATGTGAAATCCCCCATGTAAACACAAGTGTCCCAGACAGTACAGTCACACCCCAAAGTAATGTAATCAAAGCATATAGGGGGACGTCTTGTAAAGTATAATATATACACTTAATAATATGTCAGCAAGGAGTAATTAGTGTCCAATTCATTAATTTCCTTTAAATGAAAGCTGAGCAATGCTTACCAGTGCTTAGCTATGCTTAGCAGGCTTGAGCATTACCAAGAAGTATAACTGTAAGCAGCATTCAGCCCAGCTAAACAGATTTGCATACCGCTAAGCACTGCTCAGTATTTCTGAAACCAGCTAAGCAAGGGGGTGTGTCTCAGGCTGCTTAGCTGGCTTAAGGAAAGCTAAGTGTGCTCATGTACAGGGGAGGTGCAGATCTGCTGACAAGTGTTTACATTTCAGCAGCGCATTTGTATGCCATGGCGTGGGGCTTAAAAACACAGGAAATTTAAAAAAGCAAACACCTTTGGAAAAGGTAATTAACTAGAAATGACTAATAATCCCTCTGGCACTCACACTGGCCCATTCAAACTCCTCAGTAATGCAGCTGGCAGGTGGAAAGTATTCATAATTAGCCAATCACATAGGCTACATCTACAGCATACCAAAATAAAGTATGCAGACACCCTTCAGTCTGTTTTTTCCCCACATACTCTGCACCATTGGAGTACACACTTGGGAATTTTAACTGACAAAATGATAGGGACTTCTGTCGCTTTGTTACATGTTTTTGTGCTACAGACTGAGGGTTGTGATGAGGATGATGCTGACAACTGGCCCAGACCGAGGAGAAGAAGAGTGTTCAGACCTAGGGTAACCTCTCAGGGGCTACATGAGCTGGAGATAGAGTGCTACTGGGTGGACAGGGACATATTACAGCAACTCATTGAGCTCTGCTGCCCTCACTTCATACCCAGAGCCAACAGAGGGTAACCCATCCCAGTGGAAACAAAGGTATGTGCAGCCTTAAGAATACTAGCTACAGGTACTTTCCAAAGACCTACTGGGAACATCATGAGGATCTCACAGGCATCTGCACCCAGGGTACTCCACCAGTTCCTGGATTTGAAGCTAAGAAATGCCAGTGAACACATTTATTTCCCCAGCACCCCTGAGGAGAGAACCAGCAACATGAGTCTCTTCCACCATGTAGCACACTACCCAGAGGTACTGGGTGCCATAGACTGCACTCACATCCACATCAAAGCACCACCCGGTGAAGAGGGTAGTGTCTACATCAACTGCAAGGACTATCACTCCATCAACTGCAAGGTCATGTGCAATGCCCAGGGCATTATCATCAGTGTGTGTGCTGCCTTACAGCTGTACCAAGCATTTGCCAGGGGAGACATACCGTATGGGCCATGTTCATAGTATGTGCCATGCTACACAATATAATACTGTGGAAACAGCTGCGGCAGGAACATCACAGGGAAGGGGCACACAGTCCCCCACCATTGCCAAGGTCCCACAAGTACAGGGGGACTCAGAAGAGGAGGAATCCCCTGAGCCTCTCCCTGTAGGCAGATGTAGGTGTTACATCCTGGCCTTGGCAAAGAGGCAATGCATAGCACATACACTGACAGCCTAGGGAATGAAACCTCTCTCTGATTTGCACACACAGTAAAATGGATGCCACACACATCACACTAACCTTACCTTACCATGTATAGGCTGTGTACTGCATGCATCTGACTGAGTCAGCCCTCAAGCACTGTCCTCAAAATTGCCACAGGCACAAGGTAAGTCACTCTTCTTAACAATAAATGAATGGAGTGGTACATTGTGGTAGCATATTTATGGTATCGCTGCATGTATGCAAGGGAATGGGGTGGCCTACTGGGATAGCAGCAGACAAGTGACAGCTATGTGGGACAACAGGAAATGTCCACCCAATACTGGCTTCCCCAAGGTATTCAGTAGTCCCCTAGGTGACAAATCTCATTGCAGTATAGGTGAGGGACAAACAAACTGGGAGGTCATAGGTCACATGCATGGATGTCAATGTTGGAGCCCCATACATACCCCTCAGCCTCTCCCAGCAATTCAGCTGTAGAAAACCATAAATAAATGTCTGGCAAAGGCCCACAAATAGGGGAAATGATGAAATATTCCTCTTAGAGACTTACACAGTGATATCACAGCAGGTCTTGCAGTTGCATTAAGTCTCTGAAGGGTAAGAAGTCTGAAACTCAAATGTCTGCCATTGCATTCTAACCTTCAGTCTTTAGTGATATGCCAGTATTCTGCAAGACAGGCACAACACTAATCTAAATGGAACCAAAATGTAAAGCCAACATATGCACAGTTTGTGCAAATGTGTACAGTTGACAATTATGCCCCCAACCTACCCTTGTTCCCATAGAAATGCAGTAACATTTATGTTTGTAGGGTAATAGCAGCAGTGCACATATTCCCAGGGCTGCCACAATCAACTTAATAACTTGTTGCATGTCCACAATATGCAGGGGTTAATGAGCTATGCATATGTATGGTTAATACTGTCAGGATGTGGACAGCACTTATTCCTGGCTGTTGTGGCGTAGTGGCCTAAGTACAGTACTGTGCTTGACAGGGTCAATGTTCCAAGACTTTCTGTGCCAACTATTTTGAACAGCAGGTACCTGAAAGTCACTGTACTGCCAGGTTATAAATGGCTGCCACCTTACTGTGCCAGCACTAACAACAAGTCACTGGCCACCATCCATACCCCTGGAGTGACAGGCTGTCACAGAAGGACCATAAGTATGCCTTGTATAGCTGTTCTGCATGTCCTGACATTGCATTTGCCTGCCAAGCTATTTGCAAAACAAGAAAGGTTCATGTCAAAACATCAGTGGCAGACAGTGGAGAAGCAGACATCATACCCATAAGAAAAAGCAAGCAAATACCAAACTAGTCTCCCAACTGTCTATGTCTGGCAGAGCAATATTAACACCCTGTCTTCATGTGTGGGCCTGTGCCTGACTGTCATATATGGCCCTGTCCAGAAGTCAGTCTGTGATGGTTTGACAGCTAGGCCAACATGTAGCTTCATAATAACATAGCAACACAAACTGTCTGAGAACCACAACAGATGTAGTGGTGCAGTGATGGACAACCTCCTAAATAGGTACACTCAGAGGTGTGAAGCCCATAACCCTGTCTGTGATGTTACAGCATCTACTCCGCTCACACCAGAAATACAAATACATAACAGCAGCCACTGTGGACAAAGCCTGTGATTGGACTACAGAAGGACAAAGAAATGCACATAAGGGGAAGGGGAACCACGGGCCAGACAAACAGAGAATGTGAACACCAGAACAAATTGTGCTGTAACATAGGTTCCCTGCAGTGTATGGAGTCAGTAAACATCACTCACAACTACACAACACACACCCATGTAAGTGGAGGTCCTCAACAAAACATAAAACCAAACAAAGGACACCTCAGAGGCAAAAACACATGAGAACTCCATAAATCTCCACACCACAGACCATGCATAGTCCACACACCAAGTGTTTCGCAACCACTAAGGCCTTACCATAAACCCAACATATTACTCATAGGAGACTCCATTGTAAGACAAACAGATGTGCCTCTCACCAGACTGGAAAAGGACAAAGTCATGCTTACTTGTTTGCCAGGTGCCAGAAACCACCATATCACACATGCACTCAGGTCACTGCACAAAAGGTACTGTTATGACTCTGTCCCAGTCCATGGCAGTGTGAATGATGTCAGATGTACCTCCCTGGAATATATGAAGACAGACATGATGCAGCTTGCTGAATATGTGTCCCATTCAGGTATGTCCATAGGCTTAAGCAGCATGCTACCGTCATCCAGTGATGTGTACTACAAATAGAAAATGATTATCAGTAACAATGGGCTTTACTTACTGGTGTCATCCCTGGGGATCCACTGCCTGGCAGCCTGAGAACATATGATCAACAGATCATGCTGCTTTGCTAGAGATGGCCTGCATCTGTCTCACTTGGACTGCAGGCCTCTGACAAAGTCCCTTGCCTTCCCCATAGTGCTTTTTTAGGGAAAATCATGGGGTCCATGCTCCCAACATAAAACCCTCAACAAAACGAAAATTAAAAGCCATGCTTCTAAACACTAGGAGAGTAAACAGAAAAATGTACTCATTGTAAGCAGTCGTAACCCTGGAAGATAGTGACATTTGTGCACTCACAGAAACCTGGGCCACAACTGCAGAGAGCAACTCATCTTTATCTGGTCACTCATCCTATCATACAGCCATACCCCAAAATGTGGGCAGCAAAGCCAAAGGAGGTGGAGTATAAATATATAATTAGACAGACACACATCTGCTCAAACAGTCTGACACACATGAGATACTCCAAGTGCAGTTAATTGTTGACAAGACTCCTATGCAAATTATAGGTAGCTACAGGCCAACATATCTAACTCAGGATACCCACCCCACATATCTGGCCCTCTACAAATCTATCAAGATTCAATCCTTTACTCTGATCCTGGTTGACTTTACTTACCCATCCATTGATTGGAAAACCAACCATGCCAGAACAGAAATGCACAGAGATTCCCCCATCTTATCAATGTTAAATCCTAAGGACAGCTACTTGATACCCCCACAAGTTGTGATACATATGTCAGACTTGGCAGTAACCAACATGATTAACCACTGCAGCACCCCTATGGTATCATCATCCCTGGCAATATCCCACAAACAATTGGTCACGTTCAGTATCACCATCTCTCCTGACCCCCTCTAGCCATGGTAAAATGAAAATGTCTCCCAAGCTGATCACAGCCACCAGAGGGATGGTATAAACAGCTGAACAGCCCCCTACCCTACTAGAGGAACAGGTACTATACCAGTATATATATATATACCAGTATATATATATATATATATATATATATATATATATATATATATATATATATATATATATATACATCAGGAATACCTGACATGACAACATAATTGTCCGCAAGGGAAAGTAAATCTGTCTGGAAACATTTACAATAAAGGAACTACATAACAAAAGGATAAAATTACTGTCCAGGACTGAGAAGGAGCAGGTGCACAGTTGCAAGCTATCTCTCCTTAGCCTGAACAAACAAATAAGCGCACCAGTGAAATCCTCTAAAGGCAACTCTGAGTCCAAATTGCCCACATCTAACGCAGGCAATCATAAGGCCTTCCTCACATATGTCTGCATTCCCAAAGGAAGCTCCCAGATCTGTGAAGAACTGGTGATCAAGGGCACCACATACACAAATGCTGTAGATACAGCCAATCTACAGGCTGACAGATTCAGCAGAAATGTCTCCCCCTCTGTCCCCCATCAGTAAAGCAGGACATCCCCAGTACATGACCACCCAACCCTTACCACTAGAGAACAAGGCATCACTGTCCTGTCAAAGTCAAGAAGACAGCCTTCATGGGACATGAAAACATACCAGGCTGCAACCTACATGACCTCAGGCATGAACTGGCAGCACCATTATACACCATACTCAACCAAAGCCTGAGTACTGCTTTTGTCACAGCTGAGTGGTGGACAGCCACTGTCATACCTTTTCACCAAAGGTGGAGTGTTCACAGATCCAGGAAATTAAAGATCCATCAGCCTGAGACTTTCAAAGATGGCCATCAGATAGGAAACACATTCTTCAGCCTGCTCTCACAGAAAACTTCCAATCTATTCAAATCCCGTGCTACTACTGTGTCAATTCATAAAAGAAAACAACCATAAAGAAAAGAAAACTACTTTTCAACTTACTTGCTGTCAAATCTTGCAGTTTTACAACAAGCTTGAGCCAAAACAAATCCATCTTGCAGCAGTGGTGATTCCGACTACATATGCTTGGGCCTACCAGCCTTGTACTCGTCAGCCTACACAAACAAGAGGATAGAAGTTTTTTTTTTTTTTTTACCAAAATGGAAAAAATGGAAGCACAATCCACTAAAACAAAACTATCACTCATCACCTCCGCTGAAAAAGAGACTTCTTCAAAGAGACAGAAAACTACCAAAACAAAACCTGAAACTCCTAAGCAAATTAAAAAAAAAAAAAAAAATGAACAACCTTTCACTATGGAGGAGTTTAAAGCAGCTTTGCTTCCACTCCAGTCTGAAATCCAAACCTTCTTCACAAAGCTAACATCATTTGGAAATAGCTTGGAACAAATCATGACAAGAATAGAACAAAATGAAGCAAGAATACTGAATAATGAAATAAAATTGCAGGAGCTGCAAAGTGCTGTCACCCTTAATGACGCTACCGTAAAGGACCTACAACAGAAAATAATAGACCTTGAAGCGAGAGCGAGATGCAACAATATATTAATCAGAGGTATCCCAGAAAAATATGACCATACACAACTTTCCAGTATTGCAAAAGAAATTATCGACATGAGAGTAGAAAACAAGGAGTTATCCCATGCAATAACAATAGAGAGAATCCACAGGGCACTAAGGAAAGCTCAATCTGTAGATACTCCTCGGCAAGTGTACGCTAAAATTTTGAATGCTTCACATGCCCAAACCATCATCATACAAGCAAAAAAGAAGAAATCCATCAACTGGAAAGACAATAAAATTACAATTTCCCAAGATCTGCCTCTCCCAATTAAACAGTCAAGGCAAGTCCTCTCTCCATTCTATAACTACCTCATAAACAAAGACATTAAATTTCAAATGAAATACCCGGTGACTCTCTATTTTCATCATAGCAACATTATTTACTCAGTTAAAAGCATGCACAAAGCTAAATACGCTTTTACTAGAGCTTTTAGAGAGCTGCCACCCAACCTTGCATAAGCAAATAAATGTCCGAAGCTATAATTTCAAAGCTTCCTCTTAATTACAAAATTCAAGGTACAAAACCTACTTTTGTGGTAAATTCGGAGCTTTATACTCATCCAAATTCAGCTTGCTGCCTTGCTTTTTGAATAAAATGTGATTTTGCCATCTTAAAATTCCATTTCCAGACCGCAGAAACATGACCAACAGTCAGTTATCACCCTCTGACCTGCAAGAATACTCTGGCTCGAAAACTATGAAATCCAAGTTCACTGAGGGCAAAGTTCAGCAAAACTTCGTGAGCCTCAGTGGCGGAACATCTCTATGAGGATCGCTAACCAGATGAACAGCTCCAAGCCTTTGGATGGTGTATAGATGCCGCAACCTGCGCAGGATGACCAGAAAAGCCACAGACCTTCTTTAACTGTTTTTTGATCATCGAGTAAGAGTGGGGAAGGAAAGGCAGTGGGAACAGCTCCAAGTTGGGTGTGCTCCACAGTTTTATTTTCCTTCTCCAGAGTCTGATGCTATGGCCAGTACAGGGTGATGGATCTGGTCGTTTTCTTTCTGATGCCTGGGGAAAAATTTATTTCAAAATTGTTTTTACTTCCTGAATCTCCCTACTGGTGAAGAATAGAAGCTTTGAAGGCCTTCCTTAGTTTTGAGGGCAGTTGAAGTTGGCATGCTTTCAGTGGCAAATTTATTGCTCTTGCACCATGTATAAATGTTGGTTATTTGTTTCACCGAGCATGACACATGCCACATTTCGGCTGGGCCCTCCTTGTTGTGCCGGGTCTTGTCGAGGTGCACACTGTGTCTCTTACTCTTGGGCCAGTTCGCTGGGGTCTGCTGTTGTTTGTCGAGTGTTGCATTGCCCTACTTGACACTGACCTTTTTGGACGCACACTCCCCCTTTGTCAGTATAGTTAATATTGACTGTTGCTTTACCCCTTGTGCATTATTACTGTGTATTTGGCCTCTTGAAAAGTAGGAACAATTGTTACATTTTAGTTGTGTACTTATTAGTGATAAAAGGGTAACGTCAATGGCAATGGATGGTGAATTGTGGCTGATTTAAAATGACACAAGTGCCTGGAGTGTTTGGAGAGGTGTACTCATGAGACATGTTTTCCTGCTATGAATATTCTTGTACAGGGTGGAGGTCATGTCCATTGGGTTTTCTGTGTGGAAATTGTATTGTATTATAATTGTAATTGTATTGGAGGGATGTTTTTGCAGACAGTCTCTGCCAGGCTGACTCAAAGTGTTTTGAGAGCCATCGTGCAGCGATATTTAGAAAAGGCCGCTGGATATAGAATGTGATAGGCAAGGTGTACGAGTGAAGTTGGTAGGCGACCAGTACAAATTGGAGTTTCTCTTGCTGCCAACATCCCCCAATTTCTTTTATATAATTAGCTCACTTCACTGAATGGGTTGCTCGCAGTGGCTGGTGGCTGATGGAGCCCATGACCATTGGTGGTGGGTACAGTTTCAGGGTAGCAAGTGTGGACATGGGTCAAGTTGCCTTTGGCTACTAGATTTGGTTATTTGTGGTATGACTGTGCTGTGCTTCATAATAATTTTTATGTTGTACCAAGGAATGTGTGCTTGCCTGAGTGGTCAAACTTCAAATAGCTTGAAATTTGGAATTAGTTGTATATCATTAGATACGATACATGAAGGATAGGGGAGGTTTTTCATTACACCCTTACATTTGAAACAGTGCCCTGTGTTGCCTGGGTGGTTCTCCCTGGCTTCAGGTGTGTGGGTAAAACTTATGGATCTAAGTGAGCTTGTTGTTGTTGGGGGCCAGTGGGAATGGTATTGTACATACTTACTATACCAACTTTTGATGAGTTTGAGTGGAACATGATGGAAATCACTTTTCTGCGAACATTTGGCGAACTTGACTGGTGCTGTTTTTGCTTCCCTCACATGTGGTTATGGTTGCCCCTAGTAATTGAAGGTGGCCAACGCCTTGCTACAGGATGGATTCTGGTGTTACACAGCCTGGACCTGAAACTTGATCGAGTCGGCATAGTGTGGGAGGTGCTATATTGGTATACACTCTACAACCATTATGTGAGAAAGTTATGCAATGTTTGTAAATTTCAATATTTGTTGTGGTGGCATTTTATATAACCTGAAATATGGGAAAAACTTTTATATGTATAATCACAATTGTTTATATAGAAAGGTTCTTATTATTACTCCGTGGAGTTAATTGCTAGTACCTCAGTAAATAAGCTTTTCTTAAAAATGTATGACTTAATATAATAATTGCAAAAATTTCTATGTCATAGATTTTGAATTGCAAAAAAGTTAAACAAAACATTTGCTTCGGCGAAACCTTGTACTCTTTAACAGGAGAGCATGATAGGTACACTAATGGATGTAATTGGTATATGCACAGTATAGAGCAGTGACTTGTTATGTAAGATCCTCACTTTAAAAAGGTTTGTGTATATTTTAATCTATTTTATTCGATTTGATGTAACGCTCATCAAAGTGATAAGCAAAGGTGATATTAGACATATTAGCTATTGTGCGAATAGCTTTAAACATTTTAAATGCCAAACTTATTTTATAGGAATACAGGCTATCTCATAATCAGCCATATATCTTTATACCTAGTTTGGTATTATATTCCTGATCTACATGTGTATTTTCTTCCCATTTAACACATAAGGAACTCATGGAAATGCAGATTCCTAAAAGTCTGAACAAGTTCAACATAAGAGAAGGAATAGAATATAACCCATTAACCCTCCCTGATATATACGAAACGGGGCAATCTAATCATTCATTATAATATCTGTCTTACAGTTGAAGAAAAAATCATACATAACTATAAATTTCAGCTAGGCTAAGAGAACTATTACCCTCTGTATCAAACAACATAGGCTGGAACCCCAAATAATAATACAGAACTATACATAAATATACAGGATATGTAACTAACAAGGAAAGTCACAATTTATTTTTTTACTCCCAAAAATAAAGCAGGCTTTAAAGCCTGACTACTGTGCTAGTGTCTGATGAATCTTAGAATAACAGTAGAGTATTGTATAACAGTTAGCTTTGTAAATAGGGCTATATCATCTCTTTCAGATAGCAGTAGCTTGTGGGTATGCACAGGGATGATCTGAGGGGGATGGGTTGTCACATATTAGCTTTATTAACATTTGTTACAATCAGTAAATCTTACACAGTAAAAGCCAAAAATACCATGTACAATCTTCTAAACTGTCTAATCTTCACCCTATTCACTGTATTAACAATTACCCATAGGCTAGAGTAGTGCTCTAATGGTATCACTGGAATCCTGGAATGTTAAAGGATTGCAAAATAGCAAGATAAAGAATCTAATATTACATCTAATCTGTAAATCAAGTGCTGAGATATCACTAATCCAAGAGACCCATATGACTAAAGTCCAGTGGGAGAGGGATACAAAAAAGAAATGGATAAAATCAATAATAGCCGCAGGAGCTGACACCGCCTCTAAAGGGGTAGCAATAATTATCAAAAAATATTTTAAAGGTATCAGTATATCAAGTAACTTTGATCCTAATGGTAAGTGGTGTTATATTATATGCTCCCTCCCATTCTTTAGGAAAAACATCTTAATACTAAATGTATACAGCCCATGCATACTCCAAATTGATTTCATATATGAAATTTATACAGTCGTATTGAAATACCCAAACCATCTCTATGTATTAGGAGGAGACTGGAATATGACTATCAGACCTAAACTCGACAGAACAAGTAAAGAGAACAAACAATCCCCTGTCCTAACAAAAACCATAACTGAATTAATGGATGACTTTAATATATATGATCCCTTTGAAATCTTTAGGAATAATCCTGAAATCAGTAAATTCACATTCTTCTCAATCCCCCACAAATCATGGTCTAAAATTGACTTCTTCCTAATTTCAACTAGTTTCTCAAAATATGAAACAGACTACTATAATGACACTAGAACCATACCTGACCATTCCAAAATGAATCTAAAAATTAAAAAAAAAAACAAGTCAAATAAAACTGACCAATATGTATCAAATTGGTCCTTAAACCCAAACCTTCTTAATAACAGGGAACTCTTCCAGGAAATCCAAGAACTTCTCGACCAAACCAACATCAACCTAGAAAATTCAAGCATTCCTTATGATATACAATGGGCCATGACTAAGGTAACAATTAGAGGACTACTAATCCAAAAAGCATCACTACTTAAAAAACAAGCTAAATCCCAACTTATCAAACTAGAACTCAAATTAAAAAGTACAGAAATAGAACTCCAAACCAAATACACTACAGATTTAGAAAAACAGATGCTTTCAACTCAAAAACAAATTCAAGAAATCCAAATGAACCAACTCTCCCTCAATGAACTCAGGCTCTTAAACAAATATGTTGAATGGGCCCGAACCCCTTCTAAAATCCTGGCCAGAATAATTAACATTAAACCTTCCCCCTCTAGAATAAAACAAATTAAGCACAATAATATGACATTCTTCTCGGATAAGGAAATCATTCAAGCTTTTAAGGAACTTTACCAAGGAATTTATGGCCCTCAAAAACTCACCAAGGAGTCAACTTCTGGTAAGTACCTTAATGAATTAAAATTCCCACTAGCAAATGAAGCTCAGATAAATCTACTCAAGGCACCAATAACTGCTGATGAAATACTTCTAGCCGTCAACAAATCAAAATCGGGAAAAGCCCCAGGCCCTGACGGATACTCAGCTGAATTCTATAAATCCTTCAAGAAACAACTAGCTCCACTTTTACTTAAGGTATATAATTATATAATAAAATTTGGAATAACCAACCTATACATATACAATTCAAAGGCAATTCTCATACCTAAACCTAATACAAATGACCATAATCCTAACGACTACCACCCAATCGCCCTAATTAATTTGGATATAAAAATTCTATCAGCAGTACTGGCGCACAGACTAAACAAAGTACTCCCTCACATACTATTGAATGAACATCTAGGATTCATGAGTAACAGACAGGTTTAGGACAATACAATAACAGTAGAAGCAATAATCAACATGGCAGCAAAGGATAATTCTCCCAAATATGCTCTCTCAGTCGATGCACATAAGGTCTTCGACAGAGTCAACCTAAATTTTCTTTACAAGGTCTTAAAACAATTTGCTCTCCCTGAAGAATTTATAGACATGGTTAGGGTGCTTTATGACAAAGCCACTACTACATTATAAATAAATAAAATGAAATCAGATCCCATCACAATAGTGGAACAAGGCAAGGATGTCCACTCTCTCCTTATCTGTTTAACCTCTACTTAGAGGATCTCCTTTTAAAATTAAGCCAGAAAACATTCAATCACCCCATTTACATTTCCAAAATCCAAGTTAAATAAGCTGTGTTTGCAGATGCTCTAAACATCTATTTTGAATTTCCCTCCACAGATCTAGAAAAGATATTAAATTCTATGGACAAGTTCTCTGCGGTCTCAAACTTTGCCATAAACCCAAGTAAATCAAAAATATTCCCGTTAAACCCCAAAAGTCACAAAGAACTCTTCCCAGAAACAAAAATTAGTGTAGATTATTCACTCAGATACCTAGGTGTCTCATATACTCATCCTCATAAAGACATAATAAAGAAAAATCTAAATAAAGCTTGGTCAAAGGCTATTGAAGATATGGACAGATGGAAAAAACTTAAACCTTTCTTTACTTTCAAGGGCAGCAATTATAAAAATTAACATTTTCCCTAAAATACTCTACCATCTTAATGCCATTAATCAAACCATTCCAAACACTTTCTTCTCTAAACTGACAACACTAGGCAAACTCATATGGTACCCTAAGAACACTAGGATTAGCTATTCAAAATTAACTCTACCCAAAGAGAAGGGTGGTCTGAATCTTCCTGATTTTCAAACATACTATCTTATTATCAGAGCCAGTTGTATTATAAGATTAGTTAAGTATGAAACTTCGGATACATCATGGCACCCTCTTTGGATGAAAATTTACTACCAAACCCTCAAAGCCTCTAATGTAAACCCAAAGGCTTTACCCTTTCTCAATGACAAAACTTTGAAAGACCTAAAAATCCATCCATCCTTAATTAATAATACGGCATGTTTTCAAAAACTCATAACCTCCCTAAATCTAAAGAATGTATTAACTATGGCTCAACCAATACACTTAAACCCTAATATCAGACTTAACAATAATATGATAAACTTAGATAATTATCCAATAATAAAATAATGTATAGTCTGTGATTTTTACAAATCAGGGATCTACCACTGACATCTGTCATGGACTCCCTAACAGCAAATAAAAAATATTGCATAATTATCAAACAAATTTTATATCTAGTAACTCTGATAACAACAAAAATTAGTACAGACCTAAAGGACCTCCAACTATTCCATAATATCACTTCTCTTCTTACATGGAAAACTAAAATGGTATCCAATACCTATAGACTAATTACTCAAATTAAACACCAGGATGTTATTCTTTATTCCAGGTACTGGATGAGTCATAACAATAAATTAACCATTGATCAAAAACTAGTAGCAATTGACATAACAACAAAATTAACTCCATTTAAAAAATTAAGCAACACGCAACTTATGATCAACAACAATGCCTACCACACACCACTCTTTCTGAGCAAAATAAATCCCAACATATCTCCCCTCTGCCCCACATGTACAAGTTCAGAAGCAGACACTCTACACATTTTTTGGTCTTGTAATAACATCTACAATCTGTGGTGCTCTTTAAGGGCAAGATTGGAGGAATCAGGATATATGAAATCCACCCTCTCATGGGAAATGACAATTTTAAACATTTTTCCGAACTCATACACATTTGAGACTAAACACATTGTGGTTACACTGTGTGCAATACTGAAATTGTATATAGCATTAAACTGGCTAGATAGATCCAAAGTGTCTTGGATAGAGTTTAGATCCTTAGCTACCAAATACTTTCTAACAAACAAAATAAAAACAGTTAGCCGTAAGAAACTGTTATACTTCCAGAAATACTGGAAAAGACTTTTAGAGGTCCTCAGCTAGATCCTCAGTATGTTAGTTAGAACACTACTCTATTTTCTTCATTAAATATAAGTAATAATTTCTCGTCATAAAGTTAGTATAAAACCTAAATTATACCCTTGCTACAAGATGATTATAACATATACATATATATATATATATATATATATATATATATATATATGGGTTACCAAAGCGCTTTCCACTATATTGGTTATCTATATAATAATATGACATGAAAAACCACCAGTCTTTGAACTTCCTTTGTTTGCCTGCATAAGTGACAACCCAGTGTACATAGTTGTAAATAGTTGCCTGTAAGGCTCAAACCATACGTGTATAATAGTTTTTACTGACTAAACAACATTGTTCATTATTAAAATGTCAATATAATGACCAGTTTATTTGTTTTCTGACAAGTTATATGCAGTATAATGCATATTTTAGTTTCGTAAGGCTTGCTCAAACTTTTATTTAAAACAACAGAGATAGATTGCATATATGCCTTGCTACTTTAAGCATTACACTCTTGCAACTTTTATATAATTACTCATTGGTATATCTTCTAATTTGTGTTGTAAAATTTCACTGTGGACAATGTAATTTGTGAAAATTCTAATAAAAATCTTATGTGAAAAAAAAAAAGACCCATCACCTTAACTAGCCTTATCTGCAAGGCCATGCAATGGATTATAATAGATCTCATTAACAGCGATGAAAATTCAAAGACCAGAGCCACTGAAAACACAAGCAAGCCAGGAAAAGATTTAAAAATTCATTAAACAACCAGAGTTAGCGCTTTCGTCAGTTTATAACCAAGACTTCATCAGAATCTAAAATCATACCACATACTACTATTTTTAAATAGCAATACACACCATGACATCTGTATTAATTAGTTGATTGTTCACAAAAAACTCTTAACACTCTGTTGTTAAATCACTGATAAATACAAACTCTAAACAAAAAATAATGTGTTTAAACTTTGTAGGACTTTAAACGCAATGCACTACTAATTGATATACACTTGTTAAGGCGAGGGAACACACTGGCACTAAGCATTATTTGCCATATCATCTCCCTATATTCAATAAGGTCTTCCCATGGGCCACCTCAAGTTTTGAGGAACATAGTCCACTCCAAAAAATAGAAAGGAATGGCCTGGGTAGGACTGAATATGCTTAAATAAAGAGTTTTTATCGTTTTATTTTTGATGTCCAAATTGTGTTCATAGATATGTTCTTTAAATCTTTGTTTAGTCTTTCGTATGTAAAAACACAAACATTGTGTACACTTTGCTACATAAACCAGCCCTTTTGAGTTACAGGTACAATGAAAGGGGGTAAATAACCTAAAAGTTCCAATTGTCAACATATTACTCACATAAATAAACTTACATTGGTTTCAGGTACCACACTTGTACGTACCCCATTTCTTAATAGAGTGTTGCTCTAAATTCTCACCCCATTCTAACCGTTTTTTTTTTTTTTTAATTTTTACCTGTCCTGTATACTATACATTGTTTATCACCAAGGGACTCAAACCCTTTACAATAACAAGAAAAAATCTTCCAGTTCTTCCAGGGTATATTACTAATAACATCACTGTCCATAGTGTAAGTTGTAATAAAAGCTTTTGTAAAGCTTTTTTTGTTGTTAACATTGTTATTACTATCAATAATCTCATCTATGGCATAGTTAGTGTTACTTCTAAATAAAGGTGTAACCAAACCTTCTGTCCTTTTTAAACTAACTTCTCTTCTTACATTGGCAATCAAATATAAAGGATAGCCTCTTACTCGAAACATCTCAGTGAATTTATTATGTTCAAATACATAGCTATCGTCTTCAGATATCACTTTGGCCAAATGAATGAATTGCCCCTTTACCACCCCCTTCTTCACATGCCAAGGGTGGCAACTTGTGTAATACAAAACTGGATTTGAATAATGAGGCTTTCTATAAATATTGGTAGTTAGACTCTTTTTAACATGATCCTTAGCTATAAACACATCTAAACAACTAATAGTCTCCATATTGTAGGAGGAGGTGAACTTTAAAAAAGAAGTGGTAGAAATAAGATACCCTATTAAATTCACTACCTCTTCTTCATCCATTTCACCTGCTATAAAAATATCTTCTAACAAATGGGCATATATCTTCTATAATAATGTTCTGGGATTGTTAAGTATGAAATGCTTCTCCCATTGTAATGTGATGATGTTGGCGTATAGTGAAGAGCAGGCCAACCCCATTGCTACACCTCTTTTTTGTTTAAAGTATTGCCCTTCATTATCAACAAAATTATAATCCAAAATTAATTCCATCAATGTCACCAATACATTCATTTCGTCATGAGAGAATGTTCCTGTATCAATTAAAAATTCTCTAAACCACTCTAAGTCGTGCAGGTGGGGTATAACATTAAAAAGATCTGTTACAAAACAAATTCTTTGAATACTTAACATTTTTAAGCGTCTTTAAAAAGTCCCAGGAATCTTTACATAAATGATGGTAACTACCAAGACAATTTTTTAACTTAAAATTCACATATTTTAGCCATTGCATGCACCTCTGAAGTGCTAGCATTAACAATGGGCCTCATTGGGGGGTCATTCAAATCCTTATAGAGCTTCAGAATGCCAAAAATAGTTGGCACAACTGGATATTTCAGTTTTAAATAGTTCAATGTTTCCCCATCAATTTGCCCTTGATCAGACATGTCCTGCAGAAAAAAATCTATTTTACTGTAAGCAACGTTGATATAATTACATGTTCTTTCCTCATACATATCCTCGTTTATAAAAACAAACATTTTATTAAGGTAGTCCTGGGTCTGCATTACCACTACCCTCCCCCGCCCTTGTCGGGCTTCATAACCCAAACACTTTTATCTTGGCAAAGCAATCTTAACATTTCACCTTCAGAATGGCTCAAATTATAATTGTAATCATTCCTTCTTTAGTTCAAATATTTTCAAGTCTCAAAATCACATAGATCCCCGGATTCACGAATCCTCCATGTAAGACTAAATAAGTCTTACTTGGAGGCTGCAGTTAAACTGTATGACGTCAGCATGCCATGAATATTCATGAGGGCATGCTGACTCTACCCCAAGTCTACACAGACCATGCAGGAAAGCAGGGGGCATGTCCGACTGCTGAGCAGTCTAAAGGTCCATACCCCTGCAAGTGCCTGAAATGCAAAATGTCAACACACAAGAGCGAGTCCGCTCAAATGTCCATGTACCTAACACCACACTCCCTGACATTGTAAACCCCCAGCACAGTTATAAAAAGTAAAACATTATTTTTTTTTTCTAATTCCCGATATAGCTGCCCGTATTTGCGCGTGTGTGCATGGGTGTGCCCATTGCTTAGCTGCAGTTAGCAATCTCGACATGGAAGAGCATAATAAGGAATGTTTATGCAAATTACTCCAAGTAGTAATAGCATAGTGGTAGACCGTTCGCACAAAGAGGAGGCATTCGCGGTTCGAGTCCCACCACTCCCCTTCCTATTTTATGTTCAAAATTAGTATATGAAATAATTCCTGACATATATGATTAAACTTTTACTGAAAAGCATTGAAATGGCCTATGTATCAGTGAACAAAATGTATATTTATAAAGGAACCTGACATATAATTGCCCGCAGTTAAGCAACGCTTTACCCAGCGCAATATAGTTGCCCGTAGTTAAGCAGCCCTTTACCCAGTGCAATGTAGTTGCCCATAGCTAAATAGCGCTTTACCCAGCGCAATCGGTTTGCATGGAGGTGCGTGCCGCACCAACCAGCACATCGTCGGGCAACGTGGAGCAACAAAGAGCAAAGCTGCTTAAACACAGCCACACCCCCTAACCTGTCTGGACAGTAGTAAAATAAAAAGCAATGACAAGGTTCGAACCCAGGACACCATAATCAAAGTACTGAACCACTAAGCCATGACAGCTTAGGATAAGCATCCACTGTTAACATATATATACTTATAAATGGTAGATTAACCATTGCTAAGCAGGTATGCAGTCAGCAGAGAATTTTCAGAAATGGCCAATCACAAAAAAGTGCTGGAAATGTGGCATATTTAAGCTCCATAGGTGGGAATACTCGCCATAACTGATTGTAGCTCCCATCTGCAGTTAGAATTTCTGGTGCTGGAGAGGGTATTCACTTTCAAGCACAACGCTGGGGCATTGAGGAGTCAAAATACATGGTTTGGCTCCTAGTCCATCATCATGAGTCTCGACTCCTGCAGGGCCAGTTCCAAGGGATGGAGTATAAGGCAGAGGCTTGGAACCAGTTGGCTCATTCACTCACCAGTGCCACAGGCATCCCTCGGACTGGTGAGCAGGTCCGTCACCACCATGCAGACCTGAAGAGACAGAAGCAGGACCTACTGAACCAATGGATCCAGGAGGACCGTCATATGCAAGATGCCCCACTACTAAGTAGGTAGCCATGGAATGCAGTATGTAAGACATGCTAATATAGTCTAAATAATGGATAGGTATGTCTCAATATCCCTTCATTTACTTCACAGCTGCAGATGTCCGTGCTGCGAATCAGCAAGCCTATGCAGATAGGCTGCTAAGGCTGCGCCACCAGGCAGGTTAGTAATTATTCTGCATGTATTGTTATATAATATATGTGAGAGAGCATGAAAAAAGTTTTGTAGCCCAATAATACAGCTATAAAATGCCCTGAATAAATTCTCTGCATGTACTGTTATATAACATAAGTCAGAGAGCCAGAAATAGAGTGTAGTAACCCATTAATAAAGGTAAAATAAGTCTGGAATACTATCTCTGCATGTACTGTCATATAAAATAATTGAGCGAGCCTGAAAAAGAGTGTTTTAACCTATCAATAAAGGTATAATATGTCCTGAATATGTCTTCCGTATGCACTGTAATATCAAATAAAGGAGAGAGCCTGTAGAAAAGAGTGTTTAATGTAATTAATAAAGGTATAATACTTGGAGTGTGTCTGTGTCACTTACTTTGAAATGTTGTTGTACCCTTGCATTAAATAAATAGTACTGTTGTATTAAGTGCTGTCAACCCACAGTTGTGCAGTCCCATATAAAGTGGATGAAGGAAGTGCCACTAGCTGTGAAGCATATAACAGTCCTAAACAGTTGGTAAATGGCTGTCATGCATAGGTAAATCTGGCACGCGAGAAGCTTGTCAAGGTGTTCCCCAGAAATGTGACTGTGCTACATGAAATGTAGGGTTCTGTAGAAAATTAAGTGAAAATGTCATGTGAACACATCCATATATGTAGATACATAAATATAAAAATAAAATACAACTATGTAGCAGTAACATCTGCATCTTGGACAGTTAGTATGTCAGATATAGGTCAGGTGTATAATGAACTAGCCAAACCCATTACACAATCTAATGCATGTTGCCGTGTGTAATAATACATGTAGGGGATATACACCTGCAGTCAGTAGGAATGTAGTGTAGAGTAAAAGTACTAATAAGATGTTAATGGAGGTTTCTATTTTCACCCTACTCCATGTGCATAAACAATGCAATTCCACACCTCAATGGGTATGTCTAATCTCAAAACATTTGTTGGGACATATGTCCTATTGTTCTATAAAAATCTGCATTTACTTTGATGCATGTGCCCTGTTCAAACACCACAATCTTGGTGGCCTGTTGCCACCAATTATCCCTGCATGCTGTTGGAATGTCCACTGTTGTTCAATATATGCATGTGTTATGCTTGCTGTTCAACTGTTGTAACCCTGGTGTGTTGGGTTAATGGGAATATTACTGCATGCTGTTACAACTAATTTGGAATGCTGTTGTCTATGTTGTAATTAAACACACCTAATCACAGAATGTATGGGAAGGCCGGTCCCAGCGGACCCACCTGTCCCTCCTCAGCTGGCGATTGCACCTGGCACCAGCAAGTCTGGTGCCCAGCCCGGGCTATCCTCCTCCATTGGTCCTGTGCCACCTTCGGGTGGAAGCGCTGCAGGGGATGGGGCTCATCCCCCCTGCAAGCGTGGGTGGAGAAGGGCCACCTGTCACCCTCCGTAGGGTCCGAGTTGTGGTGCGTAGGGAGATCCAGCGTTTAGTCGCTGATCCCCTATGCCAGCTCAAGGCGAGAGTGGCCCAACTCACGGGTGAGCCTGCCCCTCCTATGCAGCCCCCAGCACAGCAACCCTTGGGTCTGTGAAGGTTCAGTGGTGACTGCCCATGGGTGGGGATCTCAGTCCCACTGTTACCATCTGTGGGCTCATGGGCTTGCGATTTCCAAACATTCGTCCACGTCAATTGTGTTCACCCACCCCCTGTGTCATACTCCGCCCCTGTATGCGTCTTGTTTGTCTTGTCTGTTTACCTCCCCAACCTACCTCCCCAAATATACCTACTTCCTCTACCTCATTTTCCACTCTCACCTGAAAAAAAAAATGAAAAAAAGGGCAATCTGTACCTACAAAAATATTACGCCCCATACATAGCTGCCCATTTTGCACACATGTCTGCTGGACATGTAAACTGATAATTATAATTGGCAGTACAACATACTTTGTTGTCCTCACCCCTCTCCTGGGGGTGGAAGGTTTCAAATTTCACTCCAAATTTATTGCATATGTACAGCTGTTGCTGGTAAAGAAATGAGCAGCTATGGACCTTCCCTACACCAGTCCTGCACATCCCTAGCTTGTTTTCCTACTGTCTTTCCCTCTTTGTGCCCCATTTTTCACCACTTTCCTATCTCTCCATTTTTCTTCTTTCAAAGAAATTAGCGCGGGGCTTAGTGGGAGTAAGCACTTTTAAGCAGTAGTAAGTGGGTTTAAGCGAGTGTGCGCATGTGTGTGCTTAGCTAAGCATCGCTAAGTGTCACGCAAATCCGCGCAAACCCACTTATAACTGCTTAAAAGTGCCTTAGTCACTCTATGTCAGGGCCCTTGTTCTGCTCAGCAGTAAAATAAAACACCTCTGTCAGTCTCGAACCCCAGCCCTTGGACACACTAGACTGCATGAAATACCACTAAGCCACAGCAGATATACAATAACTTGGTGCTGAAATAAATATATCATGCATTACAATGAGTGAATGTAAAGGAAAAATAGGAAGGCCATAACACAAAGCTTGTTCTGTGGATCTTTACCAGCAATTGTTGTGGAATTGCATTACGTGAGTGTGATGTGAGAAGCAGCCATTCAAGCAGCAAATAATGTTACAGAGGCACTTTACAACCCCCACACAGTATCATAGCAGGACAAACAGTGGCATATCTGATTAGGGCAGAGGCCATACTTCCTAACTGTGACTACTTTTCAGAGATGTCCCTGATTGTGAAAAATATTTTAGCTGTGTCCCTCTGAATCCCTCTGAAAAGTACTGATTTCAGTCAGAAAGGTGGGGTATTACACAATGAATACTGATAATAATAACAGTAGACACTGCTTGTACTTGATAAAAGGAGTACTAATCTATATGCACTGCTTTATTCAAGTCTACACTTACTGTCCCTGTTAGGTGTAAGGTGTACCTCACTTTTAACTACCTATCCCTGACTCCATGCAAAGATGTGTCTGAGTGTTTCATAGGCCTGGCAGAGGCACAAACACACAGGTATATAAGCTATTCTGCTGTTACACACTCTGCAAATAGCTTTGGTAGGACCTCCACAAGCATACCCTTATGTAGGAGTACAACATAGAAATACCAAAGGATGTAGCCATGTACTGGTAGCAACTGACTGTAACAATGCCATTGTACCAGTCCTGAAAACACCTTTGAGTTGCGCAGACAAAGAATAACAGTGTAACTTCTGGCTACCATCTGGATAGGTTCACAGTTGGGAACTATGCAGACAGACCACCTGCCTTGATAAACTAACAGGTACACACCAATCCTTTAAGTCCAGTAAGATAATATTTACACAATAATACATAATACTCTCTGTATGTAAGCATCCCCCCCACACAATTAAAATATACTTGTGTGTTTAGGGTCTACCAAGGGTGTAGGTAGGCATACTCAGTACTGAAATTGTCCAGTTGTCCTAAGAACCCTGTGCTAATGCCAACAATAAAAAACACAAAGCCTACAGAAGTGAGTACATTAATATTCACAGTATAACAGTTCACAAACAGTTCATGTGCCAAAAGAATACTTTTCAATAACTACATTTGTATGGCAGTTAATTATATGAGTAGAAAAGAAACTACATAGTCACATAAATGTTGTGTAAGCATTTGTAGGGGTGAGTTAAACTCTATACTGATAGCTCTGTACTGGAAGTGGCAACAGTCAGGTCTGAGTACAGCATGTACATCACTGTCTACACCTCTAGCTTCATTTATAAAACATATAACAACCTTCTGACTTACACAACAGTGTCCACAGCAGACAAGCATGGGCCCCACTCTGGAAATCTGAAAGGGCTACACCTACATACCTTAGCAATGTATAGCATTGGGTTGCTATGACAGTGAGTACTGCAATTACCACACAGCAGGCTGTATGCATTTACCAAATGCTGGGCACCAATTGGTGCAGAGGGTATCACATGCACATGTGCAGATACCTATAAAAGCAGATTGTATTTGCTATCCCCACATGTAATCATTACATTGCATGTGTCAGCAGCTCTAAAACTCCTGGAGAGTAGTGACAAACTTTAGCACTTAATAAAGAAATATTGAATTAAGTAACAAATATATATGCTTAATTATAACCTAAATATATTAATTAAGAAAAATAACTTAATTAATAACCAAAAATAAAACTTAAGTAAAAAACTTTAAATAATAAATAAAAAAAAAAATTTGTCAAAGCATACACAGACGGACCTGAAAGTGACAAACAGGTATGTAACAGATTTGTAGTTACCGGCAAGTAGTAGATGTTTATGAATAGTACTGTACATACTCTGAAACATGCATATGTGGCAGCAGTAGGTATGTATGCACTGATGCCATGCATAACTACTGCCATGGAGAAATTAATGTGTAGCTGTGTGCAGTGGGACATAACTGTGACATATGTAGCTCAGCATTATATGTCAAACATTTGAACATGTTATCTATGGTCTGTACAGTACTGCTTATAATGGCAGTTTGGGGGAGTAGTGCAAACACCTATATAAACTTGGATGTGACAGAGTAAGACATGCATGATAGTCACATAATGTGTAGCTTAGCATTGGTAACTGCTGTACCAGGTTAGTATAGTAATGTAGCATTTGCAGCTATATATACTACCTGTACTTTTACTGTATACACACTTGTGACAACTGTCCATGTTGTAGCAAGGCCCAACAGGTCATCCATGAGGTGTACGGACTTACAACAGTGTGGACCCTGTGTGTGTATGACACACTCATATGGAGATATATATATGTGTCTGATATATTAGCATCTGAACATGTGCATAGAGCAAGGGACATACTGCAACTGCTTGTGAAGGGTGGACATTTATATGTTGGTGCAGGTTGTTATGTGTATATTTATATGTAGGTTGTAGTGTGTGGCAAACAAGACAGCATACAGTGCTGGCATATGACATGCAGTGTTTAAACGCCATGGGTATGATTTGTTAGGTTTTTAGTCTTCCAGATAGGGGGTCCTGCTAAAGATACATGGGCTGAGAATATCTTCCATGCATTCTGCACAAGACTGTGCAATATCATTACATAACTGTATCCCTCTCAACCTTTGCATAATTGATATTCCCACCATGAAAGGTGGACTGTATATGTGCCTATATGTATATCTATATGTACACCAATGGATGTTCATATGTACGCTCAAGCTCAATGTTGTACATGTATTGCCATCCCTTTTGTTAAAAACCCTGTACCCATGAAGTACCACATAGGTGGTAGTCTACTCAACACTGAAAGTGTGATAACAGACTACAGGACACAGGTGGACAGTAGTGTCCCTTTTGATAATCACAGTGCCACACTAGTCATGTAAACTGAGTACGGTCCACATGTCATCAGAAAAGGTGTGTCATCCATGAAAAAAGAGGTCAGTGTTCCACTCTACTCATCAGTCATAACACCCATCATAGAGTACAATGGCCCTGTTGGTATGTACCTCAGAAGACATCCACAGCAACTGTAGATGCCAGACACATACCTCACAAAGAGTATTACCAGACTCAAACAGATGCCCTATGCAGACTGTCTTACAAAACCACAGCTACACTGTGTCGCATACCGCCTACCCAAAGGTTACCTCTGCCTAACATACAAAGCTATGCCAAACCCACAGGTGTTGGACATGCTCCATATAAACAGATGAAACTCCATACAAGCTACACACTGTACTGATCTAAACCTTGTAACGTCAAAAAGCAGAACATGCTGGAGTGGTACATTATCATCTCAGACACATACCATACTCTGGAACTAACTACCTGTCAATAGCAAATGAAGGTCCTCATTAGCAGTTGTCATGAATAATCATAATGATTGGATGTGAGATAGGAAACACAACCCGGGAATCACCTCTGTGGCTCTGCATGACAGGGGCACATGAACCCCATTACATGGGTGTTGAAGGGCAGGGTACCATATGGCTAGGCATCCATAGGCCCTACGGATAATAGCCTATTAGCTACCTAGGACCCAATACACACACGCATGTACTTGTTGCATTACTTGCTATGTGAGGTTGACTGGGTGTGATGGAGAATGTGTAGGCAAATGTGTCAAAGATGTGTATATGTGTGATAGCCTAGTGGGAAACTGTGTACATCATGGTATGTAGTGTTGTAGCTCTAATCCCAGCAAAAGATACATATGCTATTGCTAGGCAGGAAAATCAGTATGGCATACGGTGTGACATAGTCCCATGGTGTTGACTGGAGTGTGTCATTGTAGGCTAAAGCAGCACATGTATGCTTATTGATTGTTAACACTAGTTGAATACAAATCCCGTATGAACTGTAGTACTACCTGAAGCTGTAGGCCTAAACAGCACAGTATGGTTTATATCCACATTGCTTGGAAACAATGTTTTGTTTGTTACCTGTAGTCCTCACACATTACATACCTCAGGCATGAGGTTTTGTAGGTGCTGACACACAGTACTGTATGGTACACAGGTAAAACTAATCTGGGTTGCCATACCTTTGTGTCTTGTAGGTATGTCTGATGTGTGTGTGGGTATGCCTGTAACATGGCCTCGGTGGTATGTGTGTCACAGAATATAAGTGCATATCTAGCAACATGTATAGTGTAGTACAGCAGTATGCCACCTATAGTGATGAATGTGCACATATGTTACTGAGGGGTTTGCTATCAACAAGTAGCATGGTGTACTGGAAGTACTGTAACTGTACTTTACATTCATTTCAATGGATGACAAATGTCTGTATGCATTAGCTTCATATACACCTCCTGTGGCTAGGTGGTGCATTGTGTCACATACAGTGTGCCATGTACTGTTGTATAGTCTTACATACTGGTTTCACTTTGTTGCTGTGCAGAACATGGTTTGGTATATAGTATGTGCCAGGCACTGTCAGGCAGTTGTGGACTGAGCAGTCATATGTGGTATTAAAAGTGTGTATCTACTGACAGCCAATAGGTTGCTATATGTGGCATTTCACTGATGTCTGTATTTTAGAATGTTAAGTGTGCCACATGACTTGCTCACAATTGCTGTTTTATTGTCTTCCAGGGACATGTCTCACAACAGGAAACCTGCTTATTCTCCTGAGGAGTTAGTCATCGTAGATGCCCTGATACATCATCACAACCTGCTGTTCTCCAGAACCAGCCAGGACCAGCATGGCCGCACTGCACTGTGGCAGGATGTTGTCCGTCGGGTGAATGATGTAGGCATGTATAACCGGACTTATGAGCAGGTACGCCATCACTGCAGTGATTTAATCAGACATGTCCATCAGCATGCCTCCGATGTCCACAGACAACAGCTTGCCACAGGTGGTGGTGCAGCAACACATCCCCCCACACCAAAGTGGAAGAGCTGCTCCTCAGCGTGGTCACTCCTGGCCAACCAGTACAACAGACCTGTGTCATCATGGAGGCCGGAGTCACCCAGCACGTCGATACAGAGCGTGAAGGTAACATGGCATATCTGTAGACTACTGTTAGCTCAATTGTTAGAACATGCATTTATCAGAAGTATACTGTGTATTCAGAAGATGTGGAGCCTGGTGTCATGCAATACTGATAATTTGGTACATAATCTGTATGCCTGTGACTGTCACCTGTTGCACTACTGTAAAACTGCAAACTCACAGCAGCAATGCCATAGTTGTTGACACTGACAAACTGTCTCATATCCTTGCAGGTCCCTCTGGTGTGATAGCAAAACAGCAGACACATGCTGGTGAGTGTTCAACATTTAATATAGCATATAACATGTGCATGTCATAGGAGAGTTGTAGGCCATATACACATGTTAAACACCTACACATAGTGCATTCTCTGCATGTTCTCTGTGGGACTATGCGCATCCCAATAACATGAGTAGCTGCCTCAAACACATGAAACACATGCAATACACAGTGCATCCCAACCAATTGTGGTACACTGTAGTGGACATTGTATAGGCAGAGTCAATACACATGCACACAACTTACACCACTTTGTCATATGCAGTAAGTGTTAATGTGATACACATGGCATATGTAGACACCTGCTGTAAGGTCATACTCCAGTATCCCAAATGTCATCAACACAGCGCACATACTATACCTGAGGGGTAGAGGCCTATCATGGGGCGGTGTGACATGCTTCAACAAACAACACAGTCATGTTAGGCAATGCTCCCTATTGAATACCTTACATACGTATGTAACAACTGGCTGTGAAATGGTTAATGTAGCCAAAGTGGTGCAGGTCAGGTACAGCAAGATAGTTGCCAGTGTGACATACATTAGTGGCCTTGAGTGACCACATGATACTGCCTGATGATGGCTCATGGTACTACACTACATCCAGTTACAGTAACTACAGTACTACACATAGCATTCATTGCTATACACCTGACAGTTGTGTGCATCCAGCCATGGTATGTATACCTATGAGTGATGGTGCACAGGACATTGGAAAGCGTTTCAGACTTGCACTGCAATGTTGTGTCCATGTACACATTGTGTTCCAGGGTGAGGCCAATCACTGAACAACACACATGCATCAATGACATGTATACTGTTATCAACAAGGACTCTCTACACTTGCACTGCATGCTGTTGAGCAACACACATCCTGCATGCTGACACATGTGATAGGACTCTTTGGCTTGTGATACTGTACTCCACCATCAACCACTAATGAATATGTTCCATATTGCTGTTGGTGTGTGTGTGTGTGTGTGTGTGTGTGTCAACTTCTTGACTGAGTAGTGTATTTGTTTGCATGTGTGCATGTGTGCATGTGTGCATGTTTTCATGTGTCCATGTGTGCATGTGTGCATGTGTACATGTGTGCATGTGTTCATGTGTGCATGTGTGCATGTGTGCATGTGTTCATGTGTTCATGTGTTCATGTGTGCATGTGTTCATGAGTGCATGTGTGCTAACATACTGTACAGATAGTAAAATGTGTTTCCTGTCTCCCTCTCACAGGTGCTGAGGTATTGTTGGATGAGTGCAGCAGGGAACCTGAAGTCACTGCCACAAATTGTGGACATGATGATACATGTGTTGTGGCACAGGCAGGTTTGACAGGGTCTGTCGTTGGTCCGCCAATCGACAGTACACAGCTTTCCACCCCATCTATGCGCACATACATACTGCCAATACATCCCTCAACACCAATGGCCTTAGCTGAGGAACAGCATATAGTAGGCATTGACCAGGATAGTGTGGTATCTATGTCACATGCAACCCCACACAGCAGCCATGCCCAGACACCTGGAATGGTACCACATAGGCATATATCCAGGGGTTCTCGTGGGAGCACTGCTGGTCATAATGCCCCTGGCAGATGTGCCCCCACAGGTCTCACAACCTCAGGTATGTTCTGGGCTGTAATGCAGGTACAGGTACGTATGGAATGGTACACCAGGCAGGGACTAAGGGCGCAGAGGGTTCATAACACAGCTATCAATGACAGTATCCATGACCTTGCCGGTGCCATCCGTAATTACACCAAGGTCATTGATAGACGTTGGGGTGAGACACTAAATGTCCTCCCAATGTAATGTCCATGCACCAGGACAGTGCAGGACAGCTGAGACATCGACATGGATGTATGCCAGCAACATCATCAGCTGGCAGTCGTCGCGGATGACACACAAGTCCCAGCCGCTCCCGTAGTGGCAGTACCAGCCCCAGCAATGTTGGGGCTGGACTGTCGATAGACCGTCCTAGACGACCACATGTACGTGGCTCTGGCCAGTCCCAGCAGGGACATGGGACCAGTCAACATCCCTCTGCCTCTGATGATAGTACCCAGCCTGGCTTAGTACCCGATACTGTCTGTGTTACCCCTGCCAGGCACAGGTACTGTGTCCATGGCCGGAGACAGTGATCTGTACAGCCTGGCAGGTGCAGTCTGTGGCTGTCCCTCAACCACCCATATTTGGCAGCCACAAGGGGGAACTGTGTGCATGCAGACACACACATAAACTAAACACCTAGGGCTAACACATACACACACACATTACATCATCAACACTGACCCATACTGTACTGTTGTCCCTCACACACACACACACACACACACACACACACACACACACACACACACACACACACACACACACACACACACACACGTCGATTGGATGGGTCATTGTCGGGCTTAGGCAAACCAATAATACACCCTGTGCATATGATGAAACTGTGCCACTTCCTGTCATCTGTGATATTGATGCAGGAACAGGCTAACATAGTGCTGATGCACAGGGTGACCTAATAGCAGTGTAGCAGTTAGCATGTTGTCAACAGTAAAGTGTAATTATATCCTTGTAGGTATATCTGAGCAGGCATGATGCATTAAAGCTATGATTATCAATGTAGTATTGTTTACACCAGTGTTAATTCCAAACATGGATTGTCCGCACATGTGCCACTTGGTTGATGTGTGTGGTACTAGCAGCATGTGTTGGTGAGTGGACGGTACGTGTGTGATGTGTGCAGTACAGATTTGCAGGTGTACATTTGGGAACATGGTGGAGGTGCACTGTCTGCATGTACGTGCATGGTGGACACATGGGAAGGGTGACATGCCCTGTATTACACAGTGTTAAGACTTCATATTTCCTATTGGTGGCCAGTATGCATTTTACTACACATATGTTACAACTTGGGTACACATGTGTGTATGACATGGTTTGACACTATGCTGTGGGTGATACTGTTAATATCGGTCATTGGTTTGCATTCTGGTAGTGTACATAACCTCAATAGCCTGATTTTAACCAATCGTTAGATGATGTCCTGACAACTGACATACAGCTGTAGGATACACAGTAGCATTTGAATCCTTCTGGTACTATACTATACCATTTACGTGGTATTGACCGCCACACATTCCCGTGACCACTCATGTTTGGCATGTGGCCATCCTAGGTACAAGCAGACACACTAGGGATATGTCCGTCCACGTCTGGTAATGCATACAGTGGCCTACAATGCATTCTCCAGATTAGACACTTATCCTCCACAAGGGTATCATACAGACAGATACCTGTTGACCAACCCATGCTGTGAAGCTATAAGCCAGCTATAGCATAGTCATCCACATTTACTATACATAGTATCCTGACAGTACCACATTGGTAGTAGCCCACAACATGTAGCAGGGGTACCGATGTGTACATACAGCCACATGTGATGTCATCTGTCCTTTGATATTCACATTCCCAAATGTATGATGATGTCCCTTAGTGTATCACATAAGCAATAAGGGGTCTGTATGCATATCCACGGAGTTGTTGTACACCTATAATGAATGCCTATTATTGACAGACTGTGTTGTGTTTGAACATGTCTGAAATATGCCCGAGGCATGAACCCTCACTCACACTATTCTATAGAAACTGTCATGTGTATGTGTGTGACACTAGGGCACAGATCACTACAGTGGCTGGCCTTGTCACATACATACATATGTGACCTATGGTCTGAGAAGCAGCAGCAAAAACTGTCAATGGTAACAGATGCATTCATGTAGGAAGCAGGCTTCACACCTATGAAGTGATTGAGGTCACATGTACATATATGTCTTTGCCACACAGTTACCAATTGAGGTCACATGTACATATATGTATTTGTCACACAGATACCTGAAGTGTGCAATGCACATACTGTTGTTTTACTGATATGTCATACAGTAGTAAAAGCAAAACCCACAGCATGTTGATCAACAGTGTCACACACACACACTCAGCAAGTGCATGATTCAAACCCCTACTTAACTATGTTATGATACTAGAGAGATATGCATTAACACAATGTGCTATATGCTTTATTGGGAGTTTTCATTTCCACTGCTGTATTTGTGGGATACTGACATCATCAGACTTGCCAAAGAGGAATTTACCTCTTTTAATGTGTTTTCCCAGTCTCCAAAAAGGCCACTCTTCTCAAAAGAAATCACACACACACTCAGTAATGGCAGAATTCAAACCCCTACCTAACTATTTTATGATACTAGAGAAATGCGCATTAACATGACGCGCTGTATGCTTTACTGGGAGCTTTCATTTCCACTGCTGTATTTGTGGGATACTGACATCATCAGACTTGCCAAAGAGGAATTTACCTCTTTTAATGTGTTTTCCCAGTCTCCAAAAAGGCCACTCCTCTCAAAGAAAATCACACACACACACACACCCCTCAAAGAAAATCCCACACACCCCCACACACACTCAGCAATTGCAGGATTCAAACCCCTATCTAACTATGTTATGATACTAGTGAGATATTCATTAACACGACATGCTATATGCTTTACTGGGAGTTTTTATTTCCACTGCTGTATTTGTGGGATACTGACATCATCAAACTTGCCAAAGAGGAATATACCTCTTTTAATGAGTTTTCCCAGTCTCCTAAATGGCCACTCCTCTCAAAGGAAATCACACACACACATACAACTCCCCACACACACAGACAGTAATTGCAGGATTCAAACTCCTATCTAACTATGTCATGATACTAGAGAAACCCACATTAACACGATGCACTATATACTTCACTGGGTGGTTTCGTTTCTCCTGCTATATTTGTAGGATGCTGACATCATCAGACAGGACATGGTAATGTGTGTGCACTTTGTTTTAGGCAATCCCAGGAATGAACCATGTGGGTCAGCAGGTGTTAACAGCTTGAACAGGACTCCACAGTTCTTAGCTTGTGTGATCTATCTGTGAACAAATTGCCATTCCTTCATATGACAATACATATTTATGCACAGATTGTTGATTTTGTGGATACGACATGTGTCTGGGATGTTGGCAAAAGGGCTATTCAAAGTCTATGTGGGACGTGTGTAGCTCAATTTAGTGATGTGTGTCCTGGGTGGCTGCCTTGCAAACAGTCTAGCAGGTTTGGGAACCATGATCTGCCCATGAACATACCACAGTTGGTATGGTTGTGTGTTTGTCGGCTTCCAATAGCTCTGTTTATGACTTCAATCATGATGGATTCCATGGCCTTGCAGTTCAGACTTTATAGGCTTATAGGACTATAGTTCCCATGGTCTGTTGTGCACCAACACTTGTGGGGTGTGCCATATGTTGCTGTAACACATTCAACAGTTTCAGATCCTGTAGAGAGGGTGAGGCTCAACAGACTGCTCAGGTGCAGGGTCTGTTTGTTCTGCAGTTCACTTATGACACATATAGGGAAACAATGTAATCCAATTGATGCCATGTTTTCAGCTTTGGAAGGAGCTGTTTACCCATTCTACATGTGATATCTCCTGGTATGATGATTGGGCCTTTTGTCAGTGGGAGGTGGGTATGTATATATGAGCCTGTCTGACAGGATGTCAGCATTGTCAGTCAGGTACAGTTGGCCCTGACTCAGGACATATATGAGTGTACATTGCTATTTATGACATAGCTGAAGGAGGTGTCATGGTTCTGTCTGGACTCCTTCGCAGATAATCTTTCCAAAACACCAACAAACATGAGCACTAAACCCCTGTTATACTCTTTTACACACTTAACACCCTACTGATCCTTTGTGATCAGTCAACAGAGTATGTCATCATAATATCCTGGCATGTCCAAAGGTCGGTTTCGTGTGTACTCTCCAGTCCAGCTGGTGAATATTGGAATTTTGACGCAATGTTACAACTGCCTTATGTACACAGACAACCCTCTCCTCCTCCCAACAAACTCAGATATATGTGAGAGATGCAACTATATAGACAAACAGGAGGCTGAGCTCTCTCAATCCATGACTGGCACAGTCTATCAGGTGATGAAGGTAACCACACACACACCACAAATCCAGTCTCACATAGACCTATAGCGACAGCAAACAAAATACATTACCACACAAAAACATACTCAGAGGCTCTAAATAAACTCTGCCTAAGCAGCAGAGACCTCCAAAGCAGACACCCAAACAACTGCTACCCCACAACAATACCCACATATCACATAGTTCACAAAGTCAGTGTGCCACACAGTCACTGCCCTTAGGGCTAAACAACACACCTAATACACCTGTAATAGGTGACTCTTATTGTCAGACACACTGACATCCCACTCACCAGGCTGAACAAGGAGAAGGTCACTTTGAGCTGTCTGTCAGGTGTCATGATCTGCCACATAACACATGCACTTGAGTCACTCCAAAGCAAGTACAAATATGGCTCCATCATTGTCCATGCTGGTGTGAATAACCTCAGACGTTCCTCCCTGGACTACATGGCAAGAGACATAGAGGAGCTCTCTGATCATGTAGCCCAGGCCAGTATGACCCTGACCTTGTGTAGCATCTTACCCTCACCAAGAATGATGTCACAGTATACAGACAAACTGATCACTTTTAACAGTTGGCTAACATATTGGTGTAATTCAAAGGAGATCTAGTGTCTGTCAGCCTGGGATGACATGCTCGACATGCCACGTAGCTTCACTATGAATGGCTTGCACCTGTCACACCTAGACTTTCGAATACTGGCTAAGGCTCTTGCCACCCTCATAGTTGCTTTTTTAAGCGAGGCTCAAAAGACAAACCCACCTCCATAGACGCTACAAGGTAAAAGAAACTAAGAGTACTGCTGTTCAACACCAGATGTCTAACCCTCAAAATGCATGCACTCAGGACTCTCCTCAGTATGGGGAATGTCGATATCTGTGCAGTAACAGACACCTGGTTCAGACTCCCAAAAGCACACCAGCACTACATACTTCATACCATGCTTTTCGGCCACAAGACTCGGACCGGCCAACAAAAATAGGGGGAGTATCCATATACATCACAGATACACACACCTCCAGGTTAGTAGTACTGCACGAAGCATCAGAAACCATACATGTGCAACTAACAGTGGGCAAAACTGCCTTTCAGTTTGTAGCCTGCTACAGACCACCCTCTCAAACTCAGGAACCCCACTCAGTATTCCTGGGAACACTGGAGATTATGAAGGTCTCTCCAAACACCATTATATTGGGTGACTTCAACTACCCAAACATTGACTGGGAATACTACTCAAGCCCCAACACCCTCACCCAACAGTTGCTACAATATATAAACTCAAATGCTATGGCACAACTGGTCACCACAGCCACAAGAGGGGAAAACATATTGGACCTGATCATCACCAACATGGGGACTCTATGTTCCACACCAGAGGTATACCCCTCATTGGTAAGGTCAGACCATACATATATCTCACTGGACATCCATATCCCATCCCCACCCCCATCCTAGGTAATCTTGGTGAAGAACTTCTCAAAAGCAAATGTCACACTTCTCCAAACCAAGGTGGTATCCTTCAAAGACCCTGGGACAGTGGTAAATACGGCTCAGACCGCTGAATCCTTTACAAACGCATTATATGGACACCTACTGGAATGCATGGATCATGCTATCCCAAATAACAACAAGACTCACTCCTCCAAAGGCAGGGGACCTGTCTGGTGGACCCCGGCCATTAATAAGCTATACAACGAAAGGAGGAGGCTACTACATGATAGAGCACAATCCCAAAAAGGGAAGGCATCTCTGATCAGTACTAGCAAAAAGCTACGATCACTCATGAATTCATCTAAGGCCCGCTTCTAATGGGAAATTGCACCAGACACTAAGGACAATCACAAGGCCTTCTTTAGTTATGTCAGGAACCTGGGTGGAAACTCCCAGATATGCTGTGAGTTACTGCATAATGACAAAACATACAATGAACCCACAGACATTGCCAACATCCTGGCAAACAGGTTCAGTGCAAATGTCTCCCCCCATCCCCCCTAAAGAGCAAACGTCCATCCCAACAGAGTGTAGCCTCCTTGACGTCACAGATGAACAGGTGAGTGCTGCCCTCTCCAAAGCAGACAACACAGCATCAATGGGACCATACGGTGTCCCGGCCTGCGTCTTACACAAGCTTCATGATGAACGTAACCCTCACATTAAGTCACTGTTCAATATCAGAGTTACTACAGCATATGTACCCAAGCAATGGCGTACAGCAACAGTGGTCCCGCTCCACAGAGGTGGTGCCACAATGAACCCTGGACAATATCACCCTATAAGCCTAACTAGCCTGGTCTGCAAAGCTATATCGTCATGGAATTCATACACATAGACATCGGGAACCTACAGACACTGGATTCTACACAATTCGGCTTTGTTGTGGGCAGATCTTGCCTCTTGAACCTGTTCGACTTCTTTAAACAGTTACCAGGTCCATAGATGTAGAGAAGGTTGTCCACACAGCCTACCTGGACCTCGCAAAACCCTTCAACACAATACCCCACTCGGGCATTATACATAAGCTCACCAGCTTCGATATCGACACATATGTCACAAGATGGATTGCTAACTGGATCAGGGAAAGCACCCACATGGTCAGTATTGCAGGTGCCATGTCTGACTATACACCAGTTACACGTGGCATCCCACAAGGCTCAGTCCTGGGACATCTCTTGTTCAGTACATATTTCTCTGACGTACAGGCTAACACAGGAGGAATATGGCTGACCATGTTCGCAAATGACTGCAAACTGGGTGCCATAATCAACTCTCCAGCTGGCACAAGCATCCTCAAAAAGGGTCTCACAGAGATGGATAACTGGTGCCAGAGCCATGGCCTACAGCTAAATGCCATTAGATGCATAGTTATCCCCTTTGGGAATAACAACGTGCCCACACATTACCACATAGGTAGTAATCCATTACGTATGGTAGGAGTTATTAGGGATTTGGGGACATGAGTAGTTAGTACTCTCGCCTTTGACAATCACGTTGCCAAAGTGGTTAGACAGACATTCTATATAGCCCACCTTATCCCATACGGTTTCACATCTAGATCAAGTGAGGTCATTGTGCCCCTATACTCATCAGGCCCATGCTTGGATACAATGCCCCATTTGGGATGTACCTTACCCGACACCTGCAGCAACTGTAATGGCCACAAAAGTACCTCACCAAGTAGATCTAGGGACTCACACAGATGCCCTGTGCAGTTCGGCTAAAGTAACTCCAGCTCTACTCAGTCACTTACCGCCTACTCGGATGTGATCTGTGCCTGTTGTTTAAAGCCATGTCCAACCCAGAATTAAGGGACATGCTCCACTTCAGGATATCCGAATCCCTTAGAGCTACACACTCCAGGGACGTAAACCTCAGCACAGATATTAATAGGACATGCTGGAGGGACAGATTCCTATCCCAGAGGCTCCACTCACTCTGGAATGAGATCCCAGTCTCGCATACACAGACCCCACCACTGACCACCTACAGGAGACATCTTGACAAGTGGATGGGTGATCGTATGTTTACCCCTGGGATATCTTCTGGGTCCCTGCTAGACAGAGGCACAATAAACTAAACGTAAATGGGCTATCTTGTCTGACCTACTATTCACAGGCACAGTCTACTAATCTAACAGGGTTGCGAAAGCCAAACACACTCTGGCTAGGCTTATACATGCCCTAGGGCAGATAGCCTAGTATCAATCTCTGAACCTATGATAAAGTTTCTGGATGCACATTGTTTATTGATGATACCGATTGCAGGTTTTGTTTCTTCTTTGCTTTCCCACTTTCTATGAACAACCTAAGTATCTGCAGAACATATTTGATTATGACAGGGTTCCACTATATTATATATGTGTCTGTTGTCATATAACTGTGTGCACAAGGCAGATTGGTGAATAGTGAGAGGTTCCTGGGTTAACACATGCAACTGCCGGATATGTGTGGCCCACTGCTGTACTCAGACATGGCCTACATGTGTGAGCATGCCCAGTTTGTCCTTTCAGTGTTTTGTTGTCTGACATTTGTCTCATTTATTCAAGTGTGTGAGAATGCCCAGTGTGACCTTTCAGTATGTTGCTGTCTGAGGTCCACTACATTTGTTGATGTGTGTGAACATGACTAATATTAACATTTATACTATATGTGTGTTGAAAACCAGGTTCTATTCTTACTGCAGGGCTCACCTTTGTGTCATAACTTGACAGGGATTATGCTGTGCCTGCAGGGTTTCCATGAGATACTTTGCATAGACTTATCAACATTTCATCATACAGGCTGACCACTGAAATACTGTCATGGTTTAGTGGTTCAGTACTATGACTATACTACACAGTATCCTGGGTTTGAGGCCTGTCTCTGCTTTATATTTTCATACTGAGCAGACCAGACTGCTTAAGGGCCAGTAGAGCAAATATGAGCATGTTGGCTTTTGTTCGGCTATGCCCAACTTAGACCAAGCTTGTCCAACATTGCTCAACGTTAACCAACATTGCTGAACGTTGCCCAATATTGCTCGTAGAGTCATTCACCAGCCCTGCTGGATACCGCCATTGCCTAAGACCTAAGTATATAAACATTTTTGTTTAAGGTTTTTTATTAGAATATTTGTATACTTTGATTGTTAATTTTTCTTTTTAATAATTAGGTTTTAAATGATTGATTCTATGTTTTTAGTGGCGAGGCTGCTTTAAAACTTGTGTTTTTGTTATTTAGGCTGATTGCTTAATTAGTTTGGCTTAATAGCATATATAAAGAACCTGATGCTTTGAAAAAAATGTTTGTCTGATGAAGGCTAGTTATTTTACTTGCCGAAAGCACTTACATTAAAAGTTCACATTATTTATTTCGTATAGTTGTGATTCTATTTGTTGGATTATTTGCCGGCTTCTATTGTTTCCGTAGTGCCTTATTTACTAGTTTTCATTTGGATTGTTATTTGTTTGTGTGTCAGAGAGAGGTATCATTTCCAGGGTTCCTACTGAGCCAGTGTATGTGCTATGCCTTGACTCTTTGCCAAGGCCAAAGCATACTGGGCACTCCTCCTTCTGCCTACTGGGGCAGGCTCAGGTTGTTCCTCCTCTGAGTCACGTTCTGCCTGTGATGGCCTTGGCAATGGCTGTTTGGCCTGGGCCTATGCTGGTTCTGTGGCAACTGTTTTCACAGGATCATATTATGTAGCCTAGCACATACCATGACAATTTGGGTACATGTAGTTGGTGAGTACTGCAAGGCTCCACCAGATGTGTCCAGGCACCGGAACCATGACTTGAGCAATACAAACACACGCTCAATTACATTTCGTGTTTGTGCGTGTGCCTCATTATGGCATTCCTGTTCAGGTGTGTGTGCATTTCTGATGAGTGTCATCAGCCACGGCTCCAGTGCATAGCCAGCATCCCCCACTAGGTGACCATGAGGGATGTCCCCATTGGCAAATGTCTGGTACAGCTGTGTCAGATGCCAGATATGGGAATCATTGTAGCTTCCAGGGCAGCCAGCACACACATTCAGAATTATGTCCTGCTTATCACACACAATCTGGCAGTTGATGGAGGGGAAGCCCTTGCGGTTAAAGTAGACCCTACCTCGCTCACCGGCTGGTGCTTTGATGCGTATGTGCGTGCAGTCTATTGCACCCACTACCTCAGGGTATTCCGCTATTTGCTGGAAGAGACGCTTATTGCTGGCCAATACCTCATGGGAATTGGGGAAATATACATGATCACCGACATGTGCTGACATGGCATCCAGGAACTGGTGCAGTACCCTGGATGCTGATGCCTGTGATATCCCCATCATATCACCAGTTGGTCTCTGGAAGGTACCTGTTGCTAATATTCTTAGGCCAACACATACCTTGGTTTCCAGTGGGATGGGTTCCCCTCTGTTGGTTCTGTGTGTGAGGCGTGGCCTGCACAGCTCAACAATTTGCTGCATGAGGTCTCTGTCTACTCTATAGCGCTCCACTATCTCCAGCTCATATAGCCCCTGATAGGTTACCCTGGGCCTGTACACTCTTCTCCGTCTCCTCACTGTTGGTTTTCCAGCAGCATTCGCATTGTCACCACCCTCAGCATGTTGCATATGTCGCCTTATAACAGCAATGGCAGCCCCTAAAATGTCTTTGTCTCAGTAAAGCTTTTTCAGTTTTCACTTCTATTAGCTTACTGCAGTGTTGCAGTCTCTCTGAGAGAAACATAGTGGAATGTTGTTTGTAGAGTTTTAAGTGCTGGGCTGGGCTGGGCTAGTGTACTGCCTGTGTAATTGCCTGATTCTGATTGTTTTCACCTGCTTGCTCTGCTAGTACTCCCTGGTTAACTTCCTACTATTTGTTGTGCTTTCTTTTCCCTTTCTGTTTTTCTCAGGGGGGCAGCACCGTGCACACAAGCACAAACACGTGCACACCAGCTCACACACACGCACACATGCTTACAAGGACTAAAACTTGCTTATTTTTGCTAATTCGCATGCACACAGGCGCAAATGTGCTTACACAGCTTTAAACAACCTTAGACATGCTTACTCAGGCTTAAACACGTGCACACAGGCGCACACGCATGCACACAGTCTTACTCGGATATACAGGTGCACTCCCACACGCATTGCAAGCACTTCTATGAGAAACATTAGTGTTATCCATGGCATACACCTTCAATTTCTTGCCTTTAGCTAGGGTACCTGTTGACACACCTCTTCCAGTGATGAAAAACTGACAGCAAACACATGCCACTCTGCTCTAATGGGCTTCACTTCTTTCATACATACCCCCCTCGTGATGTCACCTACCTTCTACTCTGATACTCCCCTTATCCTACTCCTACACTCCACTGACTGTGCTCATTTGCTGTGTAAACTATGGATTCACTATCCTTACCCTCATTTGCATAGGATTGCCTACTAATGCTTGGTTACATCTCTTAGACTGAGCTTCTCCCCTTAGCAACCTCTACTCGGTAGACATGTTGTCTTTGGCCTGCCATCCCCTTGCATTGTAAATTAAGAATTACAATAAAATCCACATATGTGGATTTTAATTATTGGTTTTCTGTTTTTTAGAGTGCAGCGCATTTGCGCAGCACTGCGCTATGCTTAAACATCAGCGATTGGGATAAAAAAATTATTTTATTTTTATTTTGCATCGGTGAACATTGCCAATGGCCATATTTTTGGCCATTGGCATGCTTCCTCAACTGGATGCATCCTTTTTTTGGAGCTGTCAAGCCTCTGTTTTGCTATTTGCAGAACCGTACTCAGTTGTCAATGGAGTACATTTCTGCAAATAACACTACTCTTACTCGGACAGGTTCGGGTTTACTGGATCGCAGATTTACCTAATTTGCATAGCTTTTGCCTACAATTGAGGTAATTTGCATATTCTATCCCTGTCCGTGTAAGAGTCATTTTAGGAGCTCTGTTGCACGCCCCTACCGGCTGTTCCTGGATCGCTCGGCGGACATGTTGGCTGCATGGAGTCTTACTCTACTCTTAGACTCTGTGCAAGCCTTTCTGAGTATGGCCCAATATCTCAAACAAAATCAGAGGTTGAACAATTGGTGGATTAAAAATACTAATCCCTTTTAGTTCATAAATTTCACTTTCCACATTAACATTGTTAAACATAAGTGAAAAATTAAGCTTTCTGATGTACATCTTCAAGTCCAACAAAACATTTTCAATTTTAGTTCGACAGGTGAGGACAAAAGTATAACCCCTTCGCAGTAACTCAGCATACTCTGAGCTGTATGCATTTCTGTATAGTTAAATACATGAAAGTCACCTGCTGGGTTGGATAGTACCACTGGAAGCTCATTTCCACCTATTTCATTTACTAGTTCATTCTCCACTATGCATAATGTCTCAACTAGTACCTCTGGTTCCCCTGGTTGTAATTCAGCCACGTTTGGTCTCTCTGGTGGTTCCCTCGGTTCCTCAAACGCTGTGACCTTCTCAATGGTTCTCCCTCTAAAGGGGCTTTACCATAGTTGATGTAATATGTTACTTCCACCTCATTAGCATATGGTCCATCATTCAATTCTCGACTCTCATTGTTGTTTTTGCGGTTGTGGATAGACTCTTCCCTCAACATACTCGAGTCTATCCCTCCCCAGCTTTTTTCCTTTTGCTTATTAATATCGCTCACGCTACTGTCTGTTTTAGAATAAATGCTCAAATATTGTGTTTTATATGTAGAAAACAACAAATCTTTTTTGATAATAAGATCCAAGGCATTACCTTCAGAAATTAACTGCTCAATGATATGCTGGTTATGTTTTATGAGCAGCTCAAGTAATTCAATGGCTAATTTGTCAAAAAGGTTAATGAGCTCATAATGAAAAGGGGACCCTTGTTGGAGGCCAGTGGGGAGTTTCCATGATCTGAGCCCCCTAGGAATTTGTCTCCATTGTACACATTCAACTAGATAGGCATTTACAACTTGCAACTTACGATATTTGATTAGTATGTGCTCAAATTTGTTTATAGACTGCTGCAAGGTACCATTGTTATTAGATTTCTTGGTTTTAAATTCCAAAACCTTATTAAACCATCTGTTCAAATCAATGGTATTAGCACCTACTTGCGTATTGCTCATATTAGGGTCATTAGGCAACTTACACTATGGGCAGTGATGTCACTGGTAACATAGTTTGGAAGAACTGGAAGATTTTTTTCTTGTTATGGTAAAGGGTTTGAGTCCCTTGGTGAAAAACTATGCATAGTATACAGGACAGGTAGAAATTTAAAAATGGGTTTGAAAGTGGTGAAAATATTTATGTGGTTAATATCTTGACAACTGGAACTTTTAGGTTGTTTACCCCCCCCCCCTTCATTGTACCTGTAACTCAAAAGGGCTGATTTATGTGGCAAAGTCTACACAATGTTTGTGTTTTTACATAGGAAAGACTAAAAGATTTAAAGAACATACTATGAACACAATTTGAACATCAAAAGTAAAAACGATAAAAACTCTTGATTTAAGCATATTCAGCCCTAAGCAGACCATTCCTTTCTGTTTTTTTTTTTTGGAGTGGACTATGTTCCCCAAAACTTAAGGGGGGCCATGGGAAGACCTTATTGAATATAGGGGGATGATATGGCAAATAAGGTTTAATGCCAGTGTCTTCCCTCACCTTAACAAGTGTGTATCAATTAGTAGTGCATTGCGTTTAAAGTAATACAAAGTTTAAACACATTATTTTTTGTTTAGTTTGTATTTATCAGCAATTTAACAACAAAGGGTTAAGAGTTTTTTGTGAGTAATCAACTAATTAATACAGGCTTCATGTGGTGTGTATTGCTAATTAAAATGGTAGTATGTGGTGTGATTTTAGATTACGATGAAGTCTTTGTTATAAACAGACGAAAGCACTAAATCTGGTTGTTTTAATAAATTTTTAAATCTTTTCCTGGTTTGCTGGTGTTTTCAGTGGCTCTGGTCCTTGAATTTTCATTTTTGTAAGCCTTGGTTCTTGGTTTGTGACATGTGTCTGTTGGAGCTGATTCATGGCTGAGATGCTGAGCAGCAGACGGGCCGGTGGTTCTGGATTACTGGGACAACTGCAAGCAAGTGTTGGTATACTGACGCAGCTTGTGCAAGAATTGAATGTTCAGATTACTAACATTCAAAAGAAGAGTTCTACTAGTGGTGACACTGATTTTAATCATACTCCGAACTGTTTGGTAAGTAGAAATCTTAATAATGAACAGAACTTTGAACAGTCTAATGACCCTAATGTGAGCAATACACAAATAGGTGTTAATACCATTGATTTGAACAGATGGCTTAATAAGGTTTTGGAATTTAAAACCATGGAATCTAATAATAATGGTACCTTGCAGCAGTCTATAAACAAATTTGTGCACATACTAATCAAATGTCTCAAATTGCAAGGTGAAAATGCCTATTTGGTTGAATGTATACAATGGAGACAAATTCCTAGGGGGCTCAGATCATGGAAATTCCCCACTGGTCTCCAGCAAGGGCCCTCATTGCACTATAAGCTCATTAAAAGTTTTGACAAACAAGACACTGAATTACTTGAGCTGCTCATAAAACATAACCAGCATATCACTGAGCAGTTAATTTCTGAAGGTAATGCCTTGGATCTTATTATCAAAAAATATTTGTTGTTTTTTACATAAAACACAATATTTGGACATTTATTCTAAAACACACAGTATTGTGAGTGATATTACTAAGCAAAAAGAAAAAAGGCAGGAGAGGGATAGGCCTGAGTATGTTGAGGGGAAGAGCCTATCCACAGCCGCAAAAAAAAATGAGAGTTGAGAATTGAATGATGGACAATATGCTAATGAGGTGGAAGTAACATATTCCATCAACTATGGTAATGCCCCTTTAGAGAGAGAACCGTTGAAAAGGTTGGAGCATTAGAGGAACCAAGGGAACCACCAGGAAGACCAAAAGTGGCTGAATTACAACCAGGGGAACCAAAGTACCAGTTGAGACATTATGGATGGTGGAGAATGAACTAGTAGATGAAATAGGTGGAAATGAGCTTCCAGTGGTACTATCCAACCAATCAGGTTGCTTTCATGTATTTAACTATACTGACAATGTATACAGCTCAGAATACGCTGAGTTACTGAGTAGAGGTTATACTTTGGTCCCCACCTGTCGAACTAAAATTGAAAATGTTTTGTTGGACTTGAAGATGTACATCAAAAAGCTTAATTTTTCCCTTATGTTTAACAATGTTAATGTGGAAAGTGAAATTTATGAACTGAAAAGGGCTAGTATTTTTAATCCACCAATCGTTCAACCTCTGATTTTGTTTGAGAAATTATGTGATTTTGAGATTAGAAAATATTTGAATGAAAGAAGGAATGATTACAATTATAATCTGAGCCATTCTGAAGGTAAAATGTTAAGATTGCTTTGCCAAGATGAAAGTGTTTGGGTTATGAAGCCCGACAAGGGCGGGGGAGAGTAGTCGTAATGCAGACCCAGGACTACCTTAATAAAATGTTTGTTTTTATAAATGAGAATATGTATAAGGAAACCACACATAATTATATTCATGTTGCTTACAGGAAAATAGATGTTTTTCTGCAGGACATGTTTGATCAAGGGCAAATTGATGGGGAAACATTGAGCTACTTTAAAGTGAAATATCCGGTTGTGCTAACTATTTTTAGCATTCTGAAGCACCGTAAGTATTTGAATGACCCCCCCCCCCCCAAATGAGGCCCAATGTTAATGCTAGCAGTTCAAAGATGCATGGGATGGCTAAATATGTGGATTTGAAGTTAGAAAATTGTCTTGATGGTTACCATCATTTATGTAAAGTTTCCTGGGACTTCTTAAAGAAGCTTAAAAATGTTAAGTATTCAAAGAATGTATGTTTTGTAACAGTTGATGTGGTTAATCTTTTTAATGTTATACTCCACTTGCAGGGCTTAGAGTGGTTTAGAGAATTTTTAATTGATACAGGAACATTCTCTCATGAGATAATTAATGTATTGGTGGCACTGATGGAATTAATTTTGGATTATAATTTTGTTTATATAGAAGGGCAATACTTTAAACAAAAAAGAGGTGTAGCAATGGGGGCAGCCTGCGCCCTACTATATGCCAACATAATCATGTTACAATGGGAGAAGCATTTCATACTTAACAATCTCAGAACATTATTATGGAAGATGTATGCCTGTTTTTTAGATGATATTTTTATAGCAGGCAAAATGCATGAAGAAGACGTAGTGAATTTAATAGGGTATCTTAAGTCTGCCACTTTTTTAAAGTTTACGTGCTCCTACAACATGGAGTCTATTAGTTATTTAGATGTGTTTATAGCTAAGGATCATGTTAAAAAGTGTCTAATTACCAATATTTACATGAAGCTTCATTATTCAAATGCAGTTTTGCATTGCACAAGTTGCCACCCTTGGCATGTGAAGAAGGGGGAGGTAAAGGGACAATTCGTTTGTTTGGCCAACATGATATCTGAAGATGATAGCTTTGTATTTAAAAGTGATAAATTCACTGAGATGTTTCGAGTAAGAGGCTATCCTTTATATTTGATTGCCAATGTAAGAGGATGAGTTAGGTTAAAAAGGACAGAAGGTTTGATTATACCTTTATTTAGAAGTAACACTAACTACACCATAAATGAGGTTATTGATAGTGATTACAAAAGCTTTTATTACAATGTACACTGTGGACAGTGATGTCATTAGTAATATCCCTGGAAGAACTGGAAGATTTTTTTCTTGTTATTGTAAAGGGTTTGAGTCCCTTGGTGATAAACCATGTATAGTATACAGGACAGGTAAAATTTAAAAAAATGGTTAGAATGGGGTGAAAATTTAGAGCAACACTCTATTAAGAAATGGGATATGTACAAGTGTGGTACCTGCAACCAATGTAAGCTTTTTTATGTGGGCAATATGTTGACAATTGGAACTTTTAGGTTGTTTACCCCTCTTTCATTGTACCTGCAACTCAAAAGGGCTGGTTTAAGTGGCAAAGTGTACACTATGTTTGTGTTTTTAAATAGGAAGGACTAAACAAAGATTTAAAGAATGTATCTATGAACTCAATTTGGACATCAAAAGTAAAAATGATAAAAACTCTTTGGGCCGGATTCACAAAGGCTTGCACGGAGTCTAAGAGTAGAGTAACACTCCATGCAGCCAACATTTCTGCCGAGCTATCCAGGAACAGCCGGCAGGGGCATGCAAGAGAGCTCCTAAAAATCCTCTTACACGGACAGGGCTAGGATATGCAAATGACCTAATTTGCTCCAGAAAGTTATGCAAATGAGGTAAATTTGCGATCCAGGAAACCCTAACCTGTCCGAGTAAGAGTAGTGTTATATGCAGAAATGTACTCGGTTGTCAACTGAGTACCGTTCTGCAAATAGCAAAACGGAGCCATGACAGCTCCAAATAAAGGATGCATCCAGTTGTGGAAGCATGCCAATGGCCGTATATTTTTTTTTTTACCTCGATCTCCAAAGTTTAAGCATAGCGCAGTGTCGCGCAAATGCGCTGGGCAGTAAAAACCCAAAAAAATAAAAATAAAAGCCAAAAATAGGCATTTTATTATAAATATACATCTGCCATGGAAGTGAATGGCAGGCTGAAGACAACATGGCTACTGAGTTGAGGTTGCTAAGGGGGAAAGCTCAGTCTAAGAGATGTAACCAAGCATTAGTAGGCAATCTTATGCAAATGAGGGTAATGATAGTGAATCCCAATTTTACATGGCAAATGAGCAAAGTCCGTGGAGTGTAAGAGTAGGATAAGGGGAGTATCAGAGTAGAAGATAGGTGACATCATGAAGGGGTATGTATGAAAGAATGTAAACTCATTGGAGCAGAGTGGCATGTGTTTGCTGTCAGTTACCCATCACTGGAAGAGGCGTGTCAACAGGTACCCCAGCTAAAGGCAAGAAATAGAAGGTGTATGCCGTGGACAACACTAAAGTTTCTTGTAGAAGTGCCTGCACTGTGTATGCGCACATGTGCGCGCCTGTAAAACCGATTAAGACTGTGTGCGCATGTGTGCGCCTGTGTCCAGGCACCGGAGTAAGCCGGAGTAAGCAAGTGTAAGGTTGTTGAAAGCTGTGTAAGCGAGTTTGTGCCTGTGTGCGCATGTTTAAGCCGGAGTCAGCAAGTGTTAGGCCGTGTAAGCATGTGTGTGCGCATGTGAGCTTGTGTGCACATGTTTGCGCTTGTTTGCGTGACGCTGACCCCTGTGGAAACAGAAAGGGAAAAGGAAGCACAACAAATAGTAGGAAGTAAACCAAGGAGAACTAGCAGAGCTAGCAGGTGAAAACAATCAGTATCAGCCAATTACACAGGCAGTACACTAGCCCAGCCCAGCACTTAAAACTCTGCAAACAACTTTCCACTATGTTTTTCTCAGAGACACTGCAACACTGCAGTAAGCTAATAGAAGTGAAAACTGAAAAAGCTTTACTGAGACAAAGAAATGTTAGGGGCTGTCATTGCTGTTCTAAGGTGACATATGCAACATGCTGAGGGTGGTGACAATGCAAATGCTGCTGAGCAACACACAGTGAGGAGATGGAGAAGAGTGTACAGGCCCAGGGTAACCTACCAGGGGCTACATGAGCTGGAGATAGTGGAGCGCTATAGAGTGGACAGAGACCTCATGCAGCAAAGTGTTGAGCTGTACAGGCCACTCTTCACACACAGAACCAACAGAGGGGAACCCATCCCAGTGGAAACCAAGGTATGTGTTGGCCTAAGAATACCAGCAACAGGTACCTTCCAGAGACCAACTGGTGATATGATGGGGATTTCACAGGCATCAGCATCCAGGGTACTGCACCAGTTCCTGAATGCCATGTCAGCACATGTCAGTGATCATGTATATTTCCCCAATTCCTGTGAGGTATTGGCCAGCAATATGTGTCTTTTCCAGCAAATAGCAGAATACCCTGAGGTAGTGGGTGCAATAGACTGCAAGCACATATGCATCAAAGCACCAGCTGGTGAGCAGGGTAGGGTCTACTATAACCGCAAGGGTTTCTCCTCCATCAACTGCCAGGTTGTGTGTGATGCCCAGGGCATAATAATGAATGTGTGTGCTGGCTGCCCTGGAAGCTACCATGATTCCTATATCTGGCATCTGACACAGCTGTACCAGACATTTGCCAATGGGGACATCCCTCATGGTCACATAGTAGGGGATGCTGGATATGCACTGGAGCCGTGGCTGATGACACCCATCAGAAATGCACACACACCTGAACAGGAATGCCATAATGAGGCACACGCACAAACACATAATGTAATCGAGCGTGTGTTTGGGCTGCTCAAGTCATGGTTCCGGTGCCTGGACACATCTGGTGGAGCCTTGCAGTACTCACCAACTACATGTACACAAATAGTCATGGTATGTGCTATGCTACATAATATGATCCTGCAAAAACAGCTGTAGCAGGAGCAGCATAGGGCCAGGCCAAACAGCCTCCCACCATTGCCAAGGCCATCACAGGCAGAGCGTGACTCGGAGGAGGAACAACCTGAGCCTGCCCCAGTAGGCAGAAGGAGGTGTGCCCAGTATGCTTTGGCCTTGGCAAAGAGGCAAGGCATAGCATATACACTGGCTCAGTAGGAACCCTGGAAATTATATATAGTCCGCTTTCCCGCACAATAAAGGGATTTCCTCCAAAGTCAAATGTTTATATTTTGTTTATAATGTTATAAACTATATTTAAATATTTAAATGTTTATATTTTGTTTATAATGTTATAAACTATGTTTATAGTTATATTCTTATACACATATCACAATATTTATGTATTTATATATTGGATAAACACACATATATATATATTTTTTAATATTAATACAAATATCAACACATTTTATTGGAATGATTTCAGAAACTATAATAGGCATATTAACTTAGTTTATTAATTTAGTTTACACACAATATTAAATAATATTCATTTATACTAATATGCGTACATTTTAAAAATTGAGGGGTTGGATGAACACATAAGACACATATATATATGTATACATAAGTATGTGTAACAGTGTTATACAGACATACATTTTTAAGTGGCTTGTACTACAAAAGACAGTTTTTTACCAAACTACATATACCTTTAAAACTAATTGCAATTACAATTAATTACGTTAATTGAACAACTGGCACTTTTAGATATGTATTTAAGAGCTCATCTGAATGGAATACGTAGATTCTGAAGAAGTCCAGTAATCTATGGACGAAAGCATGCTCAATCTCATGGTTTATATGTAAGACGGGCTGGTGGTGTTGGTTGTTTGCTGTTAATTTTAGCCAAACCAAGAAATGGATTACCGGTGTTGGTTTATGGTTCATGGTGGACTAATTTTGTTTTAACTGTTTTACTATTCAAAATAAATTTATTTGCAATTATCGGTGGAGGAAACATTCTTTGACTTTGGAGGAAATCCCTTTATTGTGCGGGAAAACGGACTATATATTTTTTGTGAATTTTGTGTTCGGAGGAGGTTTGTGCTTCTGTGGTTACCAGTGTTCCGCAACTTCTGCTACGAGGGTTCCCCAGGATGGAAGGAGAACAGAGTCTGCTCAGCCAGCTGGTCCAACTCATACGGACCCATTCACAAGAGACAACAGGGTCGGTTGTTTCATTGGACCTCACCGGGTCTATACCGTGTGGTCAACGGAGCCCCAACGGTGAAGAGAGACGGGAGGAGGTGATACGTGAAAGCGCTGGGGTGACGCATAACTCCCGCGTCCAAGTTACAACTGAACGAAATACCAACATGGCTCGGGAGGGAGCGAATGGTTACAATAACAATAAAAAAATGCACTTTAATAGAGGACAGCGTGTTTTGGAGGGCTACAACAACATAGCCTTCAACGAGTGGCTTGATAAATCGTTTTCTTTAGAGAATGGACATAACGAAAACAAAACCATTGACGACAATTACCGATACAAGGGCAAATGTAAGCTTCTTGAAACAGAGCTTAACAGGTATCGTAATCTTAGTTTGGACAATTGGTATCTAAAGAAATGTGTGGAACAGAAGATAGTCCCTAAGGGACTTAGACTGATTAAATACCCCAACAATGTACGCAATGATGAAGAATTATTTAATACTATCACGGAATTGCTTAATGACTGTGGACTATCCATTCTAAAAGCTATGATAGACAGTAATGAAAAAATTTTAAATGCAAGTAAAAAATGTGTTGATAAGTTATATCATGACATCAGCAATGATCTTTTGTTTACAGTACAGGAATATAAGAATATATACTGTGGTGTACTGCAGGAGGTTGATTTTAATGTTACTAAAAATTATAAGAGGAAATGTGACAAAATTGAGCGGGATTTGAGAGAATATAGGGAAGGGAGAGCCTATGTAAATCCTGGAAACAGGACTAACAATAAGAGATTTTTTAATGGACGAAATAGGAGTGATGATTCAGTGGGGGGACAGGGATTCCAAAAACACCCAAATGAATCCTTTTATAATAACAGGCACAGAAGTCTTGTGGACGATGAGAGAGATAGTCAGGAAGACCCTTTAGGGGAAGATCAGGGACCCCGGAGATCGGAACGAATCAGGAATCAGAGTCAACACTTTTCATATGCAGAGGCAATAGGGAATCCTTATCAGCAAAACAACAGAGGGGAACGAGACACAGATAGAATGTTCACATTTTGATAAAAAGGAAATTGTTCCAGTATTGACAGAAACTACAAATAAGGATAGTACTAATTTAAATGAGGTTCAGAACAATAGTAGGGATGGTCAGGGGACCACATTATTAAATTGTGACAATGAAGGGGGGCCAACTGAATTGGCACCATGCAGTATACACTCCATGGAGAATTTTCACATTTACAATTTTACGGAGCTAGAAATATCTCCGGCTTTTTTTGGTTTATTTACAAAGGGGTTTTCCTTTGTACCAAAGAAAAAGCCGAAAATGGAAGAAGTTTTGATAGATATAAAATTGTTTACCAGAAAATTGAACCTGGGATTACTGCTTCAGGACACGAACAACACTAACAGTGAAAAATTAAAAAGGAGAAGTGTGTTTAATCCCCCCCTTCAAACTGACATTTTGAATTTTGAAACAACAATCATAGATATGGTAAGACAAGGATTTGCACCCAATGAGAAAACACAAGATTTTAGTAATTTAACCCTAGAGGAAAAAGATGTTCTTAAAAAACTTCAAGAAAATGAAAAGTTAAGAATTATGAAACCTGACAAGGGGGGAGGTGTGGTCCTTATGGACCACTGGGACTACACCAAAAAGATGTTGGAAATTCTGAACAATGAAGATAGATATAACTTAGCATCTAAAAATGAGATGAACATGTGTTATAGGAAGATAGATTACATCCTTCAGGACAATTTACTACAAGGGCTAATGGATGTAGATATGTACAACTACTTGAAAGTCCCTAAACCTATAGTTCCAGAAATATTTGGAATCCCAAAGATACACAAGCAGGTTGATAACCCTCCTTTGAGACCTATAGTTACATCTCAGGGTTCAAAAACACAACCTCTGGCGATATTGGTAGATATAAAATTAAAACAATTTAGCAAAGACTACCCCCACATTTTAATTGATTCTTGGGATTTTTTTAAAGAAATTTAATGATATTCCATACCAAGATAGATATTTGTTCACAACTATCGATGTAAAAGACCTGTTTTCAGTTATACCTCATGATGTAGGACTTACATGGTTTGAACATATGTTGGTGGATTTTAAGTTTCTGAACAATAATGACTTCAGATTAGTTTTAGAAAGTATGGAGTTAGTATTAAAAAATAATTTCATCTACTTTCAAGGGGACATATATCATCAAAAGGACGGTGTAGCAATGGGGTCGGCCTGCTCACCGATATATGCCAATATAATAATGTTGTTCTGGGAATTGAATTTTGTGTTAAAATCAAACTACAAAGATTACATTGTGAAATATTTCAGATTTCTGGACGACATCTTTATAATATGGGATGGCACGACCCAGCAGGTAAAAGACTTTATTCAGTATATAAACAATACTACACCGTTCCTTAGGTTTACGTTTGATTTAACATCAGACCAAGTGAACTATTTGGACGTTACTATTAGCAAGAACAAAAATGATAAGAAATACAAATCCAGAATATATAGAAAAGCTTGTTTTTCCAGTTCTTATGTTCACTTTGAGAGTGACCACCCCTTATTTTTGAAGAAAAATGTGGTAAAGGGGCAAATGATAAGAGCCTCCAGAATGACCAGTGATAGGGGTGAGTTTTTGGAAGAAATGAAGATAATTTACAAATTATTTAGTGAAAGAGGGTACCCTGACGGTCTCATAAAAAGGGTTAAAAAAGATGTTATGAAACAAAGAAATATTAGATATATGCCACTTCTAGGAAATGTCCCTATGACAAATATGAATGGAAACACGAATGGAAATGAGTCCACTAACACGATCATTACTAACAATAATGATGAAAGTACAGAGATTACCCACATAGGAAATGCACCCCGGTTGACATTAACATACTTCTATGGTTTTGGTTGGTTAAGGAAAGGGATAAATGAGGTTTGGAATATGTTCTCTAGAATGACCAACAAACCATCAATATTTCAGGAACCATTAAAAATTTGTTATAGAAAGAACACAAATTTAAAGAAAATGTTTGAATTTAAAAAAGACACACATAGGGAACAAGGAGCAAGTAGCAGAGTGGGCACATTTAAATGTGGAAGATGTGCCCAATGTTCTTTCTTGGCAGGAAGCAAGGAACTATGGTTAAAAAATACAGGATACAAGTTTAGAAGTAATAAATATTACAGTTGTTATACGAAGGGGGTGGTATACCTAGCATACTGTTTGGACTGCTGGGCATATTATGTGGGAAAAACCGAAAGACAACTAAGAACGAGAATATATGAACATATGAGAGATATATCAAAGAAAAATGAAAACAATGCATTATACAGACATGTTAGTATGTGTAAGAATGCAAACATTAAGTTTTGGGTATTGGAGGAAGTAAAGGCCTGTGATAGAGGGGGAAACTGGGAAACATTCCTGGAATTCAGGGAACTTATTTGGCAGATGAGATTGGATGTATGTTGCCATAAGGGCCTGAACGATCATATATCCATAAAACCAGTGCTAAAAATACTGGCCAATAACCCGAAACAGAGTGTGTAATAATGTAAAAATGACATATGTAAATATTCATATTAGTGGACTCATTCATTGACAATTGTCAATTATCTCATTTTCAGTGTTTTATTAGGTTTTTACGAGTGTTTGTTATTGTTATATTTTATCATATACACATTTTATCAATTTATATACATTATATTTAATATTTTAATGGTACATTGTTAATTATTTATTATTAACATTTATATTTATACATCAATATATTTATATATTTATATATTTATATATTTACTTATTTATGTATTTATATTTATATTTATATTTATACCTAAATGTATACCTATGTTTATAGTTATATTCTTATACACATATCACAATATTTATGTATTTATATATTGGATAAACACCCATATATATATATATATTTTTTAATATTAATACAAATATCAACACATTTTATTGGAATGATTTCAGAAACTATAATAGGCATATTAACTTAGTTTATTAATTTAGTTTACACACAATATTAAATAATATTCATTTATACTAATATGCGTACATTTTAAAAAGTGAGGGGTTGGATGAACACATAAGACACATATATATATATGTATACATAAGTATGTGTAACAGTGTTATACAGACATACATTTTTAAGTGGCTTGTACTACAAAAGACAGTTTTTTACCAAACTACATATACCTTTAAAACTAATTGCAATTACAATTAATTACGTTAATTGAACAACTGGCACTTTTAGATATGTATTTAAGAGCTCATCTGAATGGAATACGTAGATTCTGAAGAAGTCCAGTAATCTATGGACGAAAGCGCGCTCAATCTCATGGTTTATATGTAAGACGGGCTGGTGGTGTTGAAACGGATTACCGGTGTTGGTTTATGGTTCATGGTGGACTAATTTTGTTTTAACTGTTTTACTATTCAAAATAAATTTATTTGCAATTATCGGTGGAGGAAACATTCTTTGACTTTGGAGGAAATCCCTTTATTGTGCGGGAAAGCGGACTATATATTTTTTGTGAATTTTGTGTTCGGAGGAGGTTTGTGCTTCTGTGGTAACCCTGGAAATTATACCTCTCTCTGACTCGCACATATAGTAAAAGGGATGCCTAACTTGACACTAACTGTTTTCAAACATGTATAGGGAGTGTAATATGTGCATCCGACATAGGCAGCCCTGCAGCACCACCTGAGGCATGATTGCCATGCGTTAAGCAATATAAAGCAGTGCTAAACAGCTTTTACCACTATTTAGTATATGTAAACAAAATTGCACACACTAAGTAGCACAACTTTGGGCAATGTTGAGCAGTGTTCAGCAATGTTGGTTAACATTGATAAATGTTGTGCAAGTTTAGTCAAAAGCAGGTAAACATGGTCATATTTGCTTTACTGTTCCTTAAGCAGTCTGATCTGCCCAGTATGGAAATATGAAGCAGTGACAGTCCTCAAACCCAGGATACTGTGCACTATAGTCACAGTACTGAACCACTAAACCATGACAGCATTTCACTGTCAGCCTCTAGGAATAAATGTTGATAAGTCTATGCAAAGTGTCTCCTGGAAACCCCGCAGGCACAGCATAATCCCTGTATAGATATGAAACAAAGGTGAGCCCTGCATTAAAAATACAACTCGATTTACAACACACGTATAGTATAAATGTTAATATTGGGCATGTTCACACACGTCATCAAATGTAGTGGACTTCACATAGCAACATACTGAAAGGTCACACTGGGCATCCTCACACACTTGAATAAATGAGGCAAATGTCAGGCAACAACATACTGAAAGGCCAAACTGGGCATGCTCACACACTTAGGCCATGTGTAAGTACAGAAGTGGGCCACACATATCAGGCAGTTGCATGTGTTAACCCAGGAACCTCTCACAATTCACCAATCTTGACTTGTGCACACAATGATATGACAACAGACACATACATAATATATTGGAACCCTGTCATAATCAAATATGTACTACAGATACTTAGGTTGGTCATAGAAAGTTAAAAAGCAAAGAAAAAAAAAACAAAATCAGTATCATCAATAAACAATGTGCACTGCAAACACTATCCAATCCAGGTCATGGAAAGATTATCTGTGAAGGAGTCCATACAGAACCATGACACGAACTTCAGCTATGTCATAAATAGCAATGTACACTCATATATGTCCTGAGTCAGGGCCAACTGTAAATGACTGACAATGCCAACATCCTGTCAGACAGGCCCATACATACATACCCACCTCCCACTGACAAAAGGCCCTATCATCATACCAGGAGATATCACATGTAGAATGGGTAAACAGCTCCTTCAAAGCTGAAAACATGGCATCAATTGGATTACATTGTGCCCCTATATGTTTCATAAGTGAACTGCAGAACAAACAGAGCCTGCACCTGAACAGTCTGTTGAGCCTCACCCTCTCTACAGGATATGAAACTGTTGAATGGGTTACAGCAACATATGGCACACTACACAAGTGTTGGTGCAAAACAGACCATGGGAACTATAGTCTTATAAGCCGATGAAGTCTGATCTGCAAGGCCATGGAGTCCATCAGGATTGAAGTCAGAAACAGAGCTATTGGAAGCCTATAAACACACAACCCTACCAACTTTGGACTGGTCATGGGCAGATCATGTTTCCCAAACCTGCTAGACTGTTTGCAAGGCAGCAACCCAGGACATACATAAATTAAATGAGCTACACACATCCTACATACACTTTGAATAGGCCTTTTCCAACATCCCAGACACATGTATCCACAAAATCAATAACCTGTGCATAAATGTGTATTGTCATCGGATGGATTGGCAACTGGGCCACAGATAGATCACACAAGGTAAGATTTGTGGAGTCCTGTTCAAGCTGGTAACGCCTGCTGTCCTCCATGTCTCAGTCCTGGGATTGCATAAATCTAAGTGCACACACATTACCATGTCTAGTCTGATGATGTCAGCATCCCACAAATATAGCATTGGAAATGAAAACTCCCAATAAACCATATAGCGTGTCGTATTAATGCGTATTTCTCTAGTATCATAACCTAGTTATGTAGGGATTTGAATCCTGCAATTGCTGAGCGTGTTTGTGGGGGTATGTTTCTGTGTGATTCTCTCTGAGAGTATTGCCCTTTTGGAGACTAGGCAAACACCTTAAAAGTGTTATATTCCTGTTTGGCAAGTCTGATGATGTCAGCATTCTACAAATATAGCAGTGGAGATGAAAATTACCAATAAAGCATATAGCGCGTTGTGTTAATGTGTATCTATCTAGTATCATAACCTAATTAGGTAGGGGTTTGAATCCTGCAATTGCTGAATGAGTGTGGGGATATTCTTCTGTGGGATTCCCTCTGAGAATATTGCCTTTTTTGGAGACTAGGAAAACACCTTAAAAGTGTTGCATTCCTGTTTGGCAAATCTGATGATGTCAGCATCCTACAAATATAGCATTGGAAATGAAAACTCCCACTAAAGCATATAGTGCATCGTGCGGATGCATATTTCTCTAGTATCATAACCTAGTTAGGTAGGGGTGTGAATCCTGCAATTGCTGAGTGTGTGTGTGTGTGTGTGTGGGGGGGGGGGGTATGTTTCTGTGTGATTTCCTCTGAGAGTATTGCCCTTTTTGGAGACTAGGAAAACAACTTGAAAGTGTTATATTCCTATTTGGCAAGTCTGATGATGTCAGCATCCTACAAATATAGCAGTGAAAATGAAAGCCCCCAGTAAAGCATATAGCGTGTGGTGTTAGTGCGTAACTCTCTAGTGTCATAAAGTAGTTAGGTAGGAGTTTAAATCCTACAATTGCTCTGTGTGTGTGTATATGATACCGTTGGTCAATGTGTTGTGTGTTTAGCTTTTACTACTGTATGATATATCAGTATAACAACAGTATGTGCATTGCACACTTCAGGTACCTGTGTGGCAAATACATATATGTACATGTGACCTCAACTGGTAACTGTGTGGCAAAGACATATATGTACATGTGACCTCAATCACTTCATAGGTGTGAAGCCTGCTTCCTACACGAATACATCTGTTACCTATGACAGATTGTGCTGCTGCTTCTCAGACCTTCGGTCACATATGTATGTTTGTAACAAGGCCAGCCACTGTAGTGATCTATGGCCTAGGTCATCTGTGTCACACACACCTATGACAGTTTCTATAGAATAGTGTGAGTGAGGGTTCATGCCTTGGGTATATTTCAGACATGTTCAAACACAACCAAGTCTGTCAGTAATGGACATTCATTATAGATGTACAACAACTTTGTGGATATGCATACAGACCCCTTATTGGTTATGTGATACACAGAGGGACTTCAGAATACCTATGGAAATGTGAATACCAAAGGACAGATGACAGAACACTTGGTTGTATGTACACATCGGTACCCATTCTACATGTTTGGGGCTACTACCTATGTGGTACTGTCGGGATACTATGTTTAACAAATGTGGATGACTATGCTATATTTGGCTTACAGCTTTACAGCATGGGTTGGACAACAGGTATCTGTCTGTATGATACCCTTGTGGAGGATAAGTGTCTCATCCGGAGAATGCATTGTAGGCCACTGTATGCATTTCCAGATGTGGACGGACATATCCCTAGTGTGTTTGCTTGTACCTAAGAGGGCTATATGCCAGACAGGAGTGGTCCCAGGAATGGGTGGCGGTCAATACCACTGGTTACTGGTATAGTACAGTACCGGACAGATCCAAATGCTACTGAGTTCCCTACATCTGTGTGTCAGTTGTCAAAATATCATTTAACGATTGGTCATGGTCAGGCTGTTGAGGTTGTGTACACTACCAGAATGCAAACCAGTGATAGATAGTAACAGTATCACCCACAGCATAGTGTCAAACCATGTCATACACACATGTGTACCCAAGTTAAAACGTATGTGTATTAAAATGCATATTGACCACCGATAGAAACAATTAAGTTTTGACACTGTGTAATACAGGGCATGTCACCCTTCCCATGTGTCCACTATGTATGTACATGCAGACAGTGCACCTCCACCATGTTCACAAATGTACACCTACAAATCTGTACTGCACACATCACACATGTACTGTCCACTCAACAACACATGCTGCCAAAACTACACACATCAGCCAAGTGGCACATGGGCGGACAATACATTTTTGGAATTAACACTGTTGTAAACAATACTACATTGATTATCATAGCTTTAATGCATCATGCCTGCTCAGATATACCTACAGGGATATCATTACACTGTACTGTTGACAACATGCTAACATTGCTACACTGCTATAAAGTCACCCTGTGCAACAGCAGCATGTTAGCCTGTTCCTGCATCAATGTTACAGATGACAGGAGGTGGCACAATTTGAGCATATGCACAGGGTGTGTTGTTGGTTTGCCAGAGCCCGACATTGACCCATCCAATCGACATGTATGTGTGTGTGTGTGTGTGTGTGTGTGTGTGTGTGTGTGTGTGTGTGTGTGTGTGTGTGTGTGTGTGTGTGTGGGACAACAGTACAGCATGGGTCAATGTTGATGTGATGTGTGTGTGTGTATGTGTTAGCCCTAGGTGTTTGGTTTATGTGTGTGTGTGTCTGCATGCACACAGTTCCACCATGTGGCTGCCATATACGGGAGGTTGTGGGACAGCCGCAGACTGTACCTGCCAGGCTGTACAGATCACCATCTCTGGCCACGGACAGAGTACCTGTGCCTGGCAGGGGTGCAACGGACAGTATCGGGTACTAAGCCAGACTGGGTACTATCATCAGAGGCAGAGGCATGTCGACTGGACTCATGTCCCTGCTGGGACTGGCCAGAGCCACGTGCACGTGGTCTACTATGATGGTCTATTGACAGCCCTGCTCCAACATTGCTGGGGCTGGTACTGCCACTACTGGAGCGGCTGTGACTTGTGTGTCATCCGCGACGACTGCCAGCTGATGATGTTGCTGGCATACGTCCACGTCAACGTCTCAGCTGTCCTGCACTGTCCTGGCACATGGACATTACATTGCGGAGGACATCTAATGTCTCCCCCCAACGTCTATCAATGACCTTGGTGTAGTGATGCACTGCACCCGCAAGGTCACGGATACTGTCATTGATAGCATTGTTATGGGCCCTCTGCGCCCTCAGTCCCTGTCTGGTGTACCGTTCCATACTTGTCTGTGCCTGCATAACAGCCTGGAACATACCTGAGGTTGTAAGACCTGTGGGGGCACGTCTGCCAGGGGCATTACGACCAGGGGTGCTCCCACGAGAACCCCTGGACATCCACCTATGTGGTACTATCCCAGGATTCTGGGTATGGCTGCTGTGAGGGGTTGCATGTGCCATAGATACCACACTATCTTGGTCAATGCCTACTGTATGCTGTCCTTCAGCTAAGGCCATTGGTGATGAGGGATGTATTGGCAGTATGAATGTGCGCATAGATGGTGTGGAAAGCTGTGTACTGTCGATTGGCAGAACAACAACAGACCCTGTCAAACCTGCCTGTGCCACAACACATGTTTCATCATCTCCATTATTTGTGGCAGTGTCTTCAGGTTCCCTGCTGCACTCAACCAACACAACCTCAGCACTTGTGAGAGAGAGACAGGAAACACACTTTACAATCTGTACATGATGTTAGCACACATGCACACATGCACACATGAACACATGCACACATGAACACATGCACACATGCACACATGAACACATGCACACATGTACACATGCACACATGCACACATGCACACATGTGCACATGCACACATGAACACATGCACACGTACACATGCACACATGCGCACACACGCACACATGTACACATGAACACATGAACACATGAACAAATGCACACATGCACACATGTACACATGCACATATGCACACATGCACACATGAACACATGCACATATGCACACATGAACACATGAACACATGCACATATGCACACATGCACATATGCACACATGAACACATGAACACATGCACACATGCACATATGCACACATGCACACATGAACACAAATACACTACCCACTAAAGTAGACACACACACACACACACCAACAGCAATCCAGAACATACCCATTAGTGGTTGATGGTGGAGTACAGTATCACAAGCCAAAAAGTCCTATCACACGTGTCAGCATGCAAGATGTGTGTTGCTCAACAGCATGCAGTGCAAGTGTAGAGAGTCCTTGTTAATAACAGTATACATCTGTTTGATGCATGTGTGTTGTTCAATGATTGGCCTCTCCCTGGAACACAATGTGTACATGGACACAACATTGCTGTGCAAGTATTGCATGCCTTTCAATGTCCTGTGCACCATCACTCACAGGTATACATACCATGGCTGGATGCACACAACTGTCAGGTGTATAGCAATGAATGCTATCTGTTGTACTGTAGTTACTGTAACTGGATGTAGTGCAGTACCATGAGCCATTATCAGGCAGCATCATGTGGTCACTCAAGGCCACTAATGTGTGCCACACTGGCAACTATCTTGCTGTACCTGAACTGCTGCACTGTGGCTACATTAACCATTTCACAGGCAGTTGTTACATGGGTATGTAAGGTGTTCAATAGGGAGCATTGCCCAACATGAATGTCTTGTTTGTGGAAGAGTTTTGCAATGCCCCATGATAGGCCTCTAGCCCTCAGGTATAGTGTGTGTGCTGTGTGGATGACATTTGGGATACTGGAGCCTGACCTTACAGCAGGTGTCTACATACGCCATGCGTATGATATTGACATGTACTGTATATGACAAGCCGGTGTATGTTGTGTGCATGTGTATTGACTCTGCCTATACAATGTCCACTACAGTGTACCACAATGGTTTGGGATGCTCTATTTATAGCATGTGTTTGAGGCAGCCACTCATGCTACTGGGATGTGCATAGTCCCACAGGAAACTTGCAGAGCATGCATTATGTGTAGGTGTTGTACATGTGTAAATGGCCTAAAACCCACCTATGACATGCACATGTTATTTGCCATATGAAGTGCAGAACACTCACCAGCATGGGTCTGCTGTCTTGCTGTCACACCAGAGGGACCTACAAGGATATGAGACAGCTTGTCAGTATCAACAACTGTGGCATTGCTGCTGTGACTTTGCAATTTTACAGTAGTACAATGGTTGACAGTCACAGGCATACAAATTATGTTCAAAATTATCAGTATTGCACAACACCAGGCTCCACATCTTCTAAAGACACAGTACGCATCTGACATATGCATGTTCTAACAATCGAGCTAATAGTAGTCTACAGATATGGCATGTTACCTGCACGCTCGCAGTCAACTTGCTGGGTGACTCCGGCCTCCATGATGACACATGGATGTTGTAGTGGTTGTCCAGGTGCCACCACGCTGAGGAGCAGCTCTTCCACTCTGGTGAGGGGCGGGTGTGATCTTGCACCACCATCTGTGGCAAGCTGTTGTCTGCAGACATCAAAGGCATGCTGCAGGACATGTCTGATTAAATCACTGCAGTGATGGCGTACCTGCTCATAAGTCCAGTTATGCATGCCTACATCATTAACCCGATGGACAACATCCTGCCACAGTGCAGTATGCTCATGCTGGTCCTGGCTGGTTCTGGAGAACAGCAGGGTGTGATGTTGTACTAGTGTGGATATGATTACTTCCTCCTCTTCAGGGGAATAGGCAGGGTTGCGATGATGAGACATGTCCCTGGAAGAAAATAAGACAATTTTTGTGAGCAAGTCTCGTGGCACACTTAACATTCTAAAGTAGAGATATCAATGAAATGACATATTTAGCAACATATTGGCTGTCAGTAGATACACACTTTTAATCCCACACATCAGTGCTCACCCCACAACTGCCTGACAGTGCCTGGCATGTTCTATATATTAAACCATGTTCTGCACAGCAACAAAGTGAAACCAGTATGTAAGACTATACAACAGCACATGGCACACTGTATGTGACACAATGCACCACCTAGCCACAGGAGGTATATCAGAAATGTGTCATCCATTGAAATGATTGTAAAGTACAGTTACAGTACTACCAGTACACCACACTACTTGTTGATAGCAAACCCCTAGGTAACATATGTGTACATTCATCAATATAGGTGGCATACTGCTGTACTACACTATACATGTTGCTAGATATGCACTTATATCCTGTAACACACATACGACCCACGCTATGTTGCAGGCATACCCACACACACATCAGACATACCTACAAGACACAAAGGTATGGCAACCCAGATGAGCTTTACCTGTGTGCCATACAGTACTGTGTGTCAGCACTTACAAAACCTTCTGCCTGAGGTATGTAATGTGTGTGGACTACAGGTAACAAACAAAACAGTGTTTCAAAGCAATGTGGATATACACCATACTGTGCTGTTTATGCCTACAGCTTCAGGTAGTACTACAGTACATACGGGATTTGTATTCACTAGTGTCAACAATCTATGAGCATACATGTACTGCTTTAGCCTACAATGAACACTCCAGTCAACACCACAGGTCTATGTCACACCGTATACCATACTTCTTTTGCTGCCTAGCAATAGCATACATATCTTTTGCAGGGATCACAGCTAGAACACTACATACCATGATATAAACATTTACCCACTAGGTTATCACACATATACACAACGTTGACACATTCACCTACACATTCACCATCACACTCAGTCAACCTCACATAGCAATTAATGCAACATGTACGTGTGTGTGTATCAGGTCATAGGTAGCTCACAGGCTATTAGGCATAGGGCCTATAGAAGCCTAGCCATATGGTACCCTGCCCTTCAACACCCATGTAATTTAAGTTCATGTGCCCCTGGCATGCAGAGCCACAGAGGTGATTCCCGGGTTGTATTCCCTATGTCACATCCATTCATCATGATTATTCATGACGACTGCTAATGAGGACCATTCCTTGCTATTGATAGGTAGTTAGTTCCAGGGTGTGGTATGTGTCTGAGATGAGCATGTGCCACTCCAGCATGTTCTGCTTTTTGATGTTACAAGGTTTAGATCAGTACAGTGTGTAGGTTGTAGGGATTTGGATTTGTTGACATGGAGCATGTCCAACACCTGTGGGTTTGGCATAGCTTTGTATGTTAGGCAGAGGTCGGCTCTGGGTGTGCGGTATGCGACACAGTGTAGCTGTGGTTTTGTAAGACAGTCTGCATAGGGCATCTGTTTGAGTCTGGTAATACTCTTTATGGTGTTTGTGCCTGGCTTCTACAGTTGCTGTAGATGTCTTCTGATGTACATACCAAAATGCCCATTGTAGTCTATGATGGGTGTTATGACTGATGAGTAGAGTGGAACACTGACCTCTCATTCCATGTATGACACACCTTTTTTGATGACATGTGGACTGTACACAGTTTACATGACTAGTGTGGCACTGTGATTATCAAAAGGGACACTACTGTCCACCTGTGTCCCGTGGTCTCTTATCACAGTTTTGGTGTGGAGTAGACTACCACCCATGTGGTAGTTAATGGGTACAGGGTTTTTAACAAAAGGGATGGCAATACATTTACAACATTGAGCTTGAGCGTACATATAAACATCCATTAGTGTACATATAATCATATAATAGTGTACATAATCTGGAGCATTTCTCCCCGGGCCTCCGCTGAAAACAGGCTCTGTGGAGCCTAGTCGGACTTTCCCCATCAACAAATGATAAATAAATTAAAAAAAAATAAAAAATATAGATTTACATGTAGGCACATATACAGTCCACCTTTCAAAAACATACTCGGAGGCTCTAAATAAAGATCTGCCTAAGCAGCAGAGACCTCCAAAGCAGACACCCAAGCAACCGCTACCCCAAAACAAAACACGTGCAACACATATCTCACAAAGCCAGTGTGCCGAACAGTCACAGCCCTTAAGACTAAACAACACACCTGATACACTTGTAATAGGTGACTCTATCGTCAGGCACACTGACATCCCGCTCACCAGGCTGAACAAGTAGAGGGTCATGGTGAGCAGCCTGTTGTGCGCTAGGATCCACCACATAACACAAGCACTCAGGTCACTCCAAGGCAAGTACAAATATGACTCAGTCATTGTCCATGGTGGTGTGAATGACCTGAGACGTACCTCTCTGGACTACATGAAAAGAGACATAGAGGAGCTCTCTCAGCATGTAGCCCAGGCCGGTATGACCCTGACCTTGAGTAGCATCTTACCCTCACTAAGAATGATGCCACATTATGAAGACAAGATGATCAATTTCAACAATTGACTTAAGTACTGGTGTCATTCAAAGGGGATCCAATGCCTGTCAGCTTGGGATGATATGCTCGACAAGCCACGATGCTTCGCTAGGGACGGCTTGCACCTGTCACCCCTGGGCTTTCGGATATTGGCAAAAGCTCTTGCTACCCCAATATTGCCTTTTTTAGGCAAGGCTCAAAAGACAAACCCACCTCCATAGGTATCACAAGGGATAAGAAACTAAGAGTAATGCTACTCAACGCCAGAAGTCTAAACCTCAAGATGCATGCACTCAAAACTCTCCTTAGCATGGAGAACATCGATATCTGTGCAGTAACAGAAACCAGGTTCAGGGCTCCCGAGAGCACCCCAGCACTACCAGGTTATACCTCATACCATGCTTTTCGGCCCCAAAACTTGGACCGAACCACAAAAGGAGGGGAAGTATCGATATTCAGCAAAGATACCCACACCTCCAGGTTGGTGGCAAAGCACGAAGCATCAGAGACTATCCATGTGCAACTAACAGTGGGTAAAACTGCCTTCCAGTTTATAGCCTGCTACAAACCACCCACCGAAACCCAGGAACCCCACTCGGCCTTCCTGAGAACACTGGAAAATATGAAGGTCTCTCCAAACACCATTATATTGGGTGACTTCAACTACCCAAACATAGACTGGGAGCATTACTCTAGCTCCAACACCCTAGCCCAAAGGTTCCTAGAATTTATAAACTCAAATGCTATGGAACAACTTGTTACCACTCCCACAAGAGGGGAAAACATACTGGACCTGATCATCACCAACATGGGGATTCTATGCTCCAGACCAGAAGTGTATCCCTCACTGGTAAGATCAGACCATAAACTAATCTCACTGGATATTCACATCCCGACCCCACCCCCTGCCCAGAAAACCACAGTGAAAAACTTCTCTAAAGCAAATTTCACACTCCTCAAAACCGAGGTGTAATCCTTCAAAGCCCCAAGGCCTGTGGAAAATACAGCCCAGACCACAGAATCCTTTATAAACGCATTCTATGAACACCTTCAGGAATGCATGGATCATGCGATCCCAAATAAAACCAAGACCCAATCCTCCAAAGGCAGACGTCCTGTCTGGTGGACCCCAGCCATAAACAAACTATACAATAGAAGGAGGAAGCTACTAAATGATAGAGCAAAATCCCAAAAAGGGAAGGCATCACTGATCAGTATAAGCAAAAAACTACGGGCACTCATAAAATTGTCTAAGGCCAGCTTCGAGAGAAAAATTGCACAGGACACTAAGGATAATCACAAGGCTTTCTTTAGTTATGTTAGGAACCTGGGTGGTAATCCCCAGATATGCTCAGAATTAGTCCAAAATGACAAAAAATACACCGAACCCACAGACATTGCCAACATCCTAGCTGGCAGGTTCAGTGCAAACTCCCCCCCCTCCCCACCAAAAGGGCAAATATCTGTCCCAGCAGAGTGCTGCCCCCCTGACATCTCAGATGTTCAGGTAAGAGCCGCCCTCTCCAAAGCAAAAAACACAGCATCAACGGGACCAGACGGTGTCCCGGGCTGCGTCCTACATGAACTCCAAGAAGAGCTAAACCCAAACATAAAACTACTGTTCAATCTCAGCCTTACTACAGGATATGTGCCCAAAGAGTGGCGTACAGCAACAGTGGTCCCTCTCCATAAAGGTGGTGCCTCAACGGATCCTGGAAACTATCGCCCCATAAGCCTGACTAGCTTGGTCTGCAAAGCTATGGAAAGGATCATCATGGACCTCATAAATAAAGATATTGGGGACCTACAGACACTGGATCCTACCCAGTTTGGCTTTGTTAAGGGCAGATCCTGCCTCTTAAACCTGTTTGATTTCTTTGAAACAATCGCCAAGGCCATTGACGAGGGGAAGGTGGTCCACACAGCCTACCTGGACCTTGCAAAAGCCTTCGATACAATACCCCATTCGGACATTATAGATAAGCTCACCAGCTTGAATATAAACCCCTATGTCACTAGATGGATTGCAAACTGGCTCAAGGACAGAACCCACATGGTTAGAATTGCTGGAGCCATGTCAGACTCCAAACCAGTTACAAGTGGTGTCCCACAAGGCTCAGTCCTGGGACCTCTCCTGTTCGGTATATATTTCTCGGAGGTACAGGCCAACACGGAAGGACTGTGGCTGACCAAGTTCGCAGATGACTGCAAACTGGGCGCCATAATCGACTCTCCAGCCAACACAAGCATCCTCCAAAAGGGCCTCATAGAAACAGACAACTGGTGCCAGAGCCATGGCCTCAAGCTAAATGCCAAAAAGTGTATAGTCATCCCCTTTGGCAAAACAAAGTGCCCACAAATTACCACATAGGTGGTAATCCATTAAGTACAGAAGAAGTAATTAGGGACATGGGGACCCAAGTTGATAGCAATCTCTCATTTGACAACCACGTGGCCAAAGTGGTTAGAAAACATTTTATATAGCCCACCTAATCATGAAGGGATTCACATCTAGATCAGGGAGGTCATCATGCCTCTTTACTCATCCCTCATCAGGCCCATAATTGAGTACAATGCCCTTTGGGATGTACCTTACCAGACACTTGCAGCAACTGGAAAGACCCCAAAAGTACCTCACCAAGAGGATCAAAGGGCTCAAACAGATGCCATATGCTGCCGGTTAAAGAAACTCCAGCTCTACTCAGTGGCATACCGCCTGTTCAGAGGTGATCTGTGCCTGACGTATAAAGCCATGTCCAACCCGGAATTAATGGACATGCTGCACCTCAGAAAATCCAAATCCCATCGAGCTACGCGCTCGAGAGACTTGAACCTCAGCACTGAAATAAATAGGACATGCTAGAGGGACAGATTCATAACCCAGAGGCTCCCTTCACTCTGGAATAAAATCCCAGTCCAGGTTAGGCAGAGCCCCTTATTGACTCTCTTCAAGAGGAATCTTGATGAGTGGATGGGAGATCATAGGTTTACCCCAGGTATCACTTCTGTCTCACTGTTAGACAGAGGCACAGTATACTAACCTCGAAAAAGGGCATAGCAAAATAAATTTAAAATGGGTGGCGAAAGCCAAACACATTCTGGCTAGGCTTATAAATGCCCTAGGGCAGATAGCCTAGTATGAACCTATGAACCTATGAACCTATGAACCTATGGTGGGAATATCAATTATGCAAGGGTTGATAGAGATACAGTTATGTAACAATTTTGCACAGTCTTGTGCAGAATGCATTGAGAGTATTCTCAAGCCATGTATCTTTAGCAGGACTCCCGTCTGGAAGACTATAAACTTATCAAATCATACTCACAGCATTTAAACACCACATGTCATATACCAGCACTGTATGCTGTCTTGTTTGCCACACACTAGAACCTACATGAAAATATGCACATAACAACCTTCACCAACATATATATGTCCACCCATCACAAACAGTTGCAGTATGTACCTTGCTCTATGCACATGTTAAGATGCTAATATATCTGACACATAACTATCTCTACATATGTGTGTGCCATACACACACAAGGTACACACTGTTGTATGCCTGTAGACCTCACGGATGACCTGTTGGGCCTTGCTATAACATGAACAGTTGTCACATGTGTGCATGGCAGTAATATTACAGGAAGTATTTCTAGCTGCTAATGCTACATTACTATACTAGCCTGGTACAGCAGTTGCCAATGCTAAGCTACACATTATATGACTATCATGCATGTGTTACTCTGTTACATCCATGTTTATATAGCTGTTTGCACTACTCCCCCAGACAGCCATTATACACAGTACTGTACAGAACATAGATGACATGATTGGATGTTTGACATTAAATGCTGATCTGCATATGTCACAGTTATGTCCCACTGCACACAGCTATACACTAATTTGTCCATGGCAGTAGTCATGCATGGCATCAGTGCATACATACCTACTGCTGCCACATATGCATCTTTCAAAGTATTTACAGTGCTCTTCATAAGCACCTACTACTTGCCGGTGATCACATTTCTGTCACATACCTGTTTGTCACTTTCAGGTCCATCTGTTTTTTTTTTTTTTGGACATTTTTTTTTTTTTGGTGTTGCCTAAGTAGAGATAGCTTCTACTTAATTCCCTTTCTTATTAATTAAGTTTTTTTGTTTTTACTTAATTAATATATTTGGTGGATGATTCACTAGAGTATCCTTACTCAAGCAAACTTTTGCGTTATTAAGTAATAACTCCTATTTACTCAGACACAAGTTCTATCTAGCTGTATCAGGTGCAATGTAATGATTGCATGTGGGGATAGCAAGTACAGTCTGATTTTATAGGTATCAGCACATGTGGATGTGATGACCTCTGCACCAATTGGTGCACAGCATTTGGTAAATGCATACAGCCTGCTGTGTGGTAATTGTAGTACTCACTGTCATACTAACCCAATGCTATAAAATGCTAGGTTTTGTAGGCCCATGCTTGTTTGCTGTGTACACTGTTGTTTAATTCAGAAGGTTGGTATACTTCTTATATCTGAAGCTAGAGGTGTAGACAGTGATGTACATGTTGTACTCAGACCTGACTGTTGCCACTTCCAGTACAGAGCTATCAGTATAGTGTTTAAGTCACCCCTACAAATGCTTACACAAGATATATATGAGTATGTAGTTTCATTTCTACTTATGTAATTGACTGCCATACAAAAGTAGTTATTGAGAAGTATTCATTTGACACATGAACTGTTTGTGGACTGTTATACTGTACATAATGATGTACTCACTTCTGCAGGGTCTGTGTACTTTTTATTGTTGACATTAGCACAGGTGTCTCAGGTAAACTGGACAATTCCTCTACTGAATATGCCTACCTACATCCTTGGTTGGCCCTAAACACACGTATATTTAAAATATGGGAGGGTGCAGACATACAGAGAGCATTACGTCTTATTGTGTGAGTGTTATCTTACTGGACTTAATGGATTGGTGTGTACCTGTTGGTTTATCAAGGCAGGTGGTCTGTCTGCATAGGTCCCAACTGTGAACCTATCCAGATGGTAGACAGATGTTAGCCTGTTATTCTTTGTCTGTGCAACCCACAGGTGTTTTCAGCACTGGTACAATGGCATTGTTACAGTCAGTTGCTACCAGTACATGGCTAGATCCTTTGGTATTTCTGTGTTGTACTCCTACATTAGGGTATGCTTGTGGAAGTATGCACAAAGCTGTTTGCAGAGTGTGTAACAGCAGATGAGCTGATATGCCTGTGTGTTTCTGCCTCTGCCAGGCCTATGAAACACTCAGATACATATTTGTTTGGAGTCAGGGATAGAAAGTTAAAAGTGAGGTACACCTTCCAACTAATAGAGGCAGTAAGTGTAGACTTGAGTGAACCAGTGCATGTGGATTTGTACTCCTTTTATGAAGTACAAGCGGTGTCTACTATTATTGTGATTATTCATTGTGTAATACGACACCTCGCTGACTAACGTCAGTACTTTTCAGAGAGATTCAGAGGGACACAGCTAAAATATGTTTCACAATCAGGAAGTATGGCCTCTGCCCTAATCAGATATGCCAGTGTTTGCCTGCTATGATACTGTGTGGGGGTTGTAAAGTGCCTCAATAACATTATTTGCTGATAGAATGGCTGCTTCTCTTATCACAGTCATGTAATGCAATTCCACAACAATTGCTGGTAAATATCCACAGAACAAGCTTTGTGTTATGGCCTTCCTATTTTTCCTTTACATTCACTCATTGTTTTGCATGATATATTTATTTTAGAACCAGGCTATTGTATATCTGTTGTGGCTTAGTGGTACTTCATACAGTCAAGTGTGGTCAAGGTCTGGGGCTCAAGACTGACAGAGGTGTTTTATTTTGCTGCTGAACAGAGCAAGGGCCCTGACATACAGAGTGATTAAGGCACTTTAAAGCAGTTGTAAGCAGGTTTGAGTGGGTTTGCGCAACACTTAGCAATACTTAGCTATGCGCACACTCGCTCAAACCCGCTAACTACTGCTTAAAAGTGCTTACTCCCGCTAACCCCCGCACTAATTTCTTTTAAAGAAAAGAAAATGGGGAGATAGGAAAGTGGTGAAAAAGGGGGCACAAAGAGGGAAAGACAGTAGGGAAACCAGATCGGGATGTGCAGGACAGGTGTAGGGAAGGTCCAGGGGGTGGCTCGTCCTATCGGACTGCCGGACTGCAACCCCCCCCACCTAGAAAAAAACAAAAAAATATATGTTAAACAAAAAATGTATGACTGCCTTATCAGCAGTCCGGATAGGGACAAACAGGTACCCAGCAATCATTGCTGCGAGATACCAGGATTCTGTTCGTTGACAACCGCACCACACAGAGGAGCTCCGGACTGCTTCAGCTGCAGTCACAGCCAATGAGAGGACTGAGCTGCTCTCACAGGACTTGCAAGACTTTTTCAGTGCGCAGGCTTCGGTCACAGAATTCTGGTAGGTAAAGGAGCATGCAGGAGTACTGGGTCACTGATCGGTCGTTTGGGCTGATGAGGTCACTGAAGGATTACTGTAGTACCAGGTCAGCATGCAGGATTACTAGTACCGAGGAGCGGAGCTGATCGTTGTGCTGGATGTTGTAGTAGCAGGTCGCTGAAGGAGCCGAAGCCGATCATAGGAGTGTGCAGGTCACTGATCGTTGGGCTGGTAGGAGTGTGTGTGTAAAATGCCCCAGTTACTATATACTGGTGGCTAGAGAGAATAAATGGTGGTGGATAGAGATACCCAGGCTTGAACCCTGTACCTTGTATGCAGGTGTTAAGGACTTGAATTCCCTACCCACCACCATTTATAAAACAAATTGCAGATTTTTGCCTCATATTTGATCTGATCTGTTCCTCATAATATCTGTGGTTTCTAAATGTTGCAATGCCTGATATTTGATGGTGCAGAGGTAGTATTGTTGCTTCACAGCTGCAGGTTCTCAGGTTTGATTCTTTGCTGGGGTGCCTTCTGTATGGGGGTCTGCATCTTCTCCCTGTGTTTGTGTGGGTTTGCTTTTGTGTCCTATGTTACTTACAAAGACATGTCTGCATTATTTCTTCCTGGGCCTCTGCTGAAAATTGTTTTTTGTTCCAAGTCAGATTGTCCTGATTAACAAATGTTAAATAAAATTGACAGGCATTTGAATTTCAGACTTCAGGTTTCTGAATGTTTAATTCTGTACATATTTGATGGTGCAGTGGTACAATTGTTGTCTCACAGCTATAGGTTTTTTTGGTTTGATTCTTGGCTGGGGTGCCTTCTGTGTGGAGTCTGCATATCATCCCTGTATTTGTGTGGATTTGCTCTGGTGTCCTGCCATTTTACAAAGACATGTGTCTGCAGTATTTCTCCCTGGGCCTCTGCTGAAAATTGTTTTTGTTCTGTCAGAAGTAGAATTCACAAGGATTTGTATTTCAGACTTCATATTCTTCAGAAAATACATAGTAACACAACCTTCTATTCTAGCAGTTTTGTAAGTTTATAAGATGAATATTTGAAATTTGTCCTTATTTTTGGGACTGTATTATCCCATTATTGGCTTTGTCCAGGTTTTTTGTGCTAAGGTTGACAGCTATAGCAAGAACTGAATTCACTGAATATCTTTTGAGGACTGTATTCCCTCATTACTGAGTTTGTCCAGGTGTTTTGTGCTAAGAGGTTGACAGCTATGGTGAGAACTGAATTCATTAAATGATAGCCATTTAAGTTTCAGTCTTCCTCTCTTTCACAAAGCAGCTGATTTGGTGTAGTGGTATGTTGCTCTGACTCTTTTGCACAGGGACCTTGGCAGTAAAATGTATGGTGGTAACGCAGCATTTTATTCTAGCAATTTTCCAAGATTATACAAGCAATGTTTAATGTGTCCCTGGTTTTTGGGCTTTTGACCCCCCCCCAATAAATTTGACTTTTTCCAGATTTCTTGTGTTGCGAAGTTGAGATGCAGTTGAGTATTGAGTACATTTTACGAGGAGCTGAGAGCTGCAGGGGAAGAGAAGTTTAGTGCTGCTTAGGGTAAGTCCCACAAGGGGTGAATGCTGCCATACTGAAAAAAGTTAAGATACTAACTATGAGCCTGTTATCGGTTTGCTATCCATTTCCTATTGCAATAATACTAGCTTATCATTTTTAATGTAATATAAGAAATTTATTCCTCAGGGGCATCAGACACTTTATTTTTCGATGAAACCATGAAATATAAAGGTGTTTGCTAGCAGCAACCTCTTCATTAGTTACAGATTTATTTAATGTGGAATTATTTAGATGACTTTTTTACTTCTTCAGAGATTGTGCATATTTACTGATAATGGTGGACTGTAGAATTGTGCATATTTACTGATAATGGTGGACTGTAGAATTGTGCATATTTACTGATAATGGTGGACTGTATAAGTTTGAGTAGACTTTTATGATGGAAATGTTCTGAACTGGGCAGTTTTGTCATTATGGGTGCATGCATTTTGTTTCATTGTTTACTGGAAAAATGTTCTGAATTGGGCAGTTCTGCCACTGGTAAAATGTATTTTCTTTGAATGTGGGTTTCAATGCTGTTTCAATGAATGTGAGTTTCAAGGGTAGAGAAGTTTTAATGCTAAGTTTGTTTAGCAGATGTCTTAGTGTTTGTGCTGTAAAATGCAAAATAAAACTTTCAAATGAAGTCCAAATCATCATAGAAGTAAACCAGTATGCACATTAGTGTTTATAAATGGAGTGAAATAGCCAAGTAATGGATCATTGGAATGGCTGCAGGAGGAGGCTCCATTCGACCATGATTTTGTGAGGGGGAAGGGTGACAAACTTAAAGACAGCCCCAGCTGAACTATACCTCCCAAATGTCCAGATTTTCAAAGAATGAATAGATTTTTGCTTATTTTTGGTTTGTTCCTCATAAAATTTGTGGTTTTCTGGCAAATCATTTAGGAATTAAGTCACTAAATTATGACACACTGAGTTTCAGACTTCATAACCTTCAGAAAAATGCATGCTAAAGTAAGACCTGTTGTTCTATCAACTGTCTCAGTTTATACAAGAGCAATTTTTAGTACTGTTTATATGTTCCCCCAATATATTTGGCCTTGTCCAGATTTATTGCATTAACAGGTTGAGAGGTGCATGCAAATAAATTGCTTTATAGAATTAGGCATAGCCAAACCTCTCAACTGTCCCTGATTTTGGCTCAAAATGTTGCTCTTCCCCCTAGTAATCCCTCCGCAAAATAGCAATTTTGGAAGAAAACGTGGAGGGTTTACAATTAAGAAATAACTGTAATAATCAGAGTTATAGATTACTTTTATTTCAGAAATGCATGTAGATTCTTTTATTTTGTCAGCTGCTCAAGTTAGCAGTACTAATATTAAAGTGTCCCTTCTTTGACAGGTTCCCAGCTGTATTGTGTGGCTATTTTATATTTTTACATCACATTTTTGGTCCATTTTTCATAAAATTGTGGGGTTTTTTGGCAAAATTGTGTTTTTTTGGCAAATTAGTGACAAATCTTTAAAGACTGAAGTTAGAAAATAATGACAGACATTTGAGTTTCAGATTTCATACCATTCAGAAAATTCATACTAATGCAAGACCTATTCTATTATCTTTCTAAGTTTATAAGAGCAATATTTAAAAATTGTCCTTATTTTTGGGCCTTTGTCCCACTTCTTTGTATGGCTTTGTCTAGATTTCTTGCTCTGAGTTTGAGAGGTATGACAAATGTGTCAGGGCCATCACAGTCAGCCAGAGACATTTCAAATTGTGACATACTTCTTGCACCCCACTCCCCCATGTAGTGACTCTGGATGTGTCGAAGCAAGGCAAGGAGTAGTTATGCAGTGTAAATATGCAGAGTATCGTCCCCATCCAAGGTAGACACAAGTACTAGAGTGGCTTTTCATCTGTCCTTGATTTTTGCAGAATGGTCTGGTTTCTGTCAAATTTTTTGTACTGTTGATTTATGCTTATTACTCAAAGTGCCTGTTGCTCTGTGTTTAAGTAGCAATACTTTAATGACCATCAGGTAAGCTTGGCTGAGATCGTAAGATGCAAGTAAGCTTTAATAAGCATACTGTTAAAGAATTGCCAACATTGAAAGCCTTTCTGTTGTTGCCATGTAGAGAATACTTAACTAGATAATGTATAAGCCTTGGGTATTGAAATGCATATGACAGTATTTGTAATAAAGGACAGATTACATTATTTTAAGAAGCTCATTACACTTGGAGGCTTCCAGTCACCTCTGCAGGCTTTACCCGTAAACTAAACATAATGCCACCTGTGTGGTCTATAACCTGTACAGTAATCCTTTTAAGCAATGTATCTTGAGCTCATTTCTTGTTTACTTTTCATTTTTTACTTTGATCATGTTTTCCCCATGAAACAAGTAGATAGTTGTCAGGCAGCAGGTCTTTTTTTGGATAAGAAACATTTTTACAAGTGGGGGCATCAGACATTTCTACTTTCAGCATGTTACTTGGTACTTTAATAAAGCTGAATATAAATTATAATTAAAACTGCAGTGCAAGAACCAGTTTGAGTTGAGTGCTACTTGATTTTGACTGGCATTCCATTAATGTATTTAAAAAGTAATTTATTTTTTCATGTCTCACAACCTTTTTGTTTCCATCTAGATATTAAGTTAGCCGTCATGCAGCCAATGTACTAAAATATTTGTATTCTTCTACACTTCATTTTGTCTTGATTGGACTCTCATAATGATGGTTTGGCACCCAGGGCAGTGTATTTAGTTAGTTTTTGTGGTTTTGAGCATAGCTCCTCCCCTTTCTAGTTGGCCACACCCCTTCCTATTGACCCCACCCATTCAGCTGTCTCCTGCAGCCCCCCTTTGATTTGAAGTCACCAGCTGCCACTGGGAAGGTCCATAGCTGCCCATTTCTTTACCAGCAACAGCTGTGCATATGTTACAAATTTGGAGTGAAATTTGGAACCTTCCACCCTTGAGAGAGGGGTGAGGACAACAAAGTATGTTGTACTGTCAATTCTAATTATCAGTTTACATGTCCAGCAGACATGTGTGCGGAATGGACAGCTATGTATGGGGCATAATTTTTTTGTGGGTACAGATTGCCCTTTTTTTTTTTTTTTTTTTACAGGTGAGAGCGGAATGTGAGGTAGAGGTAGTAGGTATATTTGGGGAGGTAGGTTGGGGAGGTAAACAGACAACACAAACAAGATGCATAAAGGGGCAGAGTATAACACATGGGGTGGGTGAACACAATTGACGGGGACGGATGTTTGGAAATTGCAAGCCCATGAGCCCACAGATGGTAACAGTGGGACTGAGATCCCCACCCATGGGCAGTCACCACTGAACCTTCACAGACCCGAGGGTGGCTGTGCTGGGGGCTCCATAGGAGGGGCAGGCTCACCAGTGAGTCGAGCCACTCTCACCTCGAGCTGGCATAGGGGATTAGCGACTAAACGCTGGATCTCCCTACGCATCACAACCCGGACCCTTCGGAGGGTGACAGGTGGCCCTTCTCCACCCACGCTTGCAGGGGGGACGAGCCCCATCCCCTGAAGCGCTTCCACCCGAAGGTGGCACAGGACCAATGGAGGAGGGTAGCCCGGGCTGGGCACCAGACCTGCTGGTGCCAGGTGCAATCGCCAGCTGAGGAGGGACAGGTGGTTCAGCTTGGACCGGCCAATACGTTCTGTGATTAGGTGTGTTTAATTACAACATAGACAACAGCATTCCAAATTAGTTGTAACAGCATGTAGTAATATTCCCATTAACCCAACACACCAGGGTTACAACAGTTGAACAGCAAGCATAACACATGCATATATTGAACGACAGTGGACATTACAACAGCATGCAGGGATGATTGGTGGCAACAGGCCACCAAGATTGTGGTGTTTGAACAGGGCAAATGCATCAAAGAAAATGCAGATTTTTATAGAGCAATAGGACATATGTCCCAACAAATGTTTTGAGATTAGACATACCCATTGAGGTGTAGAATTGCATTGTTTATGCACATGGAGTAGGGTGTAAAAAGAAACCTCCATTAACATCTTATTAGTACTTTTACTCTACACTACATTCCTATTGACTGCAGGTGTATATCCCCTACATGTATTATTACACTAGGCAACATGCATTAGATTGTGCAATGGGTTTGGCTAGTTCATTATATGCCTGACCTATATCTGACATACTAACTGTCCAAGATGCAGATGTTACTGCAACATATTCATATTTTATTTTTATATTTATGTATCTACATATCTGGATGTGTTCACGTGACTTTTTCAGTTAAAGTTCTACAGAACCCTACATTTCATGTAGCACACTCACATTTCTGGGGAACACCTTGACAAGCTACTCGTGTGCCAGATTTACATATGCATGACAGCCATTTTCCGACTCTTGAGGACTGTGATATGCTTCACAGCTACTGGCACTTCCTTCATCCACTTTATATGGGACTGCACAACTATGGGTTGACAGCACTTTATACAACAGTACTATTTATTTAATGCAAGGTACAACAACATTTCAAAGTAAGTGACACAGACACACTCCAAGTATTATACCTTTATTAATTACATTAAACACTCTTTTCTACAGGCTCTCTCCTTTATTTGATATTACAGTGCATATGGAAGACCTATTCAGGACATATTATACCTTTATTGATAGGTTACAACACTCTTTTTCAGGCTCACTCACTTATTTTATATGACAGTACATGCAGAGATAGTATTCCAGACTTATTTCACCTTTATTAATGGATTACTACACTCTATTTCTGGCTTTCTGACCTATGTTATATAACAGTACATGCAGAGAATTTATTCAGGGCATTTTATAGCTGTATTATTGGGCTACAACACTTTTTTCATGCTGTCTCACATATATTATATAACAATACATACAGAATAATTACTAACCTGCCTGGTGGCACAGCCTTAGCAGCCTATCTGCATAGGCTTGCTGATTCGCAGCACAGACACCTGCAGCTGTGAAGTAAATGAAGGGATATTGAGACATACCTATCCATTATTTAGACTATATTAGCATGTCTTACATACTGCATTCCATGGCTACCTGCTCAGTAGTGGGGCATCTTGCATATGACGGGCCTCCTGGATCCATTGGTTCAGTTGGTCCTGCTTCCGTCTCTTCAGGTCTGCATGGTGGTGACGGACCTGCTCACCAGTCTGAGGGATGCCTGTGGCACTGGTGAGTTCATGAGCCAACCGGTTCCAAGCCTCTGCCTTATACTCCATCCCTTAGAACTGGCCCTGCAGGAGTCGAGACTCATGACGATGGACTAGGAGCCAAACCATGTATTTTGACTCCTCGATGCCCCAGCATTGCGCTCGAAAGCGAGTACCCTCTCCAGCAGCAGACATTCTAACTGCAGATGGGAGCTACAATCAGTTATGGCGAGTATTCCCGCCTATGGAGCTTAAATATGCCGCATTTCCCGCACTTTTTTGTAATTGGCCATTTTTGAAAATTCTCGGCTGACTGCAGACCTGCTCAGCAATGGTTAATCTACCATTTATAAGTATATGTATGTTAACAGTGGTTGCTTATCCTAAGCTGTCATGGCTTAGTGGTTCAGTACTTTGATTATGGTGCACAGTGTCCCGAGTTCGAAACTTGTCATTGCATTTTATTTTATTACTGTCCAGACAGGCTAGGGGGTGTGGCTGTGTTTAGGCAACTTTGCTCAACGTTGCTCCACGTTGCCTGACGTTGCTCCACGTTGCCCTACGATGCACTGGTTAGCGCGGTGCGCAGCTCAGCGCAAACTTATTGCACTGGGTAAAGCACTGCTTAGCTGTGGGCAACTGTATTGCACGTTGCTTAGCTGTGGGCAACTGTATTGCACTGGGTAAAGCGCTGCTTAGCTGTGGGCAACTAGATTGCGCTGGGTAAAGTGCTGCTTAGCTACGGGGATTTATATCTCAAGATCCTTCTTACTTTTCTATATATACATTTTGTTCACTGATACATAGGCCATTTCAATGCTTTTTACTAATATTTTAGTCATATATATGTCAGGAATTATTTCATATGCTAATTTAAAACATAAAATAGAGAGGGGAGTGGTGGGATTCGAACCGTGAATGTTTCCTCTTTGTGCAAAGGCTCTACCACTACGCTATTGCTATTTGGATTGATTTGCATAAACATTTTTTATTATGCTCTTCAATGTCGACATTGCTAACTCTAGCTAAGCTATGGGCACACCTGCACAAACACGCGGAAATACGGGCAGCTATATCGGGAATTAGAAAAAAATATATATTTTACATTTTATAACTCTACTGGGGGTTTACCATGTGAGGGAGTGTAGTGTTGGGTATGTTGACATTTGAGCGGACTTGCTCATGTGTGTTGACATTTCACAATTCAGACACTTGCAGGGACGTGGACTTTAGGACTGCTCGGCAGTCAGACAAGCCCCCTGCCTTCCTGCACGGTCCGTGTTAGACTTGGAGTGGAGTCAGCGTGCCCTCATGAATATACATGACACACTGACATCAGACCGTTCAACTGCAGTTTCCGAGTAAGACTTATTTAGTCTTACATGGAGGTTTCGTCAATCCGGGGGTTTATTTAGGCATATTCAGTCCTAAGCAGATCATTGCTTTCTGTTTTTTAGAGTGGACTCTGTTCCCCAAAACTTGAGGGGGGGGGCATGGGAAGACCTTATGGAATATAGGGGAATGATATGGCAAATACGGCTTAATGCCAGTGCGTTCCCTAACCTTAACAAGTGTATATCAATTAGTAGTGCATTGCGTTTAAAGTCCTACAAAGTTTAAACACATTATTTTTTGTTTAGAGTTTGTATTTATCAGAAATTTAACAACAAAGTGTTAACAGTTTTTTGTAAGCAATCAACTAATAAATACAGGTGTCATTTGGTGTGTATTGCTATTTTAGATTCTGATGAAGTCATGGTCATAAACAGACAAAAGCACTAAATCTGGCTGTTTAATACATTTTTAAATCTTTTCCTGGCTCGCTGGTGTTTTCAGTGGCTCTGGTCCTTGAATTTTTGTTTTTGTAAGCCTTGGTCCTTGGTTTGTGACTTGTGTCTGTTGGAGCTGATTCATGGCTGAGGTGCCGAGCAGCAGACGGGCTGGTGGTTCTGGATTACTGGGACAATTACAAGCAAGTGTTGGTATACTGACACAGCTTGTGCAAGAATTAAATGTCCAGATTACTAACATTCAAAAGGAGAGCTCTACTAGTGGTCACACTGATTTTAATCATACTCCGAACTGTTTGGTGAGTAGAAATCTTAATAATGAACAGAAGTTTGAACAGTCTAATGACCCTAATGTGAGCAATACGCAAGTAGGTGCTAATACCATTGATTTGAACAGATGGTTTAACAAGGTTTTGGAATTTAAAACCATGGAATCTAATAACAATGGTACCTTGCAGCAGTCAATAAAAAATTTGAGCACATACTAATCAAATGTCGCAAGTTGCAAGCTGAAAATGTCTATTTGGTTGAATGTGTACAATGGAGACAAATTCCTTGGGGGCTCAGATCATGGAAATTCCCCACTGGTCTCCAGCAAGGGCCCACATTACACTATAAGCTCATTGAACTTTTTGACAAACAAGGCAATGAATTACTTGAGCTGCTCATAAAACATAACCAGCATATCACTGAGCAGTTAATTTCTGAAGGTAATGCCTTGGATCTTATCAAAAAAGATTTGTTGTTTTTTACATAAAACACAATATTTGAGCATTTATTCTAAAACACACAGTATTGTGAGAGATATTACTAAGCGAAAAGAAGAAAAGCTAAAGGGGGATAGACTCGAGTATGTTGAGGGAAGAGCCTATCCACAGCCGGAAAAAAAAAAATGAGAGTCGAGAACTGAATGATGGACAGTATCCTAATGAGGTGGAAGTAACATATTCCACCAACTATGGTAATGCCCTTTTAGAGAGAAAACCGTTGAGAAGGTTGGAGCGTTTGAGGAACCGAGGGAACCACCAGGGAGACCAAAAGTGGCTGAATTACAACCAGGGGAACCAGAGGTACCAGTTGAGACATGCATGGTGGAGAATGAACTAGTAGATGAAATAGGTGAAAATGAGCTTCCAGTGGTACTATCCAACCAAGCAGGTGGCTTTCATGTATATAACTATACTGACAATGTATGCAGCTCAGAGTTCACTGAGTTTACTGAGTAGAGGTTATACTTTTGTCCCCACCTGTCGAACTAAAATTGAAAATGTTTTGTTGGACTTGAAGATGTACATCAGAAAGCTTAATTTTTCATTTATGTTTAACAATGTTAATGTGGAAAGTGAAATTTATGAACTGAAAAGGGCTAGTATTTTTAATCCACCAATTGTTCAACCTCTGATTTTGTTTGAGAAATTATGTGATTTTGAGATTAGAAAATATTTGAACAAAAGAAGGAATGATTACAATTATAATTTGAGCTGCTCCGAAAGTAAAATGTTAAGATTGCTTTGCCAAGATAAAAATGTTTGGGTTATGAAGCCCGACAAGGGCGGGGGAGGGTAGTGGTAATGCAGACACAGGACTACTTTAATAAAATGTTTGTTTTTATAAACGAGGATATGTATGAGGAAACCACATATAATTATATCTATGTTGCTTACAGGAAAATAGAATTTTTCTGCAGGACATGTTTGATCAAGGGCAAATTGATGGGGAAACATTGAACTATTTAAAACTGAAATATCCGGTTGTGCTAACTATTTTTAGTATTCGAAGCACCATAAGTATTTGAATGACCATCCCCCCCCCATGAGGCCCATTGTTAATGCTAGCACTTCAAAAATGCATGGAATGGCTAAATATGTGGATTTGATGTTAAAAAAGTGTCTTGATGGTTACCATCATTTATGCAAAGTTTCCTGGGACTTTTTAAAGAAGCTTAAAAATGTTAAGTATTCAAAGATGGAATTAATTTTGAATTATAATGTTGTTTATATTGAAGGCCAATACTTTAAACAAAAAAGAGGTGTAACAATGGAGGCGGCCTGCGCCCTACTATATGCCAACATAATCATGTTACAATGGGAGAAGTTAGTTTAAAAAGGGCAGAAGGTTTGATTACATTTTTATTTAGAAGTAACACTAACTACACCATAGATGAGATTATTGATAGTGATAACAATGTTAACAACAAAAAACCTTTACAAAAACTTTTATTACAACTTACACTGTGGACAGTGATGTCATTAGTAATATACCCTGGAAGAACTGGAAGATTTTTTTTCTTGTTATTGTAAAGGGTTTGAGTCCCTTGGTGATAAACCATGTATAGTATACAGGACAGGTAAAATTTAAAAAAATGGTTAGAATGGGGTGAAAACTTAGAGCAACATTCTATTAAGAAATGGGGTACGTACAAGTGTGGTACCTGCAACCAATGTAAGGTAAAGTGGGTAATATGTTGACAATTGGAACTTTTAGGTTGTTTAACCCCCTTTCATTGTACCTGTAACTCAAAAGGGCTGGTTTATGTAGCAAAGTGTACACAATGTTTGTGTTTTTACATAGGAAAGACTAAACAAAGATTTAAAGAACATATCTATGAACTCAATTTGGACATCAAAAATAAAAATGATAAAAAATCTTTATTTAAGCATATTCAGTCCTACCCAGGCCATTGCTTTCTGTTTTTTGGAGTGGACTATGTTCCCCAAAACTTGAGGGGGCTATGGGAAGACCTTATTGAACAGATGGAGATGATATGCCAAAAAAGGCTTAATGCCAGTGTGTTCCCTGGCCTTAATGAGTGTATATCAAATAGTAGTGCATTGCATTTAAAGTCCTACAAAGTTTAAACACATTATGTTTTGTTTAGAGTTTGTATTTATCAGTAATTTAACAACAAAGTGTTAAGAGTTTTTTTGTGAACAATCAATTAATTAATACAGGTGTCATGTGGTGTATATTACTATTTAAAAATACTAGTAGGTGGTGTGATTTTAGATTCTGGTGAAGTCTTGTTATAAACCGACGAAAGCACTAAATCTGTTGTTTAATAAATTTTTTAATCTTTTCCTGGCTCACTGGTGTTTTCAGTGGCTCTGGTCCTTGAATTTTCATTTTTGTAAACCTTAGTTTTTGGTTTGTGACTCATTAACAGGGATATTGGCAAACTCCAAATAGTCTACCCCACACAGTCTGCCTTTGTCAAGGGGAGGTATGTCAGTGAAATCTGATTGAATTTCCTGAAACAGCCACCAAAGGCATGGATGAGGTAAAGATGGTGCACACTGGCCACCTTGACTTGACCAAAGCCTCACACACTGTTCCCCACTTGGCCATAGTACATAAACTGTGTCAACCAGGCATTGATCCATATGTTACCTGTTGGGTAGCAAACTGGCTCATTGATAGAATCCACCTAATCATAATAGGGGTAGCCAACTCAAGCAGTATACCCGTAATGAGTGGCATACCCCAGGGATTGGTCTTGGGGCCTCTGGTATATGGGATATACTTCCCTGAGGTAAAGGCCAAAAACACTGTCCTATGGTTGACCAAGTTGGCAGATGACTGCAAACTGGGAACAGTCAACAATTCCCAAAGTGATGCGGATGTCCTACAAGAGGGTCCCACCAAAATAAAAGACTGCTGCCAGAAACATGGCCTGAAGCTGAATGCTTCCATATGCATCACCATCCCCTTCAGGGAGACTGACTTCCCCACATATTATCACATTAACAACAATGTCCTACATACACAATCAGTAGTGAGGCATTTGGCCACCCAGGTTGATAGCAACCTGAATTCTGACCACCATGTTGCTTCCTTTGTACAGAAAGCTTCATAGATGGGACAACTTAAAAGTAAGGGTATCTAATCCAGGGACAAAGAGGTCATAATATCCATATATTCTAACCTTATAAGGGCAATTATTTTGCACAGCGCCCCCTTCAGCATGTATCTCACAAAGCACATGCAGCAGCTGGAGAGACCACGGAGGTTCCTCACTGGGAGAATCCAGAACCCCAAACACCTACCCTACACAGATATGCTAAAAGCACTGTCCTTCTACTCAGTTCCATACAGATTCCTAAGAAGTGGCCTCTGTCTCACATACAAAGCAATCCAGACCCTGCCTTGATGGGACTGTTGCACATGTGGAAGTCAAGGCCCACTTGATCAACCTGTAGGTGCAGAATCAACCTGGTATGTGATATCAATATGGCTTGTTGATGTGAGAGATACATGTCCCACAGACTCCCTCATCTGTGGAATACACTCCCTGTTTACATCAAGCCAAGTACCTCAATACCTCTTGTGAAGTGCTCCCTTTATAAGTGCATGGGAAACAGAAAATACAGTCCTGTGATTCCACTTGTGTCCCTACTGGACAGGGGCTCTGGGTGCTGACATGTCGTAACATGGACTACAGTCTCATCTGCAAGGGTTATAAGGGCTTCAGGGCCAATAGCCTACTATCCTCATATCAACCTATAAACAAATGTCTGTCAGTGGTTCACCACATTACTCTATACTGCTCTGCTACTGACATACCAGGAAATCACAGTGCTATGTGGAGTATACCATGCATATTATGGACATCTCTGCTCAGTAGACTGCACTCTGTACCCACACCAGCATATGACTTTTCAGGTAAGAAGAGCGCCACACAAGCAGATCATCCCCAGCCAGTATATCACTGAAGTGCTGGACTGTTTACACAGCTTCATCAGCCAATCGGCTGTAGCCACATCTCTCAATTGGCTGGATTGGGTGAGAATGTCAATAGTTTGGCTCATAAATTTGGTCTGTGCATCATACATCTTGTATTTCTCAGTAAATCACTGTGATGATCTGAGGATTTCTGTCAGTAAGTAATGACACAATACATTTCAGTGTCAGATGTCATATATGTCAGTAAAATGTCTGCTAAAACAAACCCTGTTACTCTATCAACTTTCTACATCTGTAAGAGCAATACTTACAGTATCTCCTTATGTTTGGGCCACTGTCCCCCCATTTTGGCAGGCTATCTCCAGATTTCTTACACTAACAGGTTGAGAGGTATGGCTGCGGCACACAAAACCCCGGACTGGAGTACATCTATCTCTGGAATGAAGTCCTATTCTTACTATAGAAGGTCATACTGGGCATGCTCCTACACTTAGAGAATTACAGCACATGTCTAAAACCACATTGGACTATATAACTGTATTGTGCATATATGTCTTTGCATACAGACAGCTATGTATACCTTAACTGTCTCTACCCACACCCATCACACAAGATGACCCTCAGCTTTCTGTAGGTGGCCCATATGTGATATATCTGCATCTGCTGTGTGTGATACACAGACATATATATAGGCAACATATAACAATATTTCAAGCATACACACACATAGAAATGGGGAAGAGAGAAACAGACAGTGATAGAGAGAGAGAGATGGGGAAGAGAGAAAGACAGACAGTGATAGAGAGAGAGAGAGAGACAGGAGACACAGACAGAGAGTGAGTCATAGGCAGGGATGCCCTGAAAGGCATAGAGTGATGTCCTGCTGTGGACAATTGCATATAAGTTGTAACCATCTACATGTGCCTGCATGAAGGTGAGCTCCATTGTGTAATACTAGTTAGGTAGTGGTTGTAAAATTACATCACTTGCCTTTGTATGTGTGGGTGTTTGTAGGTGGAAAGTATTTTGAGGCCTTTCCCACCCAGTACACTTCCCATTGCCCTACTTTAGAAGACCTGCTGATGTCATTCACCTTAGAAGTACCTTTGGACACTTGTCAGCCCTATAAGCTCTGTGGCACATGCGATAACTGCATAACACTATAGTGAAATTAAGTTGATAGGTAAGGGTTCTAATCTCAATCCTGGCAAATGTGTGTGTGTGTATTTGTGTTTGTAGGTGAAAGTATTTTGAGGCCTTTCCCACCCAGTACACTTCCCATTGCCCTACTTTAGAAGATGTGCTGATGTCATTCACCTTAGATGTACCTTTGGACACTCAGCAGTCCTATAAGCTCCATGGCACATGCAATAACTGCGTAACACTGTAGTACAACTGACTAGATTGGTAGTGTTCTAATCTCAGTACTGGCAATGGCGACACTGTGTGTGTTGGTTATATCATTTTGAGGCCTGTTCCACCCAGTATACTTCCTGGTACCCTACTTTACAAGGGCTGCTGAAGACATTCACATTAGATGTACCTTTGGATACTTAGCAGTCCTATAAGCATTGTGGTATGTGAGATAAATGGGCAGCACTATAGTACGTACATGTAGATAGGTAGGTGTTTGAATCTCAATACAGCCAACTATACTACTGTGTGTGTTTGTATGTAAAGCATTTCCCCTGTGGCTGTTGTGTGCATTGGTTATACCATTTCAAGGCCTGTTGACCCCTCCTATGGCATTTCTTTAAAGAGCCACCTGATGGCATCCGCATTAGAAGCACAGTCACACATTTTCTAACACAAAGGCACTGTGGCGCATGCAATAGTCATATCAGTCTGTACTGTACATAACTAGAGAGGTAGTTCATATAATAGGAAGTGTCAACTCTGTGTGCATGTGCATGTCCCCATGCAGCTTTATGTCGGTGTTTCAGATGGCTATACCATGTTAAGGGCCTGTGAACCCACCATTGGTAATCCTAACAGCCCTTGCAATTGCCACCCACTTGAATATCAGGCAGTGTAGCTACCAACACCTTTGCAGGTGTGACCTGGTGAAATAGATGGGCAACAGCACATACACCCTTGGGATACCACCTGTGTCCTTGTTGGATGGGGACATCAGCTGCTGCCGTGCATACACATGGGCTAACTTGTGGTCTAGACATATGGCTACTCATGGCTCATAGCCTAGTAGCCTGAGATGGTAGCAGGACTACCAGAAATGGCCTGATTGCTGTGACAGACTGTGTTGTTATGTGTCCACACACATCACTGCCATCAACTGCTGGGTGCCCTCTATGGGCAACATTACAGTACCAGGTCATCCAGCCTACATCTGGCAAATAGGTGGCACTACAGGTGCATGTGGACATTCCAGGAACATCTGAGGTACACAATAACAGACAATGGTGCATATGTGGAGTAGGATGACCTACTCAAGTGTCTGACATCTGAAGTATCAGATGTCATTATTTTTCTGACTGCAGTCCTTCATAAGTTGCCATTAATTTGACAGAAAAACAAACTTTTATGGAAAACATGCCCAAAATTGTGAGGCAAATATCAGGACATTCTGAAAACCCTGTACTGTTCAGATGGATGTTGCAGACATAGCCATCAGGGATGGCAGTATGTACTGGACCGCAGACTAACATGCAACATGACAGTACTGGTAGTGTTCTTGAGAGCTACTGTTTAAATTCCTATTTCCCATGACTGCATCCCCCCATCTGCATTCCATTATATACTTAATTGTTTGACATACCTGGTATAGTGCTGTACCCCTTTTTCAGAATAACTCCACCAAAGGTGTTGTGAATAGTCACAGTCGGTCTTTTTGATGAAAGTATCAGACTTGTTTAGCATAGGTATCAGCTTGCCTTTTGTAGGTAATGCTCATGAAGAGGTGATGGCCTGTGCACCAATCTGTTGCTCCCACTTGCTAATTGCATCTAGAACAGCTGGGTTGCCTTCCAGTTAGCCAATATCATGGCAACAAAGTGCTAGAATTAAGGCCTTCAGGTGGGCCTTGCCTCTTTTCCTGGCCTGTAAGGAGGACATTATGGTGGTGTTGCAGCTACAGCATCACAGAGGATGGGTGGAAATACTATCCACTGTTTGGATTGATGTGTTGTGTCCACAGTTATGCATACTATGTCTACATACCTCTCAACCTCTTAGCACAGGAAATGTGGACACTGAATGACAATATGTGTGGACAGAGGGTCACAAATAGGGAGAGATTTTAAATGTTGGTGTCATAACCTTAGAGAATTACTAGAATAACAGGTTTTTTTGACATTCAGTTTCTGAGGGATTTGAAGTCTGACATCAAATGTGTATTATTTAGTGACTTCCATCCTGATATCATCCCAGTGACTAAGCAGAATACCAGAAATGTTATGAGGAACAGGCTGTAAATATGAGCCATAACCCTGGAAATTCTGTGGAAATCTGTACAGTCACATGTGACACTTTGCAGAATTTAATGGTCTGCATACTGGTTTTGTGTCTGTGTCAGAGGTCCAAGTACACAGTGATTTTGGCTACTATATGTCAGAGTACTGTGTGACTGGCTATCAGGATGTGTTCATATAACTCAGTTGCTGTATTCAAGAGGACAGTTGGCCTACTGGTATGTTGCCCTAACTGCAGTTCAAATGGTTCTGTGTTCATAATTTGCCAGTGATGTTATTTGCCCTAAAGGTATATCCCTGTACTGCTGATAACTTTACAAATGCATCAGCATCCCCAAAACTTTATATATTTTCACAGAATGTCTGGAGTTTGTGCACTTATTTTTGGTCTGTTACTCAGAATATGTGTTGTTTTCTGGCAAATAACTGGGATAATCTGAGGTCTGATGGCACTAAATAATGACAGAGGTTTGAGTTACAGACTTTGAATCCTTCAACAAATGTATGTTAAAACAAACCATGTTACTCTAGCAACTTTCTTATATGTATAACTGCACTATGTAAAATATGTGCTTATTGTTGGGCCTCTGTCCCCCATTTTGTCAGTGTTCATCCAGTTTCTTGCACTAAGAGATTAAGAGGTATATGCATCAATAATTTCCCAGCGCTGATTTGGCATAGTGGTATGTTGCTCTGACTGTAGTGTGACAGGTTCTGGATTCAAGACTTGGCAGTGATATCTTTTTCCCTACTGCTAAATGACTGTAATGCATGATATGTTTGAAAAAGCATCACAAATCCTTATAGTTTATGTGATGTAGTGGTACATAGCTCTAACCCTAGTGCACATGGTCCTGGGTTTGAGACTTGGTAGTAATATGTTTTTTTCCCTAATGTTAAATGACTGTAATTCATGATATGTTTGAAAAAGCATTAAAAATTCCCACAGTGCATATGGTGGAGAGGTACATTGCTCTAACTATAGTGCACAGGGTTCTGGGTTTGGGACCTGCCAGGGCTGGTTATTTTGTTGGTGGGCAAAACAGGGGCTGATTGACACAGAGTGATTAAAGCAGTTTTAAGTGGGTTTGTGAAAGTTTGTGTGATGCTAAACGATGGCAAGAGGCGCTTAGTCATTTTTGGTTTGGCTTAGTGCTGCTTATTCCTGCTTAAACCCATGCTAATTTCATAAAAAGGTAAGAAAAAATGGTGAGAGGAAAGTGATGAAATGGGGGCAAGCAGGGGGAAAAACAATGTGAAAGGCAGCTAGGGATGTGTGGGACGGTTGCTGGAAAGGACCATAGCTCTCCATTTTTCTGCAGCAACAGCTGCTTGTGACATGGACAATTTGAAATTTACCACCTCACATCATACAGGGAGGGGTGTGGGCAACATATATTGGTTGAGTAATTCAGGGGTAAATTGATTGATGTCAGTGTACTTGGGGGTGAAATGGAGATTTATGTATGGGACGTGTTTTTTGGGGGGACAGACCCCCTTTTTTAAGGTGAGAGTGGGATGTTGGGGAAAGGTTGTAGGTATGTTTGGGGAGGTACATTGGGTAGGAGAGGTTGCTTTTGCAGACAGACAAGACAGTAGATAGGGGCAGTGTTTGACACATGACAGGGGTAAACACCTTGGACAGGGAGGGTGGTTGAGAATCGGAGGCCCATGTGCCCCCAGATGGAAACAGTGGGACTGAGGTCCCCACCCATGGGCAGTCACTAGTGCCCCTTCATGGCCCTGCAGGTGGCTGGACAACAGGAGCAGCCTGCCCCTCAAGATGCACCAGTCTGCCCTCAATCTGGCTCAGGCATCCATCCAAGTCTGTCTGGATGACCCTGCACACCATACCTCATAACTTTTTGTGAATGACAGGCTCCTCTCCATGCCTGCTCCCAAGGGGGGGGGGACTGGACCCATCCTCTGAGGCGGTTCCACCCAAGGGTGGTGCAGGACAAGCAGAGGAGACAGTTCTGAGTTGGGTCCCAGACGTGCTGGGGCCCAGTGCCCTAGCCAGGTAAGGTGGGACAGGCAGATCTACTGGGATCTGCCTTCCCAAACATGCTATGGTGTTGAGGTTTTTCAAAATGTATTGGTAAGTCATGAACAAAACATTTCAAAATTAGTTATAACAGCATGCATGGGTGTTCTAATTAACCTAGAACAATAGACGTGAAACAAATGCTTAGCAAGCAGAACACATGCATAAATGCAATAACAGTTGGCTATAGTCATCCCCTTTGGCAAAAACAAAGTGCCCACAAATTACCACATAGGTGGTAATCCATTAAGTACAGAAGAAGTAATTAGGGACCTGGGGACCCAAGTTGATAGCAATCTCTCATTTGACAACCACGTGGCCAAAGTGGTTAGAAAAACATTTCATATAGCCCACCTAATCATGAAGGGATTCACATATAGATCAGGGGAGGTCATCATGCCTCTTTACTCATCCCTCATCAGGCCCATAATTGAGTACAATGCCCCTTTTGGGATGTACCTTACCAGACACCTGCAGCAACTGGAAAGATCCCAAAAGTACCTCACCAGGAGGATCAAAGGGCTCAAACAGATGCCATATGCTGCCCGGTTAAAGAAACTCCAGCTCTACTCAGTGGCATACCGCCTGCTCAGAGGCAATCTGTGCCTGACATATAAAGCCATGTCCAACCCGGAATTAATGGACATGCTGCACCTCAGAAAATCCAAATCCCATCAAGCTACCCGCTCAGGAGACTTGAACCTCAGCACTGAAATAAATAGGACATGCTGGAGGGACAGATTCATAACCCAGAGGCTCCCTTCACTCTGGAATAAAATCCCAGTCCAGGTTAGGCAGAGTCCCTTATTGACTCTCTTCAAGAGGAATCTTGATGAGTGGATGGGGGATCGTAGGTTTACCCTGGGTATCACTTCTGTGTCACTGTTAGACAGAGGCACAGTATACTAACCTCAAAAAAGGGCATAGCAAAATTAATTTAAAATGGGTGGTGAAAGCCAAACACACTCTGGCTAGGCTTATAAATGCCCTAGGGCAGATAGCCTAGTATGAACCTATGAACCTATGAACAGCATTGGAACAGCATGCCACTTACATTTAAAGCAACAGGCCATCAACAATGGTATTTGAACAAGGTATGTTAATATGCAACCAATTAAATATATGAACAATAATAGAACACAAGTCTCAGCATTAGGTTTTGAGAACAACATACCCATAGTATATGAATAATAATTATTGATGCAGATAAGGGGTGTGGGGGAGAGAAAAAAAAGTCCATTAACAACTGTATAGGCTTCCATTTTTCACAACAGTACTGCTCAATGCTCTACAGGTCTGCCCTCACTTTACATCTACCTATGGCCCATAGCTTCTGTAGCACATGCATAACTGTTAAACTGTCAATCTGGAATGGTATGGGGCAAACTGTGACAACTCTGGGTACATGACTAGAGGGGACATACATGTCAGGGTTACATATATGACGAAGAAGGTGTACCCTGCATTGATGTGTGAGTGTGCTATTGGCATACTTCACCTGGATTCATATCTGTGTCCAAGGTTATTTGGCAGCAGTGACCACTAGCCATGGCAGTTTGATACTTGAGAGACATGTGTCGAGAAGAGTGCATGGTGTATGTACCTATCCTGCTGTCATTTGCAGGCATGGGGATGGACAGTGGAACAGTTGTACATGGTTTATTAGTATACCCTTCTGACAGCTACTACAAACATTTCTTTACCTGTAAGACCTGTGGAGAACATATCTGTTAACACTACCTGACTGCTTCTACAAATATTCAAGATTACATGAGTGTAAATATTTACACATCTTAGTACCACTCCCTGAATTCAAACCATGGTCTGAGTGTGCAAAAATGAACGACAAAGCTATTTCTCATCACACTGAACTACTAAGGAACTGCTGTCAATTGCTTGACTTATTTCTGCCTAATACTCTCTTGGATAGACAGTCTGACATTGTAATCTAAGTGTAGTGTCACCAAAGGCTGCGGTGACAGTTGACCATACATGCCTGAAATTCATGCATGACAGATAGTTAGTGTACTGTGTATTAATCCTTTGAAATAAGATCTGGAATGCACAGGTTAACACAAGGCAATGCTGCAGGGGACACACTATAATACATTACACATTACTATTCAAGGTTCAGATTTTAGTGCAGGACATATTTCATATTTCATTTATACCTTGTTTTACAGCTCCACAATCTACAGTTTTGCATAACAGCTGGTTATTAGAACAACCTCAGTTAATGCATGCTGTCAAAGCCATATTTGCTGTGAAGCACATGTATACATTCTATTTCTTCAACAACATACCAGATTAAACACAACAGTTTGTGGTATAAATCTTTATTTGTGTAACATGACATAGTGCTTTATTACAGTTGAGATTCTACAGTCAGTAGTACTGCATGTCCTGTAGATCAATATTGATCTGACAAACTATTTATTCAGTGCACTCAGAACACACTATACCTACTGGCAGTAAACAATGTACTCCTTCTTATTTATTGCACTATATACTGCAAGATAGATCTGTACTCACCAGACTCTTGGCACAGCCTCGCCAGTCTGTTCGCATGGACTTCCACATTGCTAGCCCTCTCCTCTGCAGCTGTAGGGGAAAAACAACCATTATGCATACCTGCTATCAAATACTCAGGCTAGAATTTGGTACAGCTATGGGTGAAATACTTACAAACTACTGGGACATTCCCATCTCAAGCATCCTGGATCCATTGGCCAAGAGCACCCTCTTTCTCTGCTGTAGGTCAGAATAGTGATGTCGTACCTGCTCACCAGTTCGGGGGATTCCAGTGGTACTGATTAGGTCATGTGGCAGATGGTCACAGGCCTCAAATTTGTATTGGGAACACTAGTTCTGGCCCTGCAGCAATCTGTTGTCATGGTGTTGCATAAGGAGCCCGGCCATGACCCTGGACTCCAAAATGCCCCAGCGCTGTGCACAAAAGCGGGCTCCCTCTCCAACTCTAGACATAGCTCCTGCATTGATCAAACTACAACAGGTTCTAGCTGTATTCACACCTGTGTGGTTTAAATAAGGCCATATTCCCGCACTTTGCCGTCATTGGACCATTTTTGAAAATGCTGAGCACAGCTCAGCAATGCGTAAACCTGCTAAGTTGAGCAATGCTTAAAGGGGCAAATGTTGAGCAGTGCTTAGCATTGCACAAATCTGCTTAGCTGGGATGAGTGGTGCTTACAATTGTACTTCTTAGCGATGCTCAAACTGCCTAAGCAGAGCTAAGCACTGCTCAGCATTGCACAGTTTTCATTTAAAGGAAATTAACAAATTGGACATTAATTACTCCTTAATGACATATTATTAAATGTATATATTTTACTTTACATGACATCTCCTATGTGCTTTGATTACATTACTTTGGGGTGTGACTGTACTGTCTGGGGCACTTGTGTTTACATGGTGGATTTCATGTCATATATCCACTGACACTGGACTTTTGAACCAGCTACACCACCCTGGTTAACAAGTATCAATAACTACATCATTAAATAAATAATAAATTATTTCACACTGCATTCCCTTGTAAAGGTTAAATGGCCTGTCTTGGCATTCAAACTGTGAACAACTGCACGCAAAGCCAAATCTCTAACCACTAAGCTAAATCAGCACTCACATTTGCAGCTATGCATTTCTACATAGTTCTTCACTGACATTTAAGCCCTGCTGAGCAACATGTAGTGGTGAACCAATCTGCTCAGCTATTTCTAAACTTCACATATAAAGGGAAAAAAATAGAATACAACCATTTTAAATAGATTTTTGGATTATTCTCACTTTGCAAGGTTTAGCGCCACTGCCCATCTCACTAAGATTTAAATGGGGAAAAGTTAAATTAGTTACATTTGCATACATTTACAGTACATCATACTTATTTCTACATTAAAAGTAACTCAGCAAACATAACTAGCTTTGGTAAACCATTCAATTAATGGTTTACCAATGCTAGCTTCCATCTACTCATCCATCACTGCTTACAAGGAAACGTGTTCCATGTAAGCAGTTGAAAACTCATTCATGTCAGCACATGAACTAGCTGCTCACACTGTGTAGAGTGCACAAAGCTAATTAATAATTCAGGGATTGTGCACTCTATACAGTGCTACAGGCAGCAAGAAAAGCCTCTGTGTAGGCTCTACATTTAGCCTACACTGACTTTCATGAATACTGGCCCTGATGTTTCTAAAGGTTTTATCAACTCTTTAATAACAAGCCAATTAAAAGCAACTTAACCAAAGCCACACTACTGAAAATATAATAAAAGTGTCATTGAAAGAGATGGTTATAGAAAAGGCATACACTATAAAAATAATAACCACAGTATTTCTTACATGTAAAGTTTCTCATGATCCATCTACCCCACAGCATTTATCCTTATCTTGACTCTAACCCTAACATTAAATTAACTTAAACCTAATGCCTACAGTAAATCTAATGCTAATCTTAAATATAAACTCAATATAATCAAAACCTCAGTATTTACTTTACCCCAAACCCCGACTCTGAACTCAAAACATCTCATTAAATACCACATAACATTTGTTAATATCAGTGCAGTAAAAATATTTGAACAGACTGTCCACAAATTACATCCATATCTTTGTGCCAACACTGGCTTACATAAGTCATATGCACTTCCTGTGCAAATACACACATACACACACACACACACACACACACACACACACACACACACACACACACACACACATAGGCACATACACACACACACACACACACACACAGAAACTCTTATACAGAGTTATGTATTTCTTAGTTGTCAGAGTGTATAAAAAACAGATAATGCTGATGATGGTCACTGTTGATGCGCCACCTTGGCCCCAGGGGGGCTGTAGATATATATATATATATATATATATATATATATATATATATATATGGATCACCTTTAAAACCTCGAAACCGCGTTTGCCCGAAACACTAATGACCGAAACGAAAAGACCGAAAACATAAAACGCCGACAACGCAAAACACCGAAAACCATTACACCAACACACTACACGTAAACAACACAGTACACTACATAACATATGCACTATCCCTAATCCAAACCCTAACCCTAAGGTCCGACACTACCGCACACTTACCCTACCTGCACCCTAACCCTAACTCACTTAACCCACCCTAACCCACAGTCCCTCACCATCGCACACACACCCTACCTGCACCCTAACCCTAACTCACTTAACCCACCCCTAACCCACAGTCCCTCACTATCGCACACTTACCTGTCCGCTACCTAACACTAAATCCCTCACTCGATCGCACACTTACTGAGTCCCTAACCCACAGTCCCTCACCATCGCACACACACCCTACCTGCACCCTAACCCTAACTCACTTAACCCACCCCTAACCCACAGTCCCTCACCATCGCACACACCCTACCTGCACCCTAACCCTAACTCACTTAACCCACCCCTAACCCACAGTCCCTCACTATCGCACACTTACCTGTCCGCTCCCTAACACTAAATCCCTCACTCGATTGCACACTTACCGAGTCCATCGGGTTCTCACCTTTTCGGTCATCTGCGTTTTCGGTATTCTCGTCCCGTCGGATTCCGTTTCGGGCAAACGCGATTTCGAGATTTTAAAGGTGACCCATATATATATATATATATATATATATATATATATATATATATATATATATATATATATATAGGAGTGCTACAGAATCCTGAAAGACCAAAATCCTGAAGACCAAAATCCTGAAAGCTGAAAATACTGAAAACTCAAAATACTGAAAACACACGTTATGACTATCAATGCAACATTGTGACTCTCTGTATTTAGTGATTTTATGTTAATTTCATTGGGTGACATTAGTAGTGCTGTGGTATTAGACTTAAGGCTGAGGCTTGTTTGTCCTGATTTCTTAACAGCCAGAACATATTCTGTTTATGATATGTGCAGACAGGTGTGGGACTGGGGCTGCATGAAGCTTATGAATTATTTGCTTAGATAAGGTGGTAGTCATCAAGTTGTGAAGATACTTACATCTTTCACACCTCTCACAAATTTTATCAAGTTAAACTAGTTGGAGTTGGTTATCAGTAAACATTACTGCACTACCTAACAATACTAAATGCTAAAAGGCTGTTGGAAAAGTAGAATGCACTTCAATAGTGGTCATATAGCTTGATCAGGAAAAAGCTGCAAATTATACTGGACAGATTTGGTTTTAACTTATTTGGTTGATAACTTAATGGTTAAGGTAGGTTTTAGTTAATGTTGCTGATACCTTAGTATGCATCAGTAGCATTATTTGTAAACTACAATAGCAAATGAAATTACATATAAACAAAAAATATAAATCACTGTAACTAACTGGTGTTTGGCCTTAACAGCAATAAAATGAACTTATTCCTGCACGTGAACAATATACCCAAAAAACCACACAACAGAAATGGCCTCTGTATCTTGGGTATTCAAAGCAAGAAGTGGGTCTTCACATCAAGACGGTTATGCCAAGTGACCTCTTGAAGGATATCCCAGGGCATATCATCCCTGGCATACATTTTGCCATACCTAGTCAATAGAAATTCTGAATAAGCCTTCTTTTTGTATGCATTTTTTGCATTAGCAGTGTCAGTGGCACAACAGGTACTGCATTTGCTTTGGTACTGAAAAACTGGAATGTGGTGGGTTCTATTACCACTCCAGGTGATTGGATTACTGACAATGCAGTGCACTATTTGGGGGGGGGGGCTGCACTTCTGATGAGATGTTAAACAGATGCCCCATCTGCTTGATTTGGTAGTAGCTCAGGTGAATGTAAAAGATCCCATGGCACCTATCAAAAAGAGTGGGGGAAGTTCCCAATGCCCTCACCAATTTTCACTCAGTAGGAGAAATATTACCTTGGGTCTCCTTAGAAAAGAGGCCACCAACCTATTCAACATAAAATGAATAAAGCCTAAAAACGAATATGATCATAAGTGCCTGTTAATTGCCCCTTGGTAGTGCTAGAAGCTGTATCAGTACTCCTTTCTAGTTTCTAACATGGTGTCCATTTTCTGTACAATAACGCCTCATCCTGTAATAAAGACACACCATGTCTTGAGGATCAGAAGCCTCCTTGGATGCCTCCACAATTCTGCAAGGAATGGTCTTAATTCCTGACACAGTCTCATCTCTTTATTTGTGATCCTCTCCAGTTCTTCTTCCAAAGAGAGACTGATATCTTTGAACAGCTTTGGCTCAGACTCAAGTATGTTATTACCATCTAACTCTGTGCTTGTAGTAAATACTTCTAAAGGAAGCCCAGTACATATCATCTGTGACTCAGATTCTGGCTTCCTGCTGCTTCTAGCCCTCCCACAAACATACCCACACCACCAGTCTCTGTTGAGGGTTTGGGCACTGGCTGGGTCTCCCCCTGCTGTCATCTCCACATGGTTGCCTCCATTCCTCATACACAAGGTACTGTAGCATAAAAATAATTTACATAGTTACAAAGACATGCATCTAGAACATTTTCCCCCAGGCCTCTGATGAAAATTGGCTTTGTTCCAAGTCAGACTTTCTTGGTAAACAAATGTTAAATAAATAAATAATAAATAATTTCCTATTAGAACATCTTCTAAAATATCCTCAGATGTTGCCATATGATTGTTTCTTTCCTAGTCTAAGTAAATTTTGATAAGTAGTATCTGAAATAGTTTCCCTCCCAGAATCCTAAATAGAGTAGATGACCAAGGCAAGTACTGATCTTTTTTTAACCCCTGAGTGCTTAATAATTATATCTGATGCTGTATCCCTCTTAGCAATGGTCTCTTTCCCCTCCACCATGATGTGTTGCAGACCACTACCATGGTGCCATCTTTGCCACATTATGTGACTTTTGTTCCTCACATTGTCACTGTGGAAATTAGTATTGCATATGCTCCATCTAGTTACACCTCTACATTTAATCTCATGCCTGAGTTTGTGCTTGAATTAGAGGTTTCCTTATTTGCTGGATAACTTGCTCTGATAGCTTAAACTGACCCCATGGGCTTCCTTATCCCCATGTGTAGTGCTAGGTACCCCATTCTTTTGCAGTTGTAATCTCCTGGTTAAACGGAAGTCACACTTTCTTCCCATTTCCATAGCACTGTCACATTCCCTGTCTGTCAACCAGATTGTCATATCTTCAGGCAAAGTACCAAGTGCTTGTCTTTTTATCATAAGGTCTTCCACAATATCAAACATAGCAATTTAAGTCACTGTGGTGGAGTAGAGGGATGAAAGTGCTGAACACAGCCCAAGTGACTCAGGTTCAATTAGAGGCTGAGGCATCTGATGGAGTGGGAGGGATTGAGAGCTGAGGGTGTGCCTATCCTGTGGTGGGAGGTGTTTAAGTTGGAATTTCCCTTGGCATCCCTGGAGAAGGCTCAAGTTTGTGCAGGTGAGAGCATAGTCTAAGAAGAGATATGGTGGGAGCATGGCTGAGCTTTTTAGAAGGAAAGGCAAGACTCTGCATGCTACCATTGCACATCCACCCTTATGATACAAACACCTAACCAAAGGGAGGGGGAACCAGGCCTATGCTTCAAGTAGAACCACCACCCAGCAGATGTAGGACAGCATCAACATCCCCCAGGACATCTTTAGGATCAACATTGGCCTCACTAAAAAAATCAGTGTTAGTCCAAGGTAGATTGGAGTGACTGGTATGCCCAACACCAGATGGGTACAGCTGTCAGAATAAAGCAGGGCTGCAAAAAGCATATCCCAAAAAGAGTAATTTGATATCTATTCTACCTCAAATTGAAATAAGCACATTTTATTTGTTTACCGGGGTAGTACACAACTGCTAATAATAATAATAATAATAATATACATTTGCTAACCAGGTAGCTCCACTGGACACACAGTCCCTTTTTAGGGGTGACCCAGCAGGAATGTCTGGTGAAGTAACTTGCTCAAGATCACTCATTACACAAATGACATACCTGATCGTAGTCTTGACAAAGTTCAAAGCTTTACGTCTCTGTACAAACTGCCAGACAAACTGCAATAGACAGTTTGTAGGTACAGCCTTGGTGAAGAAATTCACGAAAAATAAAACAGAACTAATTCACAAACATGGAAAAATCACAATTCTCTGCCATTCTTCTATAAGATTCAGAAGTAAGTTTAAACATTGAAGTAAACACTGCTTGCCCATTAAGTAGTTTTAGCAGTCATTATTAGAATTCTTAGTCAGCAATTGCACAGCTTTGCTTAAAGCTTCCCCATTGCCACCACTCAATTGGTATTAATTGTATACCTCTTTAAATGTCTGGATAAAACAGTCATCACCCTCATTATACCTGGAAACAATTTGGGTTCCAAAAATGGGTTTTCATCCCTGTTGCTCATGTGCCCTTAACAAAGAGTTAGCAATTCCCTCTTTTGTAGTCACTCCTTATTCCTATTTCTGCACCATTGCTAATTAACCCAGGCACTTCCTTTCCTTGTCGATGGTTTTATGCAGTTTCATTCGGTCAGTTGCTTTGAGACATTTTATCTCCATCTCTAGTCTTTTAATTCCAGTTTGCTGTCCTGTGTCATCTTCGGATGGACTTATTTACTTGTCTGCATGCTCTACTCTCCCATCAACTACCGAGCTCTCTCTAGTTATACCCAATCAACTACCGAGCTCTCTCTAGTTATACCCAATCAACTACCAAGCTCTCTCTAGTTATACCCAAGGTGGCTCTCATCTGTTCATTGTTCAGGCAAATGTGTAAAAGTTCCATTGGCTTACACAATTTAAGCAAAAATTGCCTGTGATATCTTGGCACACTTATCAGAGCTTATTTTTGTCTGTTTTGTAACTAATCTAACTAAAAAATAAAATAGCTGTTTTGTAATATATGTCGCTGTATTTTTAACTTGTGGCTGGCTGCAAGGTTACACAAACTTTGTTGACAAAACTGTTTTGCAGGCTAAATATGTTACACCGTCCCAAACACTGCAAACCAGTTATGGGATGACATGGTCTACAGTCAATATAGGAACTCTGCCACTGTCACTGGTACGTAATGGACACCAAGGATGCAATCTCATGATCCTCACCGCTGGCAATATGTAAGGAAGACAGTCTATACTCCTTTACTCTACTCCCACTGCCCAGAAACAGTGGCAAATATCAACAGCAAAGAAAATAGAACTCTGTATAAATATAAATCACTATAAATAATTAAGCAAAGTCTGTCATTATGAGCATATATAAAATAGACATATTTGCCAAGGGCTATGGGTCTACACCATCCACAAACAAATGCAATGTACAAACATAGTGCAAAGTCACAGGTCTTTGCTACTCCAGGCCCTCTCTTTCATTCTAAATCTGGAATCTTACAATGCAAAGTGATTTATACTAAATGTAGTATACTTAAACTACTGAGTTCACAGCCCATGCCCCCCACCCCCCACACACACACACAGCAACTATCCAAACCTGGCCTGGCAAACTTCAATTACTGTTCCACTCCTAAAAAAATAACCCAAATAAAATATAAGAACTGATGCAAAGTACACCTGAACAGTCTTTCTCCTTCATCCAGAGGTGGATTCCATGGCCCTATACCAACAGGTAGTAGTAACTTTCTATCAGTACATTTTTGTACTGATTTATAGTGTTTTAACTGTATTTTCATTGCCAAGTAGTATTTCATTGCTGCAACTGCATTTTACTGAATTACTTAACTGTAAACTGCTTTTTTCATACTGAGATTTGTATTTTCTGTTTGTGAATGCTCTGTTTGCACTTTTATGTGCATTTTCTGGGGGCTTTCCCTGTTCTAGTCAAGTACGGTAGTCTGGATACAGTTTTGCTGCAACCAGGCCTGATTGTTTTGCTTGCTGAGTTTCCTGGCAGCCATCTTGTGCTGGTAGTGGCCTGCTTTCTCTGTTAGTGAGAGAAGAAAAGCTGCCTGACCTTCTGTAGCACAAGTGATTGGTTGAAAGTGCAGGGGCTAGTAGGATTGGGAAGTAATCTGAGCTTCTAGATTCTTCCATCTTTTCTGGTACTTAAACCCTGTGTTTGCAGGGGGTTGTGCTTATTTTTACCAGGTTGAGGAGTGGTGAGTCATCACTGTGATGTAGTAGAAATTCCCTGAGGCTCCAAGAGCAGAATAAGTGTTTTTTTACCTTTATTTCATAGAATTGCACTTCCTAATGCTTATAGTTTTGCTATACAGCTAATCTGTTATTTTGCACTGTTATAAAGCTTGTTTTACTGTTTCACTGCATTTCTGTACTGTTTTATGCTGTTTTATTTATTTGTTTATTTATTTATTTATTAATTATGTATTTACATTTGTTAACTAGGTATTGTGTGACTGGGCAAGTAGCCCATTTTCAGCAGAGACCCAGGGAGAAAAGCTCCAGAACAGTAACAATTAGTTAAGAGTCCAAGTCATGAACGCAAATATCAATTCATGAACCTAAGCAGAAAATGCAATTAACAAAGTTGCATAAGAAAACAAGTAGTCGTGAGCACAAATATTATCAAAAAATGCAATTAACAAAGTTACATAAGAGACAATTAGTCATGAAAAACACATACTGATAATAATATAATACAGAGAAATACAGACTCTATCAAGGAATAAGCAAGTCCATTTGAAAATAAAAAAAACATGGGATTATACGCACTAGCTGCTTAAAGGTGCTGAAGAGAGGTACTTGAGAAAGAGAGTCGGGAAGTAATAGGAGAAAGAAACTAGCCAGGAGCAATACAGGGGCAGAGCCAGTTGCCATTGAGATAATCTTTTAAGCTTTTTTTTTAAATGAGGATATGTTGGGATTGTTTTGGATGTGCTAAGAAAGAGCATTCTAGTCCTTAGCTATTTTATAGGAATAGAGGGAATCGCCATGATAGTTGTCAGACTGGGTAACTTTTAGCATTAGTCAGTCGGAAGACCTAAGGGACCTGCAGTTAGAGTTAGGTTGGACCAGGCTTGAAAGTGCAGGGCAGTTACTGGGGTTGTGTATAACTTTATGGCCAAAGGTAAGTTGGTTTACTGTTAACAGGGTGGGAAGTTCCGGACAGTTGAGTTGTTGAAGAACGGAGCAGTGATGAGTTATATGAGGTTGACTGGTGGCAAACTTAGCTATTTTGCCATAGCAGGACTCTAGGTTATTAAGGTCAGCCTTACATAGGTTGTTGAAGATATGCGAGTAGTATAGTAGGATAGATAGTATGTGAGATCTAGCTGTGGCTAGTCTGGCTGGGTGTGTAAGGTATGATTTGGCCCTATACAGAACTCCAAGTTTGGTGTGGACTTTTTTGCTTGTTAGGGAGATTTGCTTATCAAATTTTAGCCTCTTGTCTATAGTAACTCCTAGGAGCTTGGTCTGATTTGTAGGTTCAATTTTTGTACCATTAGAGGAGTGAATAGAAAGTCGTAGTGAGCTGAGCTTGGGTGATTTGTTTGTAAAAATCATTAACTTAGTCTTGTTTGGATTTAGGATGAGTTGATGGTTGCAGAGGTAATTTTCAATGTCCAGGAAAGATTTTTGCATTTTGTGTTGAAGTTCTTGAGGGGGGAGCCTGAGCAGATAAGAGAGGAATTGTCTGCATATTGGATGATTAGGGCAGGTCGGGTGGTGGAATTTAGGTTATTGGTAAATACGGCAAAGAGGACGGGCCAAGTATGGATCCTTGAGGGTACCCCAGTGGACATTGGTAGTAGCAGGGAGAGTTTGTTCTCCTATTTTATAGCCTGCCTGCTAGATAGCTGTGGAACCATACTAGGGATGATGAATTTAGGTTATATGGTGCAAGTTTGTTGAGTAGCAGTTGGTGGGATATGGTATTAAAGGCTTTTGACCTACCCAGGAAAATTGCTGAGACTAGCTGTGCTTCATTTTTGAGGTGATGAATAATATCAGTAAAGGTTATTAGTGCGGTGTTATTAGTTAACTGTATTTTCATTGCTAAGGAGTGTTTCATTATCTTAACTGCATTTTACTGAATTACTTATCTGTAAACTACTTTTTTCATACTGAGAGTTGTATTTTTTGTCTGTGAGTACTCTGTGCTTTTCTGTGCATTTTGTGGGGGGTTTCTATGTTCTAGCCTGCTAGCATAGTCTGGATACAGGTTTGCTGCAACCAGGCCTGATTGTTTTGCTTGTTGAGTTTCCTAGCAACCATCTTGTGCTAGTAGGGGATTGCCTTCTCTATTAGTGAGATTAAAAGGGCTGCCTGACCTTCTCTAGCATGAGTGATTGTTTGAAAGTGCAGGAGCTAGCAGGTTTGGGTAGTAATCTGAGTTTCTAGATTCTTCCATCTTTTCTGGTATTTAAACCCTGTGTTTGCAGGGGGGGGGGTGCTGTGCTTGATCTTACCAGGCTGAGGAATAGTGATTCATCACTGTGACGTAGCAGAAATTCCCTGAGGCTTCAAGAGCAGAATAAGTGGGGGGTGGGGGGTTACATTTATTTCATTGAATAGCACTTTCTAACACTTTTAATTATGCTATACAGGTAATCTACTACATTTTACACTGTTATAAAGCTTTCTTACTGTTTCACTGCATTCTGTGCTGTTTTATACTGTTTAACTGTATTTCCATTGCTAAGGAGTGTTTCATTACTGTAACTGCATTTTTACTTAATTACTTAACTGTAAACTGCTTTTTTTCATACTGAGAATTGTATTTTCTGTTTTTAAGTGCTCTATCTGTGCTTTTCTGTGCATGTTCTGGGAGATTTCTGTGTTCTAGTCAAGTAGCATAGTCTGGATACAGGTTTGCTGCATACAGGCCTGCTTGTTTTGCTTGCTGAGTTTCCTGGAAGCCATATTGTGCTGATATTGGCCCACCTTCTCTGTTAGTGAGAGTGACAGGGCTGTCTGGTCTTCTCTAGCACAAATGATTAGTTGAAAGTGCAGGGGCTAGCATGATTTGGTAGTAATCCTAGTGTCTAGATTATTCCATTTTGTGTGGTATTTAAACCCTGTATTTGTGCAGGGCTGCACTTGTTTGCATGTTACACACTGCTGCTGTACTGATCTAACCCATTGCAAGGTATTCCAGCTTCAAATTTTCCCTTACTAGCACTCACTCGATCCTGAGGAAGTGAAGCTTCTTTACAGCCTCTGTGCAAGCACACGCTACTAGTACCACTCTAAAATCTTTCTACGTTTGCCCCCTCTTAGCTCATCCCCCTCACCGATTCTGAAAGATGTAGACTGACAGTTTCCTACAGTTTCTCCTGCCAATCTGGTTGATATGGGCATCCTAAGACAGTGTAGCAACTGTATCATGTACACGGACAACCCTCTCTTACTACCACCTAGGGACACAATTTGTGAGAGATGCAATTACATTAAAAACCTGGAGTCTGTGCTCTCTCCCTCAAAAGCCAGTATACTTGGCACTGAGAAGGTTGTCTGCACAAACACCACACATGAAACATCACCCTCATCAGCACAACATACACCCACATATGCAGAGGCTCTTAACAAAAACATACCTAAGCAAAAGAGACCTCTGAGATAAAAACACACCCAAACTCCACAGCCTGCCACACCACACACCACACATAATCCACACGCCTGTGTCACACATCCACCAAGTCTTAAACATAAACCCAATATATTAATAATAGGAGATTCCATTGTAAGACACACAGATGTGCCCTTCACCAGGAGAAAGTCACGGTAAGTTGTCAGGTACCATAATCTGCCATATGATCCATGCACTCAAGTCCCTCAACCAGTACTGCTATGACTCTGTCATAGTACATATTGGAGTGAATGACTTGAGATGTACCTCTATAGAGTAGACAAAGAGAGACATGATGGAGCTCACAGAATATGTGTTCCAGTTAGGTATGTCACTAGCCTTAAGCAGCATTCTACCGTCATCCAGAATGATGCCTCAAAACAAACAAAAAATGATTGACTTTAACAACTGGCTTAGTTTCTGGTGTCATTCTAAGGGGATCCAGTACCTGTCAGCTTGGGAAGACATGATTGGCAAACCATGATGCTTTGCCAGAGATGGCCTGCGTCTGTCTCCTTGGGCTTCAGGCTCCTAGCAAATGCTCTTGCCTCCCCCATAGTGCCTTTTTTAGAAAATGTATTGAGGTCAAAACTACCAACATGAGAATCTCATCTAAATGTAATTTAAAGGTTATGCTGCTGAATGCTAGGAGTCTCATCATGAAACTGCATTCATTGCAAGCATTCTTAACCCTAGAAGATGCTGACATTTGTGCAGTCATGGGAATCTTGTTCAAAGCTGTGGAGAGCAGCCTAGCCTTGCCTGGTTACTCATCCTATCATACATACAGACCCCAAACGGAGGGCAGCAAAGCTAAAGGAGGTGGTGTTTTAATACATATTAAATATATACACACCTCCAGACTGGTCAAACAGCATCTCCTGTGCGTTATACTGTTTGACCAGTCTGGTGGTGTTTTAATACATATTAAATATATACACACCTCCAGACTGGTCAAACAGTATAACGTACAGGAGATGCTTCAGATGCAGTTAACAGTTGACAAGACCTCTATTCAAATCATAGCTAGCTACAGGCCCCCAACATTGACTCAGGATGCTCACGCCACCTATCTAGACCTCCTTGATTCTATTAAGATTCAACCCTATACTTTGATCCTGGGCAATTTTAACTACCCAACCATTGATTGGAAGAACTACTCAAGCTAGAACAAAAATGCTCAAAGATTCCTTGACTTCATCAATGCCAATGCCTTGGACCAGCTGGTTGACACCTCAACAAGAGGTGACAACACCTTGGACTTGGTACTAGCCAACTTAGGAAACCACTGCAGCATCCCCGCACTATCAGCATCCCTAGTAAGATCAGATCACAAAGCAATCACCTTTGAAGTTACCATCTTCCCTGACCCCCCCCCCCCCTAGCAAGGGTTAAACAAAAAAACTTTGCCAAAGCTGATTATAACCTCCTGAAGAAAGGTCTAAACAGCTTCACAGCCCCCTCCCCAACAGTAGGAAATAACACTAATGTCCAAACCTACACTGAAGTACTATATGGCCATTTATATAAATGCATGGATTCAACAATACCTGACAGGATACAATCCTCTTCCTCAAGGAAGAGTAAACCTCTTTGGTGGACATTGGCTATAAATAAACTCTACAACAAAACAAAAAACATTCTGTCCAGGATGAAGAAAGAACAGGTGCCAAATTGGAAGCAATCTCTCCTTGGCCTAAACAAGCAAATACAGGTATTAGTGAAGTCCTCCAAAGCGAACTTCGAGTCCAAATTTGCCACATCTACTAAAGAGAGTCATAAGGCCTTCTTCGCATACATCTGCAATTTAAGGTGAAACACCCAAATCTGCTCAGAACTGATGTTCAAGAATACAATGTACACAAATGCTGTGGATATATCCAACTTGCTGGCAGACAGGTTCAGTGAAAACTTTATCCCCTCTGTCCCCCCATCAGTAATCCAGGATATCCCCAGCACCTGCCCCCCCCCACCCCTTATCTCAAGGGAAGAAGTCATTACCGTTCTCTCAAAGGCTAAAAACACAGCTCCCATGGAACCCAACAATATTCCAGGGTGCATCCTGCATCAACTCAGGCAGGAACTCACAGCACCATTAGGCACCCTATCCAACCTAAGCCTAAGTACTGGTTTTATCCCAGCCAAGTGGAGGACAGCCACTGTCATCCCTCTGCACAAAGGTGGAGTATCCACCAATCCAGGCAATTATAGACCCATCAGCCTAACTAGCCTGATTTGCAAGGCGATGGAATGAATTATCATGGACCACATTAACAATGACATTGGCAACCTCCAAACACTTGATCCCAAACAGTTTTGTTTTGTCAAGGGGAGATCATGCCTGTTAAAATTGGTAGAGTTCTCTGAGTCAGTCATCAAAGCCATGGACAATTGGAAAATGGTGCACACTGCCTACCTTGACCTGGCCAAGGCCTTCGACACTATTCCCCACTCAGTCATAATAGATAAACTATCCCAGCTTGGCGTAAATCCGTATGTGGCCAGATGGGTAGCTAACTGGCTCACTAATAGAACTTACTCAGTCAAAATAGGGGAAGCTACCTCAAGTAGTAGAACCGTAATGAGTGGTGTACCCCATGGATCGGTCTCAGGGCCCCTGCTGTTTGGGATATACTTCTGCAAGGTGCAAGCCAAAATCAGAGGTCTATGGCTAACCAAGTTTGCAGATGACTGCAAGCTGGATGCTGTCATCAGCTCCCCTCATGATGTAGACATACTACAAGAGGGTCTCACCCAGACAAATGACTGGTGTCAGAAACATGGCCTCAAACTATATGCCAAAAAATGCATCATCATCCCCTTTGGGGAGAGTGATGTCGCCACAAATTATCACGTTAATACATTAATAACAACATCCTAAGCAAGCAAGCAAGCAGTTGTGAGGGACCTGGGCATCAATGTTGACAGCAATGTAACTTTTGACCACCATGTTGCCTCCATTGTACAGAGAGCTTTCTACATGGCTTAACTCATTAGTAAGGGTATTTCTTCCAGGAACAAGGTAGTCAGAACTTCCCTGTATTTCTCACTTAGCAGGCCCATCATTGAGTATAATACCTTTTTCAGTATGTACCTCATGAAGCACATGCAGCAGCTGGAGAGACCACAGAGGTTCCTGACCAGGAGAATCCAGGGCTTCAAAAATCTATCCTGCATGGATAAGCTAAAAGCTCTGTCCCTCTACTCCATCTCATACAGACTCCTGAGAGATGATCTATGTCTGGCGTACAGAGCAATCTCTGACCCCACCTTGATGAAATTGCTGCATATCCGCAAACCAAACTCCACTCGTGTGACCTGCATGCAGAACCTCAACTTGGTCTGCAACATCAATAGGACTGGCAGGTGGGACAGATTTGTCAACCAGGCACTCCCCCATCTGTGGAATAGACTCCTTCTCCACATCAAGCACAGTGCTTTATTATCCTTCTTTAAGAGGAACCTGGATGACTAGATGGGAAATGGAAAATACACCCCTGGGATTACACCTGTATCCCTGCTGGACAGGGGTATCAGGTGCTGACTTGTGGGAACATGGGCTAATTTATTGGCTAAGCTTATAAGGACCTCAGGGCCAGTAGCCTAGTGACTTGCTATGATCCTATGATTCTATGGTAGTCTATAGCACTTTCCTGGTCTGATACTCAAAAATAAATAGACTTCAGCTGAGTAATGTAATACCTTGCTAACTCAAAGAGCACATCCACGTGCATGTTTGTATGTCTGTATGTGTATGCGCGCATGGTTCTCCTGTTTCCCCATATGCAAAATGTCAGTTTCAACTTTTAAATTCAACTGCAGTCTTATAGGAAAGCAACTGCATTTTTCATGGTTTGCATCTTCACTTAAAAAAAAAAAAAAAAAACTATAGCGTTGCACTTTTAATTATGATTTGTAGATTTCTCAAATTTTACAGCCCTGCTGCATCACCAATGAAAAAGCTTATGTACATTTCAGAAATGTTTGCCCTCTTACTAAAAGACAGTTGCAGACATATATAATCTGAAAATAAAAATAAATAAATAACACAGTTGAAAGGTGTCAATATTATCATACCCTCTTCTAATAACTGTATGTATGTTGTTTTTCTCTCTCTAGTTTTAAATCCTCCTCCTCCCATCAAAGAGTAAAAGTTTCACTTTAGTAACAGATGGAATGAAATAACAGTAGATTTATTCATAACTGCCCAGTATACTTTAACCTGTTCCTTCAGAGTGCTCATAGTAGGTGTGGATGGGATTTTTGTTTCATTTATAGTAGTGTACACAGGCTGTACAGACATGATGAGTGCAGTGGATGGGGATGTATCCAAATGTGATGCCCTGCTTTCTTTTATGTTTGTGCTAATGTATTGTAACTCTCTCTATATCTTAGCTCTCTTCCTCTAGTTCTTCCACTCTGCTACAGTGTGTGTGTGTGTGTGTGTGTGTGTGTGTGTGTGTGTGTGTGTGTGTGTGTGTGTGTGTGTGTGTGTGTGTCAGCAAAATTAGTTAAGAGCACTGTGCTTTAGAGGATTTGGTCCTTTGTCATTTGTAGAAGTAAGGTACTGTAGGTTTTTAAAACCCTTCCAGATCATGCCTGCACTTGGTGCATTAAAGAAACATGCCACTTTCTAACTACTAAACCTTATGAAGGTGTCCTGCTATATTTCTGATAAGAGCAATACATATTTTAAAAGATCATCTTCACTTTGAATTTGAATTTAATGTTGCTTTCAAAGACATTTTCTCTCTAGCAGTCACTTCTGTAATAGTAATTTTATATTGGTGTAGTTAATGTGTTTCTTTCAACTAGGAGTTAATTTTTAACACAATATTTTAAAAAAAGAATGCTTTAACCAATTTTAATAATATGCAACTCAATAGCTATCATGGCAGCTGGCTGTGTTAACAGAAGTATACATTTCAGTTTGTGCCATGTATTAATTTCTAGATGAAAAAATTCAGCTGGGACAATACATCTGCCTTGACCTTTTCCAAGAAAGTGGGCTGCTGCTAACGTGATAAATGCACTCCTTTGTAATTTCATAATGCATAAAGCCACAACTAGAGTTGCTGTATGCACACTGGACATACTAAGGGAATCAGTAATGCAACAGACAATAACAGACAGAAATTATCTGTAATGTTGTTGCCATGTATAAATAACAACATTCATAACACAAACCTATGGTTCTACATATTTGCTACATTATTTTGAAGTATTATGTTGAATTTGATTATGCAACTACATTTCTATAAAACTCTCCTAAATTGTCAAAGAGCCTCAGTGCTTAATTGATTCACAAAACTGCATTAAACTGCATGACAGATAGTGGCAAGAGACTACTGGATTAGTTTATCGCTATGGATTGAGTACTTAATCATACAGACAGAGCACAGCATGAAAATTAATCAAGACTCGCCCAATCCATTACTAACTATTATATGGGGTCTTGAAACATGCAGGTATTGAGAATATTAATGAATAGTGGTTCAGTATGATTTATTGCATCTAAATATCTTGCATTTGTAATCCAAGAACTGACTGAAGCTGATATTGAAAATTGTAACGACTGTGTCCGTGTCCTTCGAGGTTGATATGATTCATTTTTCGGGGACACTAGTTATTAAAGAGTTGAACCTAGACTGTCATATCACAGTATCTTAACATTTACTTGTTTTTGTAACTCAGAACTAAATTAAAGACAGCATATAACTGAAAAATAATGCCATCTTTTCAAATCTAAAACATTTTTGAGGGTTTTATCATTTGAATGTAAAGTTTATTTATTTGTTTATTCATTTATTTGTTTCTTTACCTGAGTAGTACATTTGTGACCACAGCCAGGGTGAAAACAATTTGCAGAACACAGAACTGATTCAAAAACATGGAATAATCACAAAGACTTCAAAGTCCAGCATACATATAAATATTAACAGAGAAGAAAAACAAATCTTGATTAATTTTAGCAGTAAATATGAGAGGTAAGCAGCAAATGATAAGAAGTGATACAGGTTAGGGAGGAGTTGGGTGATAAGTCCAGCCAAAAAGCATTGCAGCAATGTAGTCAGATTTTTGATGGAGGTGGTTTTTGAGTTGAGCTGTGAAAGTGGGGAAAAGACCAAATTTAATTTAGGTGAGGGTGGAGAGATTGGCACAAATTGGGTGTAAGAGTGGAGAAGGAGTGAAGTAAGTAGCAACAACAACACCCCCCCTCATTTTGGTATAATAAAAAGCCATAAAAATATTTCTGGTCAAAAGCACATTGACTGTGCCAGTTTGTTGAAATATGAAATGCTGGGATAACATTTAGTAAGCTATGCACTCGTATTAAAATAAGGGTCCCAAGGAACTAATTTAAGAGACTAAAAATGTAATGAGACAAATAAAATTGATCTGAAGCCATCGTAACTTCAAAATACTTATTGTAAAAATCATTAGGCTATACACACTTTTGAATTAAGCTTGCCTTTGAAGTCATGTTTACAACAAAAGACCGTGGGATCTTATGAATTTTATTTCTTTCACATATCTTGGTCTCTAATTAGACCCATCCCTCAACTTCCACTTGCATCAGTATAATACATGTAAAAAAGAATCCCCTATCTTTCTGGGCACAAAAATATCCCATTTGTCTCACATAATAGGGAAAGGAATCATCCTCTCTCAACTCAAATTCAGTCTCAGACTTATATCAACAACCTCTACTAGAAATGTCGCTACTACTGAAACACTAGGAAACAAAATATGTAGATTTATTATACTCCCCAAGAAATGAACCACACAAAGCACTAAAAAAGGCAAATTGTTTCCTAGTTAACCAAAAAGCAGACCTCTCAAGATCACAACTTTTCAAACTTCTACATTAAAAATGCTCTTCCTCCTTTAACCTCAAACTAATAAGACATATACTCATATATAACCTAAGAAACTTGAAAAATAAAGGTCCTAAATCTCAAATCCCACACTTCAAGCTACATCTCTGATCATGCATTTTCAATTCTTTGAGTCCAAACCATGATAGTCTGTACCACCTGAAATTAAAAACTCATCCTCTTATTTCAAGTTCTGTATTCTACTAAAATCATATATAGTTAATCAAGCAAAATGTACCTGTTACCCCTCAGGTCATATCACTTAAGTCTACTTTAACTCTTCCCCTTTCTTAATTCATCCACTAAAATCCTTTGTTCCTTTTCAAATTTATTCTGCTTTAATTTCTCAAATGTTTTAAATCTTTTGCACATGTTAAAAATTAATATAGTAGATTTACTGAGTGTCCAAAGCATTATTCTACCACTTTACTGTTTCACGGTCTCCAAGTGTTACTGTGCTCTTGTCTATTTTGTATGTCTGATCAGTTTTTGACTCTGGGCTGACAGTGAAATTGATCAGAATGTCAGTGTTCTACCCTGGTAAACAAATTTTAATAAATAAATGTGGTTTTGATATGTCTTTTCAGTGTATGAAATGATGGTATTAGGATTCCAACTCCTTAGTAAGACTGAATCACTAACTGAAAAGAACCAACCACAGCCAATCGGTGTTGAATTACTAGCCAGCAAAATGGATGTATGAGGATTCAGGCTGGATGAAACACCTCACACCAACCATGAAGAGATCTATTATCAATAAATTGATCTGAATGAGGGATTAACAGATGGAAATCTGCAGTTACATATCCAGTCTGAATAATGCACTGTAGCCCTTATCTCAGAAATCAGCAAACTGAATTCCATGCTAAAATGCTGTTCAACCTCTGAAGGACTGAACAATATCATACACACACAGACAAAAAAATGAATAATGTGAAAATGTATTTAGCTCACATACTTAGATTTTTGCTAAATATAATAGAGATGCCTCTTTCAAATAATAATGTAACAAGGTAACTATGATGCTTTTGTCTATAAACAGCGGAGGCATTCTTTCTTTCAAGCAACTTGTTTAGTGTGTGTATGTGTGCAGATGCATGCATGTGTGTGCATATATCTTTCTATAGCTATGTGTATATATATATATATATATATATATATATATAAAGAGAGAGAGAGAGAGGGTGATAGATATAGATATACAGCTCATGTAGGACTGGTCAGTTTAAGCTAAAATCCTCCTCTGTCTTGTTAACATGCTTTGGTTGACAGAACAGATGGTCGACAGGTGTGTGAGATCAGACAATCCCTGGGGTTGGGGAATATGCCCTTTCCCTGGGGACTGTTTAAATTTTGGAGTTGGAATAAATAAGTAGCAGGTGTTAGTATTTGCATGATGCCCGGAAGCATGTAGATGTGTTTGACATTAATGACTTTGATGTAGCAACCATTCAATTGTTGCTACTATACCCATATATGCTCAAATGGTGTAATCATCACACTGAAAAAAAGTCAGCTTAGCTGATTGGAAATCATATGATTGAACATAGTTGGCATCATTTTGGTGCAAGATAACAAACAGTAAGGATCGAGGAGTTTGCCTTTCACCACTGTAGAACGATCTCAAAATTGGTATGTATATAAACAGAAAGGGGTGTGGGGTTGTAGGGGGGCTCACATCTATATATAGGTGTGTGTGTGTGTGTGTGTGTGTGTGTGTGTGTGTGTGTGTGTGTGTGTGTGTGTGTGTGTGTGTGTGTGTAATGTATTGGTGTATGGATAGATATATGTTTACGATAAGAATGATCTCACATTTGCAGTTGTCCATCAAGTAGTCTAGCAAAAAATATTGACTGCTGAATAGTTGAACACTGTCTAAACACCAACATGTGCCAAAGGAAAATGAACACAGAACAACCCTGAACTTGCAATACTAATACAGCACACAGAAAAACACAACTGCTCACAAAAAAAAAATGCTTTTATGTGGGGGTGCATACCCCCTAACTTATACATACAAAGTCCACAGTTTCATAACCACTGTAAAAGATCAAACAGCCCTACACAACACAACCCTTTCCCACACGTATGTTGATCATTCAAATATTCAACCAAGTGCACACCTATACTTCAAGGTAGATTGAACTTGAACTGAATTTTTTACACTTTATGGCATTAAAGTTGGTGGAAAATAGTAAATATTTGGATGTCAATTTATATAAGGAACCAGATGGCAGAACTGCTACTATGATTTATAAAAAGGAATGTCAAAGTAGCCTATATGTACTTTCAACTACAGCCCATCCAAACTAAGAAAAAATAATGAGATTTTAGGACAGCTGGCAATTTATGTGTAACATTCAATGTGTGGTCCATGTTGATACATGCACCACATGTTGCTTGTTTTATGTAGGAAAAACTGGCAGGAAATTAAGTCAAAGAAATTTGCATCATGAAAATATGCAATGATTATAATGCTTGATATAAGCAAAGAGTAAAATATACACATTTTAAATGTTTTTTTTTTTAATGGAACAAATAAAACTGGTAGAAAGATATCGGGACTATAGTTTGCTATAAAGAAAAAGGAAAGTGTACTGGCAAATACTGTGTCCACAAAATAACTACCTGATTTGAATAGTGTTTTGAGTATCAAACCACACTGGAAAAGCATGATATTTAAACAGGGATTTGTTATGAATGGTCGGTTTTGGTCATGTGCTTCAACAATTTAAATGCATTTACACATGACTGGTCTTTTGTCTTATGAAGTCTGGATGTTGAAATAAATGTAAGGTAAAAGTGCCTGAGCTTCACACAAACACACAACAGACACACACACACACACACACACACAGATACATACACACACACACACACACACACATATATATATATATATATATATATATATATATATATATATATATAATACAGAAGGGAAATCATGCCTGCTCAACCTGATTGACTTCTTTGAGTCAGTCACCAGGGCTGTGGATGAAGGTAAGGCAGTGCATACAGCCTAACTCGATCTGGCCAAGGCCTTTGATACCATTCCTCACTCAGGAATTATTGATAAACTCATCAAACTAGGTATAAACCCCTATATCACTAGTTGGGTTGCAAATTGGCTCATAAATAGAACACACAGTGTGGAAGTAGTAGACTCAAAGTCAGACTGCCTACCAGTCATGAGTGGAGTCCCACAGGGATCAGTCCTGGGTCCTCTCCTTTTTGGCATCTACTTCTCAGAAGTCCAGGCCAACAGGAAGGGACTCTGGCTGACCAAGTTCATAGATGACTGCAAACTGGGAGCCATTATTAATTAATACCCCAAGTAATGCAGGCATCCTACAGAAAGGCCTCACTGAGACCAATGACTGGTGTCGAAACCATGGCCTTAAGCTTAATGCCAAAAAATGTGTCATCATCCCCTTTGGTAAAAACTCAGTTCCCACTAATTACCAGACTGATGGGAGCCCACTGAACACTGAAGGTGTTATATGAGATCTGGGGATGCAGGTTGACAGCAACCTTTCCTTCGACCACCACATTGCCACTGTGGTCAGAAAGTTCTTCTATGTGGCACATCTCATTTCCAAGGGTTTTGCATCCAGGAAGAAAGAGGTCATCATCTCTCTCTACTGTTCCCTCATTAGACCAATCATTGAGTATAATGCCCCTTTTGGCATGTACCTCACTAAACACCTGCAACAGCTGGAGAGGCCACAGAAGTACCTCAGGAAGAGGAACCTAGGCATTAAACAGATGTCCTACATGGACAGACTCAAAAGACTCCAGCTATTCTCTCTCTCATATCGCCTACTTAGAGGCGATCTTTGCCTGACTTACAAAGCCATGTCTGACCCAGCTCTGTTAGAAATGCTACATCTAAAGAAATCCCAATTGCTCTGCACCACATGATCCAGAGACCTCAACCTCATTACCACAATCAACAGAACATGCTGGAGGGACAGGTTCCTCCTCCAAAGACTGCCCATGCTCTGGAATAGACTTCCCATACATGTCAAGCAGAGCACCTCACTGTCCCTCTTCAAGAGAAATCTTGATGAGTGGATGGGTAATAGAAAGTTCACCCCGTGGATCACTCCAGTGGCTCTACTTGATAGTATCACTGGGAACTAACATTGGGCGGCACGATGCCAGGGCACTTCTATGGGCTAGGCTTGTAAAGGCTCCAGGGCCATTAGCCTAGTACACACCTATGAACGTATGTGGATTGTATTTAGAAAGTCATTTAGAGAATAAAGTATTTTTAGTAAAGTCAGTTTGTTGGGAGAAAGTAGATATTAAGATCAGGTATGCCCATCATATGAAAAAATAGAAATAGGTATAACATTTCTTGTGTATTATGTGTGCATACTCTGGGGATGCAGGTTGACAGCAACCTCTCCTTCGACCACCACATTGCCACTGTGATCAGAAAGTTCTTCTATGTGGCACATCTCATTACCAAGGGTTTTGCATCCAGGAAGAAAGAGGTCATCATCTCTCTCTACTCTTCCCTCTTAGACCAATCATTGAGTATAATGCCCCTTTTGGCATGTACCTTGCTAAACACCTCAACAGCTGGAGAGGCCACAGAAGTACCTCACTAAGAGGAACCTAGGCATTAAACACATGTCCTACATGGACAGACTCAAAAGGCTCCAGCTATTCTCTGTCTCATATCGCCTACTTAGAGGCGATCTTTGCCTGACTTACAAAGCCATGTCTGACCCAGCTCTGTTAGAAATACTACATCTAAAGAAATCCCAATTTTTCTGCACCACATGCTCCAGAGACCTCAACCTCATTACCACAATCAACAGAACATGCTGGAGGGACAGGTTCCTCATGCAGAGAATGCCCATGCTCTGGAATAGACTTCCCATACATGTCAAGCAGAGCACCTCGCTGTCCCTCTTAAAGAGAAATCTTGATGAGTGGATGGGTAATAGAAAGTTCACCCCGTGGATCACTCCAGTGGCTCTACTTGATAGTGGCACTGGGAACTAACATCTGGCGGCACGACGCCAGAGCACTTCTATGGGCTAGGCTTGTAAAGGCTCCAGGGCCATTAGCCTAGTACACACCTATGAACGTATGTGGATTGTATTTAGAATGTCATTTAGAGAATAAAGTAATTTTAGTAAAGTCAGTTTGTTGGGAGAAAGTAGATATTAAGATCAGGTATATGAAAAAATAGAAATAGGTATAAAAAATAGAAATAGGTATAAAATATCTTGTGTGTTATGAGTGCATACTCATCTGCATACAGTGCAGCATAATATTAAGCTTGGTTAATGCACTGAATTTTGAGAAGTTACACAGATGTGCATAGATAGGAATCCAAAACATTAAGTGTTAATAAAGCTCATTAATTATGTATGGTCCAAATGGTACTTAAAAGTGCACATAGGTGCACTCACTATAAGATATGGTTAACTTACAGATAGCTTCAAAAGTAAGCTGTCACCTGATAGCTTTACTGAGAGAGAATATACTGCTATCATTACATACCTATATTATATTTAATGTTTATAAATCAAATTAAATATGTTGACAGGCCTTTTTGGTTAATTGGTCTTTGGTAAGTGACTTTGCCCTTGTGACCAAACCACACGAACTGTGGGTAAATCCAGCATTACCCACACCCAGCCATTGGTTATTGCTATATTGCAAGATAAAAAAATGTGCTGAGTACTGCAAACACAAAGTTTATAGAAAGAAAGTAGTGTTAAGGGTAAATACATCAGGAGAGAAGGAGTCATGTAATGTGGTGGGAATCAGTGATATAATAATGACAGTAAGAGTAAAAAGCAAGGCCGTGTATATTATGAAGTGGGAGAAGACAGTGTCAGGGCTGGCAAGAATGGAAGACATTAAAAGATTTGGGTTAATGACCTCATCGAATAAAGGAAGAAGAGTGCTGATGTCCTGACCTTTGATCCCTGTCTGTGTGGAGTTCACATGCTCTCCCTGGGTGCAGCATTTGCCTCTGTGCACTCTGGTTTCCTTCCATCCCGCCCCCCCAAAGAAATGCTGGTTGACTGGCTGGCTGCTCAGACTGTCTGTAAGTGTTGTATTTTCCCTTGTTCTTGTTGAACATATCATGGTTGAAAAGCTTCCAAGCCAAACTATTTTATTTACCAGATTAACAAACTGGTAAATTAAAAATTGAAAGAACTTGACAAGTATTGTTAAAAGAGATAAATGACAAGAATGAAGGAACTATATAGGAATGTACTGCAGGTTTGTGTAGTATGGGTTTGGAATTGTGCCAAAGGTGACCATCAATGTGTCACAAGAATAATGATTATGGGATTCCAAATTCAGACACACAGGCAGAACATGTGTTGTATTACATTTCCAAATGCTTTTATAGCATGAGCATTCCACAATGCAGTTACAAGGAAGGTAGACGTGCTGTCACAAAAATGATGATTAGATTAAAAAATGAAGAATTAGAGAGGAAGAGTAACAGAAAGTGTGACATGGAGTGTGGTTGTGTACAAATGGTCCAGCCAAGCAGCACATATCATCTATCACCCTTGCCCAAGAATTACACTTGACAACCATTGCCAATATGAGCAAACTTTTATTATCAACACAAAACAGTCAGTAAATGCAACAAAGATTAATACCATATCAATGGGGAAGTGAAAAGTGAAAGACTGTCCTGCAGCTGCTCTTCAAGAAGGAGGGTGGGAACAGAACTAAACTGCTTCATCAAAATGGCAAAGAGTCAGTCAAACCCAAACCTCACTTATATTGCCTTTGCCACACCACACACCCTCCTGTGACATGGGTGACAACAAAGACTGCTGCATGTAAAAACCCCTTTTGCTATGCCCAGTAATTACAATTGACAGACATAGCTAATGCAACCTAGCATTTATTATTAATGCAAAGCAGTCAATCAATGCAACACAACATAATTCTCTACATTATTCTTCAACCAAATAGACACAAATGCCACCCCAGGATGGCATAAGGCCAGGTGCATATCCTACCATTGACCTAACATGCTTGTACAAAGTGACTCTATAGGCATCTGCCCAGTAAAACTTGAACAGCATGATATACTGGTCAGTCCCCACCATGTAGGTGCCACTGGTCCAGGAAATCAAGGTGAAAGTGAAGGGGGACACCATGCACAACAGTCTACTAAGCTGCCTACATCCTTTTCCCTCCTATCCTTGGCCATAGTTGCGTGGCACTCAATAAAGAGTTCAGAGCTTCCTAAAATTGTTCACACAAAATGGTTAATTCGAAAACCTAGGATAGTAAATATTTGTAATCCAGGGCAAACAAAGTTTAAAAACAACTTCATCCAACAAGAACAATAGATATATGATCTTCACATGTTGCATCTAACTAGTAAATTACAAAGCAATTCTAAGCTGTACATCACTTTTTCTTAATATGCCATAAAATGTAATACTAACTCCTGTAGCTACCTTACAAAGTTAACTGAATGAATAATGATAAATTCACATTAAATAAATCCAAACCAAAGTGAGACAAATTAAACCATATGGGGTATCTGTCCAGAAATTCCCAACGTTCAATGATTTTGAATCACAGCAAAAGAGTTGCTTTCTATACCCTGTAACTGATGAATTTCCTGGCTGTCTCAATTACTGCTGGAATTCTGGCCAATCACCAAAATGACCTCAGAATGATGATGGACCATACTTTGTGATTTTACTATAAAAAAATAAGAGCTCTCCCTTAGTTTGTGGAGTCACATGTTTATTTCCTTGGTCTCCCATGATCATGTTCTTAAATAAAGAAATGTTTTGCTTGGCAGAAGTCTGATAGTTTCATATTTTTTAACAACTTCTTGTGCTTCAACAGGTTGGCAAATGATCTGCTGAAAGTCCTGCCAGGAGAAACTGCCCATAAAGCAAGATTAGGAGTCCTAAAAACTCCATAGCTACTATCACATGATTTTATTCCTCTACAAAACAAAGTGATGTATTTTCTCAAATGAAACAACTTATCAGAGGACAGTCCAAAGACAAAGGCTTCTTTATCCACTTCAAACCCGAAAATACTAGAGCTTTCTTCAGACCCACCAACTTCTCTTAAGCCAATAGAACTCCTGAATCATGGCATAATGAGGTAAAAACCTTGTAGGCTGTCAGTAGCACTCTCTGCCCCCTACCCCGAACCATGAAGTCATCCAAGTAATAGACCACATCCTGGCCCATGGCTCGCTGTTTCAGTACCACTGCAGAGTTGTGCTGAACAATTAAAAAATCATGCAGGCCACAGCACAGACATAAGTATCACTGTATCAAAGTAGTACTGCCCTTTGAAACACATGCCTAGTAGGGCCCAATCCTCTTTCATCACTTGGAGCAACCAGAAAGGAGACTCTGTGTTGAGTTTGCATAATTATGGGTCATTAAAATTTTTATTAACCTCTATTATGCATAATGCACCCTGGAATCTTCTTCTGTAATGCCATTATTAAATGAAAACCTGGAGAGAAAAGATAGAAAATGAATCATCCTGAACTCTTCTTAGGGACAAAAACCTAATGGAGATACTTGGAAATGTTGAAAGTGGGAGAGCAAAATGGACCAAAAATTCATCCTGAAAAAATTTCTTCTTGATTTCTTAGAGGATTCCCTTTTCCTGTGGTTGATCTTGCTTTCCCACACTGGGAAAAGGAGTCAGAGGTGGAACATTTCAATAAAAAAACTTTCAAAAATCCATTTATAATTACATGCTTGACTGACTTACTTGGATAATTTCATAGTGAAAGAGACAGAGGGAGAGAGGAACTAAACATCAGTAAGGGAGTGAGTTTGACTACCTACAGTGGTGTAGTCTGGAGAGTAGTGACCCATGACTACACCATATCGAGTTGCCACCTTGATTTGACTGCTCAGCAATATCACCTGAAACAGCCATTTCACTCCTAGCATTCTAAAATAAGGACCCTTGACTCTCTTTGGATGAGCATTTCAAAAGTTTGTGATCCTTCCAGGAAGCCATACAACTGTGACCAAAATAACACACTGTTCAGGAGCCGTAACACTTATTAAAAGCCCAGAATGGTTTTACATTAGCCGTAATGCTCTCCAAGCCTAAGCTGTGTCAAAGGCCTAGGCTACTCCATCATTAATACCTAACCATGTGTCTATATGCACTCCTCTCAGTTAATCAACTTATTTGCTGCTCTCAACTTACAAAAGTTTTCATTATTTGGTCTAGCAGTTAGCTTGAATGATTAAGGAGCTGATAATGAACTGTTTCCTGTGCTCCAGTGGTGCAAGGTTGGAGTCACTCATCCTCCATTGCCTAACTGCGTGACTCTGAGTAAGTCACTTAACCAGATACCGCTCCCAGGCTGTCTGATAAAGGTCCAGGGAGATCACTGTTCTACCCTTGAAAACAAATACAAATAAAATAAAATAAAATAAATAAATAAATAAAAATAAAATCATAGTGTGACCAAGCAACCCCCATCTGAAATGGCAGGCTTCCATGATCATGAAAAAAATATGTAAGGAGGGAAAGGACTTGCTAGGGTTCCTTCTTTAGTATGACAGCTACGTAATACTCAAAACATAATTGCCATTTGTCCAAGTTACAAACACTCATGCAACCACACTGTCTCCTGCCTAAGACCATGAGTGCTGCTTCCAAATCCTTTGTCCCCAGTGAGCCTTCTTCCCGTACCCTCTGAATATCATCTGGAGCCAGCAAATCAAAAATGGCCATATAGTCACCCTGCATAATCTTGCCTTTGCTGTTGGAATATGAACTGTAATGACTGGTTCATGGGAAGTGACAATTGCTCCAGGGTGATCAGGATAGATCAGTCATCCTGCTGATTAAGCACAGCCAAGGAAACCCCTGATGCTCCTACCCCTAGCAGGACAAGCTGGGACAATGCACTTCTGGAACCCTACAAGAAGGTGAATGCCTGAACATCCTCATCCAAGCAGCTCAAACTGTGTGGGGAAACAAATCCTTCTCCAAAACCAAATCAGACATCTTAGCACTCCCATTTTCTGACAAAGCATCTAACAATTCCTCAGTGTATTTCACCTCTAGATGACTTTACCAGCCTCCCCCCTGAATTTGCATTATAGTTCCCTTGCTGCCTTTGTCTCTGCTGCAGTGACTCAGGGGCATTTTGAATAACTTTCAATTGCCCAGCTTCTTATACATTTTTACATGATTTCCTCCAGGATCTCTTGTTTGCACTGCCATCTGGAGAGATGGCATCCAAACTGGGATCTTCCATGAAACACCCCTTGGCTATCAAAGGAGGTGGAGCTTCATTGGACTATTGGGCCTCCTTAGCTGTCTCTTCAGAACAACACCTTTACCTGTAATGTGATATTGTCCCATCTAGGCTTATGTTCTTCCATTGATGACATCTGCATAAGAGGAGAAAAAAAGCATTATTAATTATAACATTTAAATTTCATTATGCAAGAAATCCATAAGCCCCACAGACATGACTAGATAAAGTTGCATTAGTTGCATTATACAACTTAAAGATACATTTTTTTATGTAAAGCATAGAAAATTACAGCAGAATTTTCTAGCGCACAACAATACTGCTCATATCACTATTACAGACAACCAAATTCTGAATTTTCCTGAGTTGCCCAATAATGTGGGTATTGAATCAATCAAGAAATATCTGGCAAAACACAGTGACTATGGAGAACATAAGATAGATCTTTTATGTTTGTTTCTAGAAATTATTCTGGAAAAAATGTATTTGTATTTGAGGACAAGTTCTTCATACAGCGTGATGGCGTGGCTATGGGCACCTCGTGTGCCAATAGCTACGCCAACATGTTCTTAGCTGCTTGGGAGGAAGACATGTTATTTGTTGAGAATTGGTTCAAGAGGTGGGTACCTTTTTATTGTCATTTTGTGGACGATGTGTTCTTTATTTGGGATAGACCCACAGATGAACTAACTAAGTGTATAGGTTGGATGAACAATATGACTGAATATTTAAGATTCACTTTGAAGTACTCATCCCATAGGCTGGAATATTTGGATGTGTATGTAGAAAGGGTTGTGGGCACGCATATAAATACTGGTGTCTATAGGAAGGAATGTTATAAGAGCACACTCCTCAATAGACACAGTATGCACCCACAGTATATTTTTAAAAGTATCATAAAAGGTCAAGGGATGAGGATATCTTGCCTTAATGCCACAGATGCTGGTTTTAAATCTGAATTGGATATGTTTAGGGACAGATTGTGAGTACGTGTGTACAAGGAGAAAGAGATAAAGGTAGGCCTTAAGGATATGGACATCTACACACAAGAGAGAGCTGCCCCATACTTTTCTGGTAATAACAGTAATGCTAGAACCAATAGAGAAATACAGTCTGGTATTAGGATACCGATGTATTACACAATGGACAATGGTGCCATTATAGACATTATCAACCATCATTGGCATGTCCTAACCACAGATTCAGTCAACAGAGAAATTGTAGGGGACATTCCGACATTTAGATTCAAGAACAAATCTAATCTTAAACAGTTATGTCAACAACATCATTGACCAGGTTTAGGTGTTTGTATGGGGGCTACATCATGTGGCCACTGTAATTTTTGTGAATATGTTATGACTATTGACAGGTTCACACATCCAGACACTGGACAGATGCATAGGTTCAGAGTGTCAGCTAATTGCAATAGTTCACATGTAGTATATTTGGAAGTGTGCCAAGGTTGCCCCTCATTTTATGTCGGTAAGACAGATAGATTGTTCCAGCATAGGATGAGGGAGCATCTGTATGCCATTAGGGTTAAGTACATGCAAAATACATTAGCAAAACATGCTCTAGCGTTTGGGCAAGAACATCATTTTAAATTTATGGTCATAGACTATGTGCAACCCATACTTAGGGAGGGTAACATCATTAATAATATGGAGAGGAAAGAAACCAACTGGATAGTAAGGCTGAGAGCTGATTAAGGCTATGGCCTTAATGAGAGCGCCTCTATAAAACCTATTTTGAGATCTAGGAGTTTGGTTATTTCACATTAACCTTATAAATACACTGAGGGGGTGTTTAGCCTTTTTCACCTTTGTCATATATATAGATTTGTGATATTATATGTGATCAGGGCAACACAATAATGTTTTAATGCAGAAGTGAGGTTGGAAATGAATGCAGCTTTTGTTTTTTTAGATATGATGAGATATAATGAGTTTGTGTCCATGTCTCCCTTTTGAGTTCATGACATTTATGGATAGTGAAATATGTACATTTATGTTCTGTCTAGAAATTATTTTGTAGGATGTATATATCCTTTGATTGCTCTGAAATTTTATATATATTTTTTTATATATAGGTAGAATGGCTAATATGTGAGCTGATTCACTCAATGTTTTAGGTAGAATAGTTTTAATTTTGAATGTATGCTTAATGACAACATGTGTAGTGTTTCATTTAAGGTTTTGATTATGTATTGTCATGTCTGTTACAATGACAGTTTTTTAGTGTCAATGTTCAGGGATAAAGTATGTATATTTATTGTTTTATATTGTGTTATCTGGCAGCAGGTAGAAAATGAAGCTGTTTCCCTTTAAATGGTTAAGTGAAGGGCTCGCCCTTGACTGTTGCTGTATTTAAAGAGTGCAACTGCAGCCTTTGAATTTTCAAGGTCTGAGGAAGCAGTATGTGAAAGCACTAACCTGTTGGATTTATGTGAATAAAAGATCTTTGCTTTTATACACTGAGTATTCTGGATAATTCAAGTGAGCCTGGTCGCCTCATACGTGGTGCTGTTGTTGGACTTACTCTTTTTGTCATTTTCCGCGGTGAGGCGTTAACTCTGTTGGGAGTACTTTGTTATTGTCTGATTTCCTTAAGTTTACAATGGGGGATGTTAGTCAAACAGTGCATTGTTGGGGTGTAAATATATCATGGAATGAAATTTATTGAGAATTTGAAAGTAAAATACATAGAAATGTAACTTTTACTAACAGCTACTTGCATTACAATAGCAACCACCTGTATTTTATGAAGAAAAATCTGCCCAGGGGACAATATATCAGGGTCAGTCGAATGATAACTGATGACGTAATGTTGAATGAATAATTTAATTTTATTACTAACCTATTCGTTAATAGAGGATATGAAGAAAGATTTTTAAAACAGAGGATGAAATAGGGAGAAACAAGTATTCTTGTTTTCCTCCAACTTTAAAGCATCCCTTTGTAGTAACAAAAATAATAATAAAAGTAGAAATGAGGATAGAAGACTGACCTTTACCCTAGATATGACAGTAGATGGTGACAACATCTACCTGCATGGAGCACTGGATGGGAGGAAGGCATAATGGTTGAGGTGTTTACCTTACAGACACAAGGTGCAGGGTTTGATTCTCACATAGGGTAATGGCTAGGCTTGAAATGGCCCAATAGGATAGTTAGCCTAGTACTGAACTATGAACTATATGCCCATGTTCAATGACAGAAAAAATAAAATTTTTAAAATGAATGCACCTCAAGGTGTGCTTGAACAAGGCACTTTTTTATATCTTTCTTCCTAATATAGTATTGGTGTTCCTTAATACGTCCTAATATAGTATTGGTGTTCCTTAATACGTTCTAACAGTCGTCTGGTGGTCATCCCAATATAAAATGTTGGACATCCTGAACATACCCCTGTGTAAATTACACCCCTGCTCTGACAATTAAACCTCTCAGTTAATGTAATAGTGTAAACAGGATCATTCAGCATAATAAAGGGTCCTTCCAAAATATAATGACACATATTGCAATGTCCACATTTGGACATTCCTTTTTCTTTGTTGGAAAACATGTTACACAAAATTCTAATATTGTCTTTTTCTAGAAGATTTTTCAAATTGTAACTATTTATATAAACAAACTTGGGAACATTTCCTATCATATTCTTTGTTGCCTTGTAGGACCTTCCAATTATTTTTAATAATTGAACAAATGTTGTCACCATCTGCTGTTATATCTAGGGTAAAGGTCAGTCTTCTATCCTCATTTCTAATTTTATTACTATTTTTGTTACTACAAAGGGATGCTTTAAAGTTGGAGGAAAACAAGAATACCTTTTCTCCCTTATTTCATCCTCTAACTGTTTTAAAAATCTTTCTTCATATCCTCTATTAACGAATAGGTTAGTAATATGGATTTAAGAGGTGGAGATTTAAAATCTTACGTGGAACAAACAGAAACCTTATGGCAGATAAAGTTGAGGTCTACTCACTTTAAATCATATTTTCCCTACTTCCTCTTTGCCTACTACTTAACACCTCTAGAAATGACTCACTCTTCAGCTTTATTTCTTGTACATTTTGTACATATTGTGTCTAGTTTTCTTTCCCTGTTCTCCTCTCCCTTCATTTGTACCTGTTCTGGCACCCAAACAAGACACATTTTCTATACAAACATTGGAATTTTTTCCTTGCAACATAGGACTTATTTGCTAAATTGCTAATGTACAGTTCATGTCTCTGTTCTACAAAGTATCTGCACCAGTTCATGTCTCTGTTCTAAAAAAGTGTCTGCATCCTCAATAGCTACTATAACTTGCTTATCTTATGTATCTGTATCATGAGGGGTACTTTATCTGAATACTTAATGTTTACTATGTAAAATGTAGCTTTACTAATGTACCAGTTCATGTCTGAATTTTGAATGGTTACTTTAATCCACAAATTCAATAACTACTATGTAATGTGAAGTCTTACCAATTTACCTGTTTATGTCTCAATATTTTTCTACACCCTCCACATCAACTGTATTTTGCTTATCTTATGTATCTGTATCATGAATTGTAACTTTATCCAATATCTAATGTTTTACTATGTAATGTTGGAGCTTTTCTCCCCGGGCCTCCACTGAAAATGGGCTCTCGAGCCCAGTGGACCCCCCCCCCCAGGTCACCAAATTGAAATAAATAAATAAATAAATAAATAAATAAATAAAAGCCCTGGGCTTAATGATGTAGTGAATATTAAATGTTTTTTTTAAAGAATAGGGGGGTTTATGTTAAAAAAAGCTTAGCAGTTTTTTTAATTGTCTGTTAAACTGAATAATTGCTTGTTAGTGGGTGTAGTATTTAAGTGGAGTGTTTTTTACTATGAACTTGTATTCTGATGCAGTCTTTTTTGATGAAAGCAGCTAATAAACAGAGTGGACGCTAGTACTCTGTGGATTTATTTGCTGACCTAAGCTATTCGAGGTTTTTGCAGTTTTTGTTGAATTTTCCTCTGATTGTGGTTATTTGTATTCAAACACAGCACAGTGCTCCAGCATTTAGAACCAAAGTTTCACATGAGAGCCACACCCACCAGTACAATCAGGTCAGGTGAACCAAAACCTTCTTATCAAAAAAGGGAGAGAAAGAGCCACCCTCATTACCACCTAATAAGGTAGGATTTAATTCAGCTGTGCTGGCAACTGAACATTTGACAGATGTAAATTCCTGCTAGGTAAAAATGATAGAGCAGCAGGCGTGCAGGACAGGTGCTGAAAAATAAATCTGGCAGAACTCTAAACCTGGAGTAGAGCAATTCTGAAACAAAGCAGGTTTCACAGCTGATAGTACATGCTAAAGGGATAGCAAGCAAGGCAGTGGCTGACCACTCTGAATGTAAGTAGATCACTAATAGGATTAATATAGCTCTTCTACAGTTCCCTCATATCTAGTGCAAATTAGGCAAACATCAGACATTTACTAAATAACTTACTGACACTTCACCTTTCTACTGTACAGGATGATTAACCCGTATTACGTCAACTTTTGTCAAAATATTTGGTGATATGACTGGGTATTGTAAACAGGAGCCAGACTAACACAATGGAACTGCTAGGAACATACACTCTCTTATTTTCCTTCTTTTATCAGCTGGCATGAGGAGCATTCCTTGTTCTTAGGTACAGTAGAGGTGGTATTTAGGATAACAATTCTTGGCTGGCCACACTTTTGTTTATATTAGCTGACATGAGGAGCATTCCGTGTTCTTAGGTACAGTGGAGGTGGTATTCAGGGTAACAATTCTCATCTGGCCACATTTTAAAGTAAACAGTACTAAATTCCTAGAAAATCAGACTAAGTGAAGATCAGGATTAATGTGGCACAACTGCTGTTGCTAGTATTAAGGGAACCACGCTGGATCCCCATCAAACCAAACATTCAGAATTTCATTAATTATTATTATTATTACCCTTTTTTTCCTTTTTTATTTGTATTTTTAATGGAGCTGCTTTCCTAACAACTGATGAAATGAGAAAGTAAACCCCCTAACTATATTTATTTAAATGATCCTAACAGAGCCACAAGCACAGACGGGCAGGGTGGGTAACTCTACTCATTTAAGTAACCCTAACAGGGTCACAAACACAGATGGGTGGGATGGGTAACTTTACACATTTAAATGGCCCTAACAGTGTCACAAACACAGATGGGTGGGATGGGTAACTCTCCTTGTTTTAATTACCCTAACAGTGCCACAAACACATATGGATGGGGTGGATAACTTTACTCGTTAAAATTACCCTAACAGTGACACAAGCACAGATGAGCAGGGTGGGTAACTGTACCCATTTAAATTACCCTAAAAGTGCCACAAACACAGATGGATAGGGTGGGTAACTACCCCTTTAAATTACCCTAACAGTGCCACAAACACAAATGGGTGGGGTGGGTAACTACTCATTAAAATGACCCTAACAGTGGCACAAACACAGGTGGGAAGGGTGGGTAACTCTATATGTTTAAATGACCCTAACAGTGCCACAAACACAGATGGGTGGGTTGGGTAACTCTACTCATTTAAATGACCCTAACAGTGCCACAAACACAGATAGGCAGGGTGGAGTATAATATTTTTGTAGCAAACGTCAACATAAATAAACATTCAAAAACATTATATCCACTGAAAAACAGTTGCTTAAATAACTATTTTATTAAATATTACTTCAGTTATTATTGTCCACTAGCAGCAAACATTATGTTAACATCAATTAAGAATAAAAAAGAATATTGAAAGATAGGAGAGATATGTGTGTAAAGAATTACAAATAGAGCAAATCAGAAATATCTATTTCTTGATTAAGTCCTGAAGGAAACATACAGTTCCCTTTAAAAAATGAAACATGCTTTTTGTTTCAACAATTCTAAACCTGCATTACCACATTTTAAGAGGGACTGAATAAAAACAGTGGGGGGTATTCAGTAATCCTCCATGTAGGACGAACAAAGTCCTACTTGGAGACTGCCGTCTAAGAGCTAGACATCAGCGTGTCATGCATATGCGTGAGGGCGCACTGACTCAACTCCCAGGCTAACACGGAGCATGTAGGAGTGCAGGGGGCGTGTCAGACTGCCGAGCAGTCCAAATGTCCACGCCCCTGCAAGTGCCTAACTCTGCAAATGTCAGCAGATATGAGCGAGTCTGCTCAAATGTGTATACCCCCAACACTAGACTCCCCACATTAAAAAGCCCTGTACAAATGAAATAAAATGTAAAACAATTTTTTTTTATTATTCACCATATAGCTGCCCGTATTTGCATGTGTGTGCGCGGGTGTGCCCATTGCTTAGCTACAGTTAGCAGTTTAGACATCGAAGAGGATAATAAACCACTTATATGCAAATTAAGCCAAATAGCAATAGTGTAGTGGTAGAGCCTTCGCACAAAGAGGAGACATTCCCGGTTCGAGTCCCACCACTCCCCTTTCCATTTTCTGTATGAAATCCGTGCATAAAAATAATTCCTGACATTTACCTTTCAAATTGCATTAAAATGCATCGAAATGGCCTATGTAGTAGTGAACGATATTTTAAATATATATAAGAAAGTGAAACGGTCATGCGTAATAATGAATGCATAAGTAACCTATCTTAAGCAATGTGAAGCACTGCTAAGCAATGTTTACCAGTATTAAGCACATTTAAGAATAATTGCCCATAGCTAAGCACTGCTTTAACTAGCGCAATAGCTTTGTGCGGAGCTGCGCATTGTGCTAACCAGCGAAAATTAAACCTGTTTGCGCAGAGGTGCGCACCGTGCTAACTAGCGCAACGTTGAGCAACGTCGAGCAATGTTGGGCAAAGTTGAGCAAAGTCAGATAAACCCAGCCACACCCCCTACCTGTCAGGCCAGTAGTAAAATAAAAACACAATGACAGGTCTCGAACCCAGGATAGTGTGCACCATAATCACAGTACTAATCCACTAAGCCATGACAGCATTTGATGTTCATGGACTGTCAACACACATATACATATGAATCAAAGTTTACCCAGTGCTAAGCAGGTGTGCACTCAGTTGAGAACTTTCAAATCCAGCCAATCACAAATAAGTGCGGGAAATGAGGCATATTTAAGCTCCATAGGTGGGAATACTCGCCATAACTGGTTGCAGCTCCCATCTGCAGGCAGCAATGGCTGGTGTCAGAGAGGGCTCTCGCTTCTGAGTGCAACGGTGGGGCATTGAGGAGTCAAAACTGATGGTTTGGCTCCTCGTCCATTGTCATGATGCTAGACTCCTGCAGGGCCAGTTCCAGGGCACAGAATACAAAGCGGAGGCCTGGAACCATCTCGCACATGAACTCACCAGTGCCACAGGCATCCCTCGGACTGGTGAGCAGGTTAGACATCACCATGCAGACCTGAAGAGACGCAAGCAGGACATACTGAACCAATGGATACAGGAGGCCCATGCGATGCAAAATGCCCCACTACTGAGTAGGTAGCCATGGAGTGAAGTATGTAAAGATTGCTAGTGTAGTCGATAGTATGGATAGGTATATGTCTCAATATCACTTAATTTACTTCACAGCTGCAGGTGTCCATGCTGTGAATCAGAAAGCCTATGCAGATAGGCTGCTAAGGCTGTGCCACCAGGCAGGTTAGTAATTTTTCTCCATGTACTGTTATATACAATAAGTGAGAGAGCCTGTCTAAAAGTGTCTCAGCCCAATAATAAAGGTATAATAAGGCTTGAATAACTTGTCTGCATGAACTGTTATGTAAAATATGTGAGAGAGCCTGAAAAAGAGTGTAATAACCCATTAATAAAGGTATAAGTCCTGAATTATCTCTCTGCATGTATTGTTTAATAGAATAAGTGAGAGAGCCAGAAAAAGAGTGTTGTATACCATAAATGAAGGTATAATACATCCTGAATAAGATGTCTGCATGCACTGTAATAACAAATAAATGAGAGAGCCACTAGAAAAGTGTATAATGTAATTAATAAAGTTATAACACCTGCAGTGTGTCCGTGTCACTTTCTTTGAAATGTAGATGTACTCTTGCAGTATAGAAATAGTAGTTTTGTAATAAGCGCTGTCAACCCACACTTGGGTAGACCCATAGAAAGAGTACGAAGAGAGTGCCAGTATCTCTTAAGCATATATACAGTCCTCAACTGTAGTTTCAAACCTGGCATGTATAGGTAAATCTGGCACATGAGTAGCTTGTAGTTGTGTGCACTGGAAATGTCAGTGTGCTGCTAGAAATGTAGGGGGCTGTTAAAATATAACTGATAATGTCACCTGAACACATCCAGATATGTAGACATATCAATATAAATAAAATATACAAATACGTAGCAGTAACATCTGCATCCTGGACAGTTTGTATAACAGATCCAGGTCAGGTACATAAGGAACTAGCAAAACACATCCCACAACATAATGGACATTGCCTAGCATAATAATACATGTAGGGGATATATACCTGCAGTCAATAGGAATGTAGTATAAAATATAAGTTCATATAAGTTGTTAATGGAGGCATCTTTTTACACTCTACTGTATGTGCATAAACAATGCAATTTCACACCTCAATGGGTATGTGTAATCTCAAAACATTTGTTGGGACATATGTCCTATTGGTTTATAAATATCTGCAAAACTTTGATGCATGTACCCTGTTCAAACACCACAATCTTGGTGGCCTGTTGCCACCATTCATTGTTGCATTCTGTTGGAACGTCCACTGTCATTCAATATATGCATGTGTTATGCTTGCTGTTCAACTGTTGGAACTCTGGTGTGTTGGGTTAATGGAAATATTACTGCATGCTGTTACAACTAATTTGGAATTCTGTTGGCTAGAATGTCATTAAATTCACCTAAACACAGAACGTATGAGAAGGCCGGTTCCAGCGGACCCACCTGTCCAACCTCAGCTGGCGATGGCACCTGGCACCAGCAGGTCCGGTGCCCAGCCTGGGACCTCCTCCTCCGTTGGCCCTGTACCACCTTCGGGTGGAAGTGCTGCAGGGGATGGGGCTTGTCCCCCCCATGCAAGCGTGGGCAGAGGAAGGCCACCTGTCACCCTTCGAAGGGTCCGGGCTGTGGTGCATAGGGAGATCCAGTGTTCAGTCACTGATCCCCTACGCCAGCTCGAGGCAAGAGTGGCGCAACTCACGGGTGAGCCTGCCCCTCCTATGCATCCCCCAGCACAGCCATCCTCTGGGCTGTGAAGGTGCAGTGGTGACTGCCCATGGGTGGGGATCTCAGTTCCACTGTTACCATCTGTGGGCTCATGGGCTTGCGATTTCCAAACATCCTTTCCCGTCAATTGTGTTCACCCACCCCATGTGTCATATTCTGCCCCTGTATGCATCTAGTTTGTCTTGTCTGTTTACCTCCCCAACCTACCTCCCAAAACATACCTACTTCCCCTACCCCACATTCCACTCTCACCTGAAAAAAAAAAAAAAATGGGCAATCTGCTCCCACAAAAAAATTACGCCCCATATAGCTGCCCATTTTGCACAGATGTCCGCTGGACACAGAAACTGAAATTCAATCGGCAGTACAACATACTTTGTTGTCCTCACTCCTCTCTCAGGGGTGGAAGGTTTCAAAATTCCCTCCAAATTACTAGTATATGCACAGCTGTTGCTGTTAAAGAAATGGGCAGCTATGGACCTTCCCTACACCCGTCCTGCACACCCTGAGCTGTTTTCCCTACTGTCTTTCCCTCTTTGTGCCCCTTTTTCACCACTTTCCTATCTCCCCATTTTCTTTTCTTTCAAAGAAATGAGCACGGGGGTTAGCGGGAGTAAGCACTTTTAAGCAGCAGTAAGCGGGTTTGAATGAGTGTGCGCTTAGCTAAGTATTGCTAAGCGTCATGCAAACCTGCACAAACCCGCTTACAACTGCTTAAAAGTGCCTTAGTCACCCTGCATATGAGGAGCCTTGTTCTGCTCAGCAGCAAAATAAAACACCACTGTCAGTCTCGAACCCCGGACCTTGGCCACACTAGACTGCATGAAGTACCACTAGGCCACAGTAGATATACAGCAGGATGTTGCTGAAATATGTATATCATGCATCAGAATGTGTGAATGTAAAGGAAAGATAGGAATGGCATAACATAGAACTTGTTCTGTGGAACTTTACCAGCAGTCGTTGTGGAATTGCATTATATGACTGTGATAACAGAACCAGACATTCTAGCAGTAAATACGGTTACAGCAGCATTTCACAACCCCCACACAGTATCATAGCAGGACAATCCCCACCCAAATGTACAAAATACCGGTGTGTTCAAGATACAGCAAGGATGTAGGTAGGCATACTCAGTACTGGAATTGTCCAATTTCATGAGCAACCTGTGATAATGTCAACAAAATAAAAAGCACAAACAGTGCAGAAGTGAGTACATTAACATCCACAGTATAGCTGTTCCCAAACAGTTCATGTGCCAAATGAAAACATCTCAATAACTACATATGTATGGCAGCTAATTGTGGATGTTGTACAGAAACTCCATACTCCCATGTATCTTGTGTTAGCATTTCTAGGGGTGAGTACAATTCTACACTGTCAACTGTGTACTGGAAGAGGCAACATTCAGGTCTGAGTACAACATGCAAATAACTGGCTACACCCTTAGCAACAGTTAGAAGAAGTATACCAACCTTCTGAGTTACACAACGGTGTCCACAGCAAACAAGCATGGTCCCCACTCTGGAATTCTGAAAGGGCTACACCTACCTGACTTAGCAATTTATAGCACTGGGTTGCTATGACAGTGAGTACTGCAAGTACCACACAGCAGGCTGCATGCAATTGCCAAATGGTGGCCACCAATTGGTACAGAGGCCATCACATGCACATGTGCAGGTACCTATAAAAGCAGTCTGTACTTGCTGTCCACACATGCAATCATTCCATTGCAGGTATGGAAGGAGAGAGAGAGAGAGAAAAAAAAAAAAGCAAAGAAAAAGTGATGTAAAGTTAAGAAATATAACAAAAAGAATATATTGAAAAAAAAACAGTATACTGACAACAGAAATAATATTGAAAAAATATATTGAAAAGAAACTATATTGAAAAAAATAATTGAAATAAAATATATTGGAAAAAAATTGAAAGAAAATATATATAAAAAAACTGACAAAAAAGTATTGAAAAAATAAACTATTGAAAACAATATATTCTGAAATATACATCTATTTAACAAAAATCCTGAACAGTAAAAGAGATACTGAAAGTTAAATGTATATTGGTAAAAAAAGTATACCAGGATATACGGCAACATATACGAACACATACAAAGGCAAGGTATGTAACAGCTATGTATTTACTGGAATGTAGTAGATGTTAATGAAGAGTACTCTGTATAGTTTGAATCTTCCATATGTGGCAGCAGTACATATCGATGCACGGATGCCCTGCATAACCACTGGCATGGGGAAATGAGTGTGTTGCTGTGTGCAGTGGGATGTGACGGTGACATATGTAGTTCAGCATTAAATGTCAAACATTTGATCCATGTTGTCTGTGTTCTGCACAGTAGTGTGTACAATGTCTGTTTGGGGTAGTAGCCCATACGGTTATGCAAACATGGATGTGACAGAGTAACAAATGCATGATAGTCATATTAATGTGTAGCTTAGCATTGGCAACAGCTATACCAGGCTAGTATGCTAATTCATCATTAGCAGCTATGCATACACCCTCTAATATTACTGTGTGCTCACATGTGACACTTGTTCATGTTGCAGCAAGGCCCAACAGGTCAGCCGTGAGGTACATGTACTTACATCAGTGTGGTCCTTGTGTGTGTATGGCACACACATATGGAGAGATCTGTTCGTGTCAGATATATTAGCATCTGTACATGTGCATTGAGCAAGGGACATACTGTGAAAGGTGGATATATATAGGTTCATAGGTTCATAGGTTCATACTAGGCTATCTGTCCGAGGGCATTTACAAGCCTAGCCCATAGTTTTGTGGCTTACGCCACCCCTTTAGTATGGGGAACTATACCCATTATTTTGCTGTGCCTCTGTTGAGCAGTGACACTGAGGTAATCCCTGGGGTATATCTGCGATCTCCCATCCATTGGTCAAGATATATATATATATATATATATATGTTGTTGAAGGTTGTTATGTGCATATATCTATGTAGGTTGTAGTGTGTGGCAGACCAGACAGCATACAGTGCTGGTATATGACATGTGGTGGTTAAATGCTGTGGGTATGGTTCATCAGGTTTGCAGTGTTGCAGCCAGTGAGGCCTGCTAAAGCTACATGGGCTGAGAACACCTTCAACGCATTCTGCACAACACTGTGCAATGTTATGACATAACTGTATACGTCACGACCTTCTCATACTTGATATACCCACCATGACAGGTGGACTGTATATGTGCCTATATGTATATCTATATGTACAGCAATGGATGTTCATATGTATGTGTGTATATATATATATATATATATATATATATATATATATATATATATATATATATATACATATATATAGAGAGAGACAGGGTCATAATTACTGCAACAGATGCCTGGTGACAAAGCCATGGACTCAAGCTCAATGTTGACACTGTATTGGCATCCCTCCTTGCAAAGACTCAGTACCCATGAACTACAACATGGGTGGTAGTCTACTCAACACTTAAGGTGTGATAAGAGACCATGGGACACAGGTGGACAGTAGTCTCCCCTTCGATAGTCACAGTGCCACACTAGTCATGTAATCTGTCTACGTGGCACACATCATCACAAAATATGTATCATCCAGGGGAAAATAGGTCAGTGTTTCCCTCTACTCCACACACATAAAACCTGGTATAGAGTACAATGCCCCATGTGGTATGTACCTCACAAGACATCTACAGCAAGTGGAAAGGACACAGACATACCTCACAAAGAGTGATACCGGCGTCAAACAGATGATCTAAGCAGACCGTCACACAAACCCACAACTAGACTGTGTCACATACTGCCTACCCAGAGGTGACCTCTGACTGACATACTAAGCTATGTCAAACCCAGATCTGTTGAACATGCTCCACGTAAACAGATCACAATCTGTTTGAGCTACACGGTCTAGGGACCCAAACCCTTTGACCACAATAAACAGCACATGCTGGAGGGATAGATTCCTATCTCAGAAACATCCCATACTCTGGAACCAACCAACTATCCATAGCAAACAAAACTCCTAATTAGCAGTCATCATAAATAATCATGGAGATAGTGAATACACCCAGACAATCACCTCAGTGTCTCTGCTTGACTGGGCCACGTGTAATTTAAATACTTGTGTGTCAGAGGCCAGGGTAGCATATGGCTAGAGTTCTATAGGCCCTAGGGCCAATAGCCTCTTACCTACCTATGAAGAGATACACACCCACATGTACACGTTGCAATAAACGATATGTGAGGTTGACTGGGTGTGATGGTGAATGTGTTGGTGAATGTGTCAGAGTTCAGTATATGTGTGATAGCTTAGTGGGAAACTGTCTCAGTCATGGTATTATGTGTCCTAGCTGTGATCCCAGCAAAAGATGTGTATGCAATTGTTAGGCAGAAAAAGCAGTATGTCATACGGTCTGACGTAGTCCCTTGTCATCGACTGGGGTGTCCCATCGTGGGCTAAAGCAGTACATGTATGCATATTGGGTGTTACTGCTGGTGAATCCAACTCCTGTATGAACTATAGTACTACCTGAAGCTGTATGCCTAAACAGCACAGTATGGTGTATGTGCACATTTATTGGAACCACTGTTATGTGTGTTCCCTGTAGTCCTCACAGATTACATACCTCATGCATAAGGTCTGGTAACTACTGACAACTGTAAGGCACACAGGTAAAGGTCACCTGGGTTGCCATACCTTTGTGTCTGTTATGTATGTATGCTGTGTGTGTGGGTATGCCTGTACCATGGCCTCGGTCATATGTATGTTACAGGATGTAACTGCATATCTAGCAACATGTATAGTCTAGTACAGCAGTATGCCACCTATATTAATGAATGTGCACATATGTTAGGCAGGGGTCAGCCATCAACGACTAGTGTGGTATACTGGTAATAGTGTCAGTGGACTTTACATTCATTGCAATGGATTACATATTTCATGATGCATTAACATGATATATACCTCCTGTGGCAAGGTGGTGCATTGTGTCACATACAGTGTGCCATATACTGTTGTATAGTCTTACATACTGTTATAACTTTGCTGCTATGCAAAACATGGTTTGATATATAAAGTGTGCCAGGCACTGTCAGGTATCTGTGTGTTGAGAACTGATATGTGGTATTGAAAGTGTGTATCTTCTGACAGCCAATAGGTTGCTATATATGGCAGTTAATTTATATCTGTACTTTAGAATGTTACGTGTGCCACATGACTTGCTCACACATATTGTTTAATTGTCTTCCAGGGTAATGTCCCACCATCGTAACCCGGCATATAGCATGGCCGAGGAGGAAGCCATCACAGTGAGCCTGGTGCAGCACTATGCCCTGCTGTTCTCCAGAACCAGCCAGGACTAGCATGAGCGGGCTGCATTGTGGCAAGAACATGTCTGTGGGGCAAATGACATAGGCATGCATAACCGGACATATGAGCAGGAGCACCATCACTGCAGTGATTTAATTAGACATGTCCAACAGCATGTGTCTGATATCCGCAGACAACAGCTTGCCACAGGTGGGGGGTAGCCATCCATCCCCCCCCTCACCAGAGTGGAGGAGCTGCTCGTGAGCCAGGTGGCTGCTGGCCAACCAAAACCACAACAATTAACATCATGGCTGACGCCACCCAGCAAGTTGACATGGAGCGTGCAGGTAACATGGCATAGCTGTAGAATACTGTTACCTCTATTGGCAGAGCATGCTTATGTGAGATGTGTACTGTGTAGTTAGACGATGTAGTGCCTAGTGTTGTGCAATACTAATAATTAGGAATATAATCTGTAGGCCTGTGACTGTCCACTGTTGTACTACTGTAAAATTGCAAACACACAGTAGCAATGCCACAGTTGTTGCCACTGACAAAGTGTCTGATATCCTTGTAGGTCCCTATGGTGTGACAGCAAGGCAGCAGAGCCATGCTGGTGAGTGTGTTATACCTTTCATATTGCTAATTAAACGTGCATGTCATAGGTGAGGTGTAGGCTATGTACACGTAATACACGTACACATAATGCATGCTGTGCATGTTTGCTGTGAGACTATGCACATCCTAGTAACATGGGTAGCTGCCTAAAACACATAAAATACACAGAGCATCCCACACAATTGTGGCAACACTGTAGTGGACATCGGATAGGCAGAGTCGATACACATGCACACAACATACACACCTTTGTCATACACAGTACATGTTAATGTGCTACACATGGCTTAATCAGACACCCGCTGTAAGGTCACACTACAGTATCCCAAACCTCATCAACACAGCACACAATACACCTGAGGGGTAGATGCCTCAAATGTGGCTGTGCAACACTCTTCAACGCATAACACATTCATGTTAGGCAATGCCCCCTATTGGGCACCTCACAAACCCATGTAACAACTGGCTGTGAAATGGTGACTGTAGCCATGGTACTGCAGTTCAGGTACAGCATGCTATGTGCCAGTCTGGCACACATTAGTAGCCTTGAGTGACCACATGATGCTGCATAATGATGGCTCATGGTACTACACCCCATCCAGTTACAGTGGCCACAGTAATACACATCATGAATTGCTATGCACCTCAATGTTGTGTGTGTGCAGACATATGCACCTACATGCAATATACATAGCAATCCTCATTTGTAGAAAGTGACACACATATGTCTTGTAATGCTATGGGGTGTATAGGTCACATGACACACATTGTGTATGTGTGATGTTTCATGTTGCAGTTGTGTGGTAGCATGCCATGTCATGGCTGGTGCTGGCATGTCCACAATATGTCCTACACTCACCATAACCACTGTACAATGGCTATGTTGAGCAATGGTATTCCATCAGGTATACATGCACCACTCATCCTGTGTGTATACATAGCATGCATGTGCTACACCAGTGTCCACAATCATCTGCTAAAGACACAGATGCTCTAATCAGAAATGGATATCTATGTGACACACTGATACACATCCAGACATGGTATGTATACCTGTGACTGATGGTGCACAGGACATTGCAGGGCTTTTAATACATGCACAGCAATGGTTGTGTCCTTGTACACATTGCATTCCAGGGTGAGGCCATTCACTGAACAAAACACACACATGCATCAAGGCCATGTATACTGTTATTAACGATGGCTGTCTACACTCACACTGCATGCTGCTGAGCAACACATGTCCTGCATGCTGTCACGTTTGATATAGATGTTTGGCTTGTGATACTGTACCCCAACATCACACGCTATTGATTATGTCCAGGATTGCTGGTGGTGTGTGTGTGTGTGTGTGTCTGTACTAGTGAGGAGTGTATTTGTGTGCATTTGTTCATGTGTGCATGTGTGCTGACATCATCTACTGGTCGTAAAGTGCATTTCCTGTCTTCCTCTCACAGGTGCTGATACTGGGCTGGTTCAATGCAGCAGGGAAACTGATGTCACTGAGCATGATAGTGACAATGATGATAGATGTGTTGAGGCATAGGCATGTTTGCCAGGGTCTATCGTTGGGCCACTAATCGACACTACACAAGTGTCCACCCCATCCATGCACACAGTAATACTGCCAATACATCCATCACCAATGCCCTTAGCAGAGGGACAGCATACAGCCGGCATTGGCCAGGAAAGTGTGGTATCCATGGCACATGCATCCCGGCACAGCAGCCATACCCAGATGTCTGGAAGGGTACCACATAGGCAGATGTCCAGGGGTTCTCGTCGGAGCACTGCTGCCCATCATGCCACTGGCAGATGTGCCACAGGTCTGAGTACCTCACGCATGTTCCAGGATGTCATGGAGGCACAGGCACATATGGAGCGGTACACCAGACAGGGACTGAGGACACAGAGGGCACATAACACCACCGTAATAGACAGTATCCATGACCTAGCTGGTGCCATCCACAATTACACTGAGGTCAATGATAGACATTGGGGAGAGACACTAGATGTCCTCTGCAATGTCATGTCCATGTGTCAGGACAGTGCGGGACGGTTGAGTCATCGATGTGGACGTATGCCAGCAACATCAGCAGCTGGCAGTCACCGAGGATGTCCCTCAAGCAACAGCCGCTCCTGTAGTGCCAGTACCAGCCCTAGCAATGTTGGGGGTGGGCTGACCATAGAACGTCCTAGAAGACCACATGCACGTGGCTCTGGACAGTCCCAGCAGGGACCTGGGTCCAGTGTATATCCATCTACCTCTGGGGATAGTACCCAGTCTGGTTTGGTACCTGATAGTGTCAGTAGCACACCTGCCAGGCACAGGTACCATATCCGTGGCCAGAGACAGTGATCTGTAAAGCCTCGCAGGTACAGTCTGTGGCTGTCCCACAAGTACCCGTATATGGCAGCCACATGGTGGAACTGTGTGTATGCCGACACACACACACACATAATCCAGACACCTAGGTCTAACACATACACACACACATTACATCAACATTGGCCCATACCATTATTCTTGCCCCTCACACACACACACACACACACACACACACACACACACACACACACACACACACACACACACACACACACACTCACACACACACTCATACATGTTGATTGGATGGCTCACTGTAGGCCTCTGGCAGACCAACAACACACCCTGTGCATATGATGAAACCTGTGCCACCTCCTGTCATCTGTAACATCGATGCAGGAACAGGCTACTATGGTGCTGATGCACAGGGTGTCTTTATAGCAGTATAGCAATGTTAGCATGTTGTCAGCAGTAGAGTATAATGATATGCGTGAAAGTGTAGCTGAGCACGCATGATGCATTAAAGCTATGATTGTCATTGTAGTGTTGTTTACACCAGTGTTAGTTCCAATTGTATATTGTCCACCCACGTGCCACTTGGCTGATGTGTGCAGTATTGGCAGCATGTGTTAGAGAGTGGACAGTATGTGTGGGATGTGTGTAGCACATATTTGCAGGTGTACAGTTGTGGAAATGGTGGAGGTGCACTGTCTGCATGTACGTGCATAGTGGACACATGGGCAGGGTGACATGCTCTGTATTACACAGTAACACTCCATAGTTTCTATTGTTGGCCAGTATGCATTGTACTACACACATTTTGGAACCTGACTACACATGTGTGTATGACATGGTTTGACAGTGTGCTGTGGGTGATACTGTTACTATCTGTCATTGTTTCGCATTCTGGTAGTATACATGACTGCAACAGCCTGACCATAACTGATCGTTAGCTGATGTCCTGACAACTGATACACAGATGTAGGACACACAGCAACATTTGGATACTTCAGGTACTATACTATGCCAGTAACCAGTGGTATTCATCTGCACCCATTACTGAGACCACTCCTGTTTGGCATATGGCTCTCTTAGGTACAAGCAATCACAGTAGGGGCATGTCTGTCCATGTGTGCTAATGCATACTGTGGCCTATACTGCATTCTCCAGGTGACACACACATCCTCCACAAGGGTATCATACAGACAGATACCTGTTGTCAAACCCATGCTGTAAAGCTATAGATGAAACTAAGCGTAGTCATCCACCTTTACAGAACATAGTATCCCCACAGTACCACATAGGTAGTAGCCACCAACATCACGAACATGCAACCTAGTGTTACGTCATCTCTCCTTTGATAATCACATTCCATAAGGTATTTTGGAATCCCTCGGTGGATCACATAAGCAATCAGGGGTCTGCATGCATGTCCACAAAGGTTGTCGTACACCTATAATGCATAGTCATCATTGACAGACTCTACTGCATTTGAACAGGTCTGACATATACCTCAGTCATAAACCCTCACGCACACAATTCAATAGAAACCATAATGACTGTGTGTGACACGGATGACCTAGGCCAGGCATTACTGCAGTGGCTGGCCTTGTCACAAGCATACAGATGTGACCTAAGATCTGTGAAGCAGCAGCACAGCTTGGCAAAGATGCCAACTGTGTACTTGGATAAAGCAGGGTTCCCACACATGCAATACTTGGTGACATATACGTATATGTATTTGCCTCATAGCTACCTCACATGTGCAATGCCTACTGATATGTCATATGGTAGTAAAAGCAAAATCCCCAACACATTGGCCAACACTGTCACACACATGGAGCGCACACACTCACCAAGTGCAGGATTCAAACCCCTACCTAACTACATCATGATACTACAGGAGTATGCATTAACATGATGCGCTATACACATTTCTGGGGACTCTTTTTTCCACAGGTTTATTTGTAGGATGGTGACATCATCAGACATGACAAAGATGTGTATACCACTTTTAAGGTGTTTTACTACTCTCCAAAAAGGTTGCTCCTCTCCAAGGAGATCATACATGAACACACACACAGTTGTCAGTTGCAGGATTCTAACCCCTCCCTAACTACTTCATGATACTGGAGGAGTATGCATTAGCATGACGCACTATACACATTACTGGGGTTTCTCTTTTCCACAGGTATATTTGTAGGATGGTGACATCATCAGAAATGACAAAGATGCGTGCACACTTTTAAGGTGTTTTACTACTCTCCAAAAAGGTTGCTCCTCTCCAAAGAGATCATACACACACAGTTGTAGGATTCAAACCCCTAATTGCTTTATGATACTAGAGGAGTACACATTAGCATGACGCGCTATACACATTACTGGGGTTTCTTTTTTCCACAGGTATATTTGTTGGATGGTGACATCATCAGACATAACAAAGATGTGTATACCACTTTTAAGGTGTTTTACTACTCTCCAAAAAGGTTGCTCCTCTCCAAAGAGATCACACACAAACACAAAGTTGTCAGTTGCAGAATTGAAACCCCTACCTAACTATTTCATGATATTAGAGGAGTACGCACTAACATGACACACTATAAACATAACTGGGGTTTCTCTTTTCCATGGATGTATTTGTAGGATGGTGACATCATCAGACATGACAAAAATGTGTATACCACTTTTAAGGTGTTTTACTACTCTTCAAAAAGGTTGCTCCTCTCCATGAATATCACACACAGTAGTCAAATGCAGGATTCAAACCCGTACCTAACTACTTCATGATACTAGTGGAGTATACATTAGCACGACATGCTAGACACATTACTGTGGGCTCTTTTTTCCACAGGTATATTTGTAGGATGGTGACATCATCAGACTTGACAAAGATTGGTTTACCACTTTTAAGGTGTTTTACAACCCTTCTAAAAGGTTGCTCTTTCCCAAGGCGACCACACACACACACACACACACACACACTTGTCCAGTGCAGAATTCAAACCCCTACTTAATTACTTCATGATATTAGATGAGTACGCATTAACAAGACATGCTATACACATTACTGGGGGTTCCCTTTTCCACAGGTATATTTGTAGGATGGTGACATAATCAGACTTGACAGAGATTAGTTTACCACTTTTAAGGTGTTTTACTACTCTCCAAAACATTTGCTCCTTCCCAAGTAGACCACACACAAACTTATCAAGTGCAGGATTCAAACCACTATTTAACTACTTTATGATACTACCGAAGCATGCATTTACATGCCGCGCTATACACATTACTATGAGTTATTCTTTCCACAGGTTTATTGTAGGATGGTGACATCATCAGACTATATAAAGTGGGTTACATTAGGTGACATTTGGTGGGCTACATTGAAGGAATGTCTACACACTTTGGCCATGTCATCATCAAAGCGGTGTGTACTATCTACCTGTGTCCCCAGGGCCATAATGACTTTCTCTGTACATACTGGATTACCACCTATGTGGTAATTTGTGTGCACTTTGTTGTACCCAAAGGAGATGACTATGCATTCTTTGGCATTCAGCTTGAGCCCATTGTTTTGACACCAGGTATCTGTCTCTGTAAGACACTTCTAGAGGATGTCTGTGTTGGCCATGCAGTTGGTTATGGACCACAGTTACCATTCATCTGCAGACCTGTTCAGCCATACACCTCCCATGCTTGCCTCTACCTCTGAGCAGTATCTGCTGAACAGGTGGGGTCCCAGGACCAAGACCTGTGGGATGCCATTTGTGACTGGCTTAGAGTTGGACATGGCACCAGCAACACTGAACATGTGTGTTTGATCTGTGAGCTGCCTGGCCACCCATCCTGTGATGTAGCTGTTAATGTTCCAGCTGGTATGCTTGTCCAAGATGACAGAGTGGGAAATGGTGTGGAAAGTCCTTTATGAGGTCCGGGTGGGCTGTGTGGACTACTTTCACCTCCATCTATGTCCTTGGTAACTGTTTGAAATAAGTCAACTAGGTTTGGGAGCCAGGATCTGACTTTAACAAGGTGAAGTTTTGGAGAGTACAGTGTCTGGAGGTCTCCAATGCCTCTGTTTATGGGTTCCATGACAATTTGCTCAATAGCTCTGTAGACCAAGCTGAGTAGACATACTGGGCAATGGTGTCCATGTCCTGTTGTGGCACCCCCTTTCTGGAGCAGGATGACTGTTTGTGTATGTCATTCTTTGGGTACATAGCCTGTGGTACGCTTGTGTCTGGACGGTAAATGTGAGTGAGGGTCCAGTTCCTCATGGGCCTAGTTTATGACACAGCCTGGGACACCATCCAGACACATTGATTCTGTGTTCTCAGCTTTGGTGAGGGCTGTCTTTACCTGCATGTCCGTGACGTCTGGGGCTCTGCATCCTTCTGTGCTAGACACAGGCCCTTTTGGGGGTGATGGGGGGTGTTTACACTGAATGTGTCCCCCTGGATGTGGGCAATGATAGTTGGTTTGGTGTATTTCTTTCGTTTTTTCAGTAGCTGACAGCATATTAGGAGGTTGACACCTACATGTCTGGTATAGCTACCATAGGCTTTGTGGTTGTCATTCTTATATTCCTTGGCTATTTGTCTTTAGAAACTGTCCTTGGATTATTTTAAGAGCGGTCATTGTTTCATCCTGATAATGATCAGTGATGCCTTTCCTTTAGTGAAGTTGGCTTTATCATGTGTTTGTTTCCTCCTTCTGTTGTCTAGCTTATTTATAGGCAACAACCACCTGATCATTGTCTTATTTTTGGAGGTGTGCATCTTGGTTTTATTTGTGATGTCTCAATCCATACATCCCTGTAGATGCTCATAGGATGCACTTGTAAATGATTCTGTAGTTTGTATACCATTATCCTATAGCAAGAGGGCTTTGGAATGCTCCACTTTGGTCTTGGGAAGTGTGCAGTTTGCTTTTGCAAATGTCTTCACAGCGGTTTCATTGACTGGGTGGGGGGGGGGGGCCGGATGTGGATGTCCAGTGTGATTACTTCATGATCTGATATTACCAGCGAGGGGTTTATCTCTGTAGTGGAACACTGGTACCCCATGTTGGTGATGATCATGTTCAGTATGTTGTCACATCTAGTGGGCTTGGTGAACAGCTGTTCCAGGGTGTTAGGGTTTTTAAACTCTAGGAAACATTAGGCGAAGGACGTTGTACATGAGTAATTCCACCACTCACTGTTTGGGTAGATGTAATCTCCTCATATAATGGTGTTGGATAGGACCTTTATACTTTCCACTGTTCTTTGGAATACTGAATGAGATTCCTGAGACAAGGTATGTGATCTGTAGCAGGCTACAATCTGATGGGCAGCTTTGGCCAATGTTACTTGCACTTGCATGGTCTACAAGGCCTCATGCTGTGCCACTAACCTGAAGGTGTGGGTATCCATAGGGTAAATGGGTACACCCCTTCCTTTTGTATTTCACTCGTGGTTTTGGGTCCAAAGATCAGAGGGATTGTGAGTGTTTTATGTGGACCATATCCAACAGCTCTGTGTTTGACATTGTTTGTATATTAGGCAGTGAACACCTCTGAGTGGGCGATATGCAAGGGAGTACGTATGGAGCATTTTGAGATGGTCTGTGTATGGCATGTATTTCAGGCTGCTAATGCTCTTTGTGTGGTATTGCTGCTGGCTTTCCAGTTGTTGTAGTTGTCTTGTGAGGTACATAGCAACAGTGGCGTTGTACTCTATTATAGTTCTAGTGATTGATGAGTGGAGGGGAACATTGTCCTCTTTCATTCTGCATGAGATGCATTTTGTGATGAGGTGTGCCACATGGGAGGGTTTCCTGACTACTGTGGAATGTGATTAGCACAGTTGTATCCACTGTCCACCTGTGACCCAAAGTCCCTTGTCACACGTTCAGTGTGAAGTATACTACCACCTCTGTTGTAGTTCTTGACTACAGAGTTTTTAACATAGAGGATGACAATGCACCTTTTGGCATTAAGCTAGAGCCCATGGCTTTGACAACAGCCATCTGTCCCAGTGAGGCCCTTTTGTAGGATGTCCACATCTTTTGTGTTTACCATTATGGCTCCTGGTTTGCAGTCCTCTGGTAAATTCAGCTGCCACAGACCTGCCATGTTAATGTTTACTTCAGGGAAGTAGATACTACACAGCCTGGGAAGTTATCTGGTCCCATGGCTGCAGTGATACTGGCTTTGGAGAGTGTTTATTACCTGTGCAGCCATGATGACAGCAACTTTGTGGTCTTCCATTATGGAGATGTGCTCTTTCATGGGTGTGAGGGGGGTACAGTTAACAGTGATCCTATCTGCCAGGAAGTTGGCAATATCAGTTGGCTCTGTACATTTACTGCCATTGAGCTGTAACTCGGAACAGATCTGACTGTAACCATGACATGAACCTGTCTGTTGGGCAGAGATCTCCTGAATAGACAGTATGCCACAGAGTACAGATTGGGTTACATTCAGTCTTGTTACATGGGGTGGCTATTTGAGGCCAGTAATCCTCTTGTTAAGATACTTCATTGGTCTTTCTAGCTGCTGAACATGCCTAGTCGGATTCATCGCAAGTGTGTTGTGGTACTCTCTGACAGGTCTGATGACTGCTGAGTAGTGGGAACCTCCTTTGACCTACGTGCACAGACCTTGGCAGTTTGTGTGAACACACAGCATGATTTTCCAATCACTTTGTGAATGTGTTTCTGGAAGTAGAGATGACTATCCACATTTGTCCATCGATACCTAATTATCACATCTGTATTTAGCCTAAGTGTGTGAGCATGCCAAGTATGAGCTTTCAGTATGTTGCTGCCTGACATTTGGTTAGTTTCTTTAAGTGTGTGAGCATGCCCAGTATAACCATTCAGTGTGATGCTGAATGGAATCCACTACATTTGTTGGAGTGTGTGAGCACGCCCAGTATAGACATTTATACTATATGTGTATGGAAAATCAAGTTATATTTTTACAGCAGGGCTCACCTTTGTGTCATAGATCAACAAGGATCATGCTGTGCCTGCAGGGCTTCCATGTGACACTTTGCATAGACTTACCAACATTTCTACATACAGGGGGAACAGCTATTCTTTTTACATTTCTACCTGGGGGCACACCTGATTGTTACTGTGGGTGTACATAGGATGTGGGTTTCACCTGACACTTATTCACATTTGCTATGCCTGTACTGCTATGTACAGGAAATCATTTCAGTCTGTACTGTTGCCTATCATAGTGGCTTGAGGCATACTACTGTACTATAGATGTTGGCATCCAATGTCACATATATTACACTGCGACTTCATTGCCTACACAACCCACATCACGCCGCCTACCCTGATGTTCTCGGTCTGCATAGGCGTGTGGGGGAGGTTACCCAATTGCCTCTTTAGGGGCATGATACTGCATTTCTTTGTGTTTGCATTAGTGTACAATTGTCCTACTATGTCTGAGCCATTGAAATGCTATCATGGCTTAGTGGTTCAGTACTGTGACTATTGTGCAAAGTATCCTGGGTTCAAGTCCTGTCATTGCTTTTTATTGCCATGCTAGGCAGACCAGACTGATTAAGGAACAGTACAGCAGATATGAGCATGTTTAACTGACTTTGCTAAACTTTGACCAACCTTGCCTGACGTTGCGCTAGTTGGCATGAGCAATTTTGTTTACATATACTAGATATTGGTAAAAGCTGCTTAGCACTGCTTTATATTGCTTAAAACATGGCAATCATGCCTCAGGTGGTGCTGTAGGGCTGCCTATGTCGGGATGCACATACTACACTCCCTATACATGTTTGGAAACAGGTAGTGTCATGTTAGGCATCCCTATTATTTTATGTGTGAGTCAGAATGAGGTATCATTTCCAGGGTTCCTACTGAGCCAGTGTATGTGCTATGCGTTGCCTCTTTGCCAAGGCCAAGGCATACTGGGCACTCCTCCTACTGCCTACTGGGGCAGGCTCAGGTTGTTCCTCCTCCTAGTCACGCTGTGCCTGTGCAGGCCTTGGCAATGGTGGGGGGCTGTTTGGCCCTGCCCCATGCTGTTCCTGCTGCAGCTGTTTTCACAGGATCATACTGTGTAGCATGGCACATACCATGACAATTTGGGTACATGTAGTTGGTGAGTACTGCAAGGCTCCACCAGATGTGTCAAGGCACCGGAACCATGACTTCAGCATCCCAAACACATGCTCGATTATATTTCGTGTTTGTGCATGTGCCTCATTATGGAGTTCTTGTTCAGGTGTGTGTGCATTTCTGATGGGTGTCATCAGCCACGGCTCCAGTGCGTATCCAGCATCCCCCACTACGTGACCGTCAGGGATGTCCCCATTGGCAAATGTCTGGTACAGCTGCGTCAGATGCCAGGTATGGGAGTCATGGTAGCTTCCAGGGAAGCCAACACACACATTCAGTATTATGCCCTGGGCATCGCACACGACCTGGCAGTTGATGGAGTGGAAGCCCTTGCGGTTGATGTAGGCCCTACCCCGCTCACCAGCTGGTGCTTTGATATGTATGTGCGTGCAGTCAAATTGCACCCACTACCTCAGGGTATTCCGCTATTTGCTGGAAGAGATGCATATTGCTGGCCAATATCTCACGGGAATTGGGGAAATATACATGATCACCAACATGTGCTGACATGGCATTCAGGAACTGGTGCAGTACCCTGGATGCTGATGCCTGTGAAATCCCCATCATATCACCAGTTGGTCTCTGGAAGGTACCTGTTGCTAGTATTCTTAGGCCAACACATACCTTGGTTTCCACTGGGATGGGTTCCCTTCTGTTGGTTCTGTGTGTGAGGCCTGGCCTGCACAGCTCAACAATTTGCTGCAGGAGCTCTCTGTCCAATCTATAGCGCTCCACTATTTCCAGCTCATGTAGCCCCTGGTATGTTATCCTGGGTCTGTACACTCTTCTCTGTCTCCTCACTGTGGGTTGCTCAGCAGCATTCGCAATGGCACCACCCTCAGCATCTTGCACATGTTGCCTTATAATAGCAATGGCAGCCCCTAACATTCTTTTGTCTCAGTTAAGCTTTTTAAGTTTTCACTTCTCTTTGTAAACTGCAGTGTTGCAGTGTTTCTGAGAAATACATGGGGGAATGTTGTTTGCAGAGTTTTAAGTGCTGGGCTGGGCTAGGCTAGTCTACTGCCTGTGTAATTGGCTGATTCTGCCTACTACTTCCTTTCCTTCCTTTTCCCATTTCTGTTTCTACAGGGGGCAGTGCCACGCAAACACGCGCACACAGGCTTACACAGGCTTACACGGGCTTAGGCGGATGCACAATCGTGCATACATGCTTAGACAGCCTTACATAGGCTTACACGGGTGCACACACATGCACACAGGCTTAGAAAGGTTTACAGGCATGCACACGCACGCACACAGTGTAAGCAGCTTTGCAAGAAACTTCATTTGTAGCCACAGCATATGCCTTCAGTTTCTGGGTTTCAGTTTAGATAACTGTAGACACACCTCTTCCAGTCCTGAGTAACTCACAGCAACCACATGCCGCTCTGCTCCAATAAGCTTAAAGTCTTTTTGATACATACCCCCTTATGATGTCACCTATCTTCTACTCTGTTACTCTCCTAATCCTACTCTTACACTCTACGGACATGGTTCACATGGCAGGGAAATTTGGGATTCACTATCCTTATGCTCATTTGCATAGGATTGCCTACTAATGCTTGGTTACATCTCTCAAACTGAAATTCTCCCCTTAGCAACCACTACTCAGTAGCCATGTTGTCTTCACCCTGCCATTCACCTGCATGGCAGGTGAATATTTTGAATAAAATCCCTATTTGTGGCTTTTATTTTTTGTTTTTAGGGTTTTTAGAGCGCCGCACGTTTGCGTGGCACTGCGCTATGCTTAAACATCGGAGATCGAGGAAAAAAAATAATTATTTTATTATTTTGCAACAGAAAAAAATGCCATTGGCCGTATATCTGGCCATTGGCATGCTTCCTCAACTGGATGCATCCTTTTTTTGGAGCTGTCATAGCTCCGTTTTGGTATTTGCAGAACAGTACTCAGTTGCCAACCGAGTACATTTCTGCAAATAACACTACTCTTACTCGGACAGGTTAGTGTTTCCTGGATCGCAAATTTACCTCATTTGCATAGCTTTCAGTAGCAAATGAGGTAATTTGCATAAACTAACCCTGTCTGTGCAAGAGTCGTTTTAGGAGCTCTCTCTTGCACACCCCTGCCGGCTGTGCCTGGCTCGCTCGGCAGACATGTTGGCTTGCTGGAGTCTTACTCTACTCTTAGACTCTGTGCAAGCCTTCATGAATCTGGCCCAGTGTATTTAATTTGAGAAACATCTCTATTGTCTTTTTTCTATAATTGGCAAGCAATAAGGCTGACTAGAGGGCTTGTTTCAGATATCATAAAGATGCCCAAGTATTCTTGCTTGAATCTTTCTTACTGTTTTCCTGACGTACCACTTATTGGTATGCAGGAACAATAAATAACAAACATTGCATGTTTTGTTTAACAACAATACCTTCCAGAAAGGATGTAAAAATAACTCTTAAAATTCCACTGCTTGCTTTCGAAATCAAACCTTCAGATATTACAATGTGACCACATGAACAGGTTCTCATCAACTCCACATTTTAACAGCCAGAAAAGTATTTATTTACTTATTTGTTTGTTTGTTTGCTTGCTTGTCTGCTTGCCTTTGTCCCTGGAAAAGGCTGACTGGGCAAAACCCCTTTTCAATGAAGGTCCAGAGAAAAAAGCTCCAAATTATACATAGTTGAATGAGCTAACAGTAAAATTGTATAACACTGAAGAATGTATAACTTAATTGGCATTCAACCTGTTACATACAATATATACTAACATTTTAAGCTCAGGCAGATCTCTAGAACATAATATATACAGTAAGTAAAACTCACACACACACACACACACACACATCAGCAGGAAATTCAGTATTATTTTACAGTATCTATACATACTCCCACTGCAACATTATCACTTAGACAACAGGTAAGGCATATAGTGTATGCAATATTGTGATTGTCTATTATGTTTTATCCAAACAGTTACTTTCACTTGAGACCCTTAACCAGGCAATTACTATAGTAAAGATGTGAGAATTTTGTGATATTTCTTTTATTTGACTAAAAGAGGTGAGAAATCACTTATTTGTTTGGTATAATGGCAGTAATGTTATAGTGTTAGGTATGATTTAATTCGGATAATAGGTATTACACTGAGTCTGTAAATTATAGAAAGGATAACATTTAGAATATGAAAGGCAACAGGAGTACTGCAATTCAAGTATCAGTTGCTTGAGGTGTATATCTTCAAAGGTTTTTTTTTTTAATTGTAGCTATGATCAGATATTTCTGACATCTGCTGGGACTGAATTCCACAGTTTAGCAATATATACACAGCATAGACAGTCATCATTATTGGGAGAATTCAATAAAGCCTACATGGAGCGATTCTCTGTGTAGGCATAGTGGCATGGCCTCAACAAGGAACATGGCTGCCGAGCGATCCAATAAACAAATTGGAGGGGTATGGAATGTAAATCACCTCATAAGTTGGTGAAATCCATGCAAATGAGATTGACTTATGATCCTATAAGCAGAAAGGCACACGTAGGTGCCGTGCTGGTGTTAGAAATGTACGTGGACAGAAACATGTACCAGAATGTAAAATTTAAACAGGGGCTGTAAAAGGCCAAATAAAAGGGTGAATATTGCACTTTAGGCATACAAATGGCCAAAACTATGGCCAGTGAGTCCAAAATGCAATGCAAATTAATAAAAAATATATATTTTTTAATACATATATTACGTTTGTGCAGCATGCAGTGACATGCAAATATGCAGTTATGCAAAAATAAATAAATAATTAAAAAATGTAAAAAAATAAAATTAGACATTCAAAAATATTGCTTCATGGTGCCCTGCATGCATAGTCTTACAATGGCAGGTTTCAGTGGTTGCTACGGAAACAAGCCCTGGAGTAGTGAAGTATCCAGGGTACACTCAATTAGCTGTATGTAAATGAGCTGGGGTTACTGAATAGCAAAAAGGGCCACTGTGTCCACAGATACAACCCATCTTAGGGCTAGAACCATGTAGTAGTAGTAGAACAGGCAACTGACATCAAAAGGGTGTGTGTGTCACACTATGTGTAAGTGGATTGGACGTCAGCAGTGCCTATTTGCGCTCAGCTAAGCACTGCTAGGCTGCTGTCCTGTTAGTCCCACGGTGTGGGTTTTAGCTGGTTTAAGAAAAGCTGAGCGTGGCCATGCACAGGGGAGTGTCCAAACTGCCAAAGACTGTTTACACTAGTGCTGTGGGTTTGCCCACTGCACTCCAGTGCTCAACAGTGAAAGAATTAAAAATAAAAAAATAAAAAAAAAAAGGAAATAGCTAGATGAAGACAATCAAGTAGACATGACTGATAATCCCTGTTTAACAGACACTGGTCCATTCAAACCTCCAATGATATACCTGTCAGGTGGAATGCATCATAGTGAGCCAATCACACAGGCTTCATCTGCAGCACACCAGTACAAAATATGCATGATTTTCCCCCCATACTCTGCACCACTGGAGTACACACTTGGGAATTTTAACTGACAAAATGATAGGTGCTGCTGCTGCTGCTGCTGCTGCTCTGCTACATCTGTATGTGCTAGAGACTGAGAAGGGGAACAGTGTTCAGGCCCAGGGTAACTTTCCATGGGCTACATGAGCTGGAGATTATAGAGCACTACAGAGTGGACAGGGACATACTACAACAACTCACCGAGCTCTACCACCCTCAAATCAGACCCAGAGCCAACAGAGGAGAACCCATTCCAGTGGAAATAAAGGTATGTTTAGCCCTTAGAATATTAGCTACAGGTACTTTTCAAAGACCAACAGGGGACATAAAGGGGGTCTCACAGGCATCTGCATCCAGGATACTCCACCAGTTCCTGGATGCCATGCAAGCACATGTCAGTGAGCACATTTATTTACCCCAAATCCCTGAGGAGAGGGACAGCAATATACATCTCTTCCACCATGTAGCACACTACCCTGAGGTACTGGGTGCCATAGACTACACTCATGTGCACATCAAAGCACCATCCAGTGAAGAGGGTAGCATCTACATCAACCACAAGGGGTATCAGTCCATCAACTGCCATGTAGTGCTGGCAGCCCTGGCAGTTAGCACGATTCCCACATCTGGCACACATCACAGCTGTACCAGACATTTCCCAGGGAGGACATCCCATATGGCCATCTACTGGGGGATGCTGGCTATGCACTGGAACCATGAATGATGACACCCATCAAAATGTACACACACCAACTGAAGAATCCCATAATGAGGCACACGCACAAACAAGGAACATCATAGAGCGTGTGTTTGGGCTGCTCAAGTCATGGTTCTGCTGTCTCAATATGTCTGGTGGAGCCCTGCAGTACTCCACAGCCACATGTGCACAGATGTTCACAGTGTGTGTCATGCTACACAATATGATCCTGGGAAAACAGCTGTGGCAGAAACATCACAGGGAAGGGACACACAGCCCTCCACCAGTGCCAAGGTCCCCACAGTCACAGGGGGACTCGGAGGAGGAACCCACTGTACCTGTCCCTGTAGGTAGATGTAGGCGTACCAGGTATGCCCTGGCCATGGCAATGAGGCATTGCATAGCACATGGACTGACACCTCACTCCGACTCACATACATGCTAAAAAGCATGTCAGCCACAACACACAACCTGTACCTTAACATGAATTGGCTGTGTACTGCATGCATCCAACAGAGTCAGCCCTGAAGCACCATTTTATCCACTGCTGCAGGCACAAGATAAGTCACTCTTTCTTACAACAAATGTATGGGGTACTACACTATGGTAGCACAGGTATGGACCTGCTGCATGTATGCAAGGGGATAAAGTGGGCTACCAGGATAGCTGCAGACAACTGACAGCTATGTGATACAACAAGAACTCTCTGCCCAATAGTGGCTGCCCTATATCATGCAGTAGGCCCCAAGCCAGAAAATCCCACTGCACTATGCAAGGGAATTACAAACAGTGGGGTTATAGGATAGATGCTTGACTGTCAATGCTAGAGTCTCCTACCCCCAATGCACCCATGTTCTCATACATCTGCAGTAAATTCTGTTTGCAAGGTAATAGCAGCTGATCACATAATCCCCGGGGTGTCCCAATCAACCTGGTGACATGTTCCATTTCCACAATATGCAGGGGTTGATGTGTTATGTATGTCTGTGATTCATAGTGTCAGGAATTAAACCATACTGTCTGGTGGCTGTTGTGGCTTAGTGGGCTATGTACATTAACACTGTTAATGGTGTTCATGGTTCGAGACTGGCTGCACCTACTGTTTTGCATGTGAACTACACCTATTCTAGGAGCTCTACAGACAGTCCATATGTCACTATTGGTTACTGCAGTAAAGCTGGACAAAGCCAGAAACAATGGAGGGACAGGGGGCCACAGATATGGACAGTACAGAGCTCTGAGTAAGCTAAATGATGGCTAGTAGAACAGCAGGTCATAACATGTCAGAAGAGCAGCAGGATGTTAAGGCTGTCACGTAACTGTGACAGTACTCACAACAACTCAGTGGGCACCATCATACCCCTCAAATGTAAGAGTGTCACAGAATGTCCATAGTTTTGCCTCATATATATTGTCTGTTTTTCATAAGATAGTATTTTTCTGACCAACTACTGGTGAATCAACAAAGGCTGATGTAAGAAAATAATGAAAGACAGTTGAGATGCATAATTCATACCCATCAGAAGATTTATGCTAATACAAAATCCTAATTCTACCAACTGTGGAAGTTTGTAAGAGAAATATGAAACAGTTGTCCTTATGTTTGCGCCTGTGTCCCACTTTTATACATGGCTTTGTCCAGATCTCTGGCTCCAAGAGGATGAGAGGTATGGACACCATGTAGCCTTAGAGTAACAATACAACACAAACCAACTGAGGATCAGAGCAGACATATGGGATGTAAAACTGGACATCCTGCAAAACAGGTACAGTCAGAGGTGTGAAGTCTGTAATCCAGTATGTGGTATTACATCACCTACACCAGTCACATCATACCTGCAACTACATAGAGCAGTAACTGTGGAGAAAGCCAGGAACTGGAGCAGGACAGGGCAATGGACACGTATAAGGAAAAGGAGGACGTAACAGCCAGACAAATGTAGAAAGTGCAGAATAAAACAGTTAATGTAGTAGCGGGGGTGCCAGGCAGTGTATGGAGTCAGTAACCCAAATGTCTGTCAGCAGTTCCTCATGTCAATCTACAATGATCTGACACTGATGTACCAGGAAATCACACTGGTATGTAAAATGTACCACACATATGATGCAAAACTCTGTTCAGTCAAATACACTCAGTACATGCCCTAGATATGGGTCAGATATTACAGATAGCACACAGCCAAGAAATCCCTCTGGGATCATATCAGGGAGGTGCTAGACTGTATAATCATGTGCAGCAGCCAATTGTGTGTAGCACACAAATTCCCAGGCTGGAGTACAGGTAGGTCTGACCTGGAGTCCCCTCATACATAGCAATGGTTGCACTGGCCATGCTCCAACACCAATTTCAGCCCATGTCTGAAGGCACATCTGACTATAAAACAGAGATGCCCAGATATCTCTGTGCATACAGACAGCTATGTATACCTAAGTGTCTCTCCCAATCCCCATCAGACATGACTGCCCTTATCTATCAGTAGAGTTTTATATAGATGCATATATAGATAGATAGATAATATATATATATATATATATATATATATATATATATATATATCATATGTAGAGAGACAGAAAGAGGGGAGGGAGAGAGAGAGAGACACACACAGAAAGGCATATATACTGATGTATTGCTGCAGCAACTTGTACACCAAGTGTAACCAGTGGTGCATGCAATTAGTAAAGTGAGCTATAGTGTGTAATAGTAGGTAGGTAAGGGTTCTAATCCCACATCAGCCACCTTGTGGGTGTGTGTGCATTTGTGTAGATATTCCACATGTAGCAGTATGCATAGGTCTCTGTCTGTGCAATGATCACTCATTTTATGGTCCTGTGACCAATGTCCTCTACAACACTGGCCTCCTTGTCAACAGTTGCTGATGTCATCCACCCCAGCACAGTGGCAGGCACTTTCCAAATGCATAAGCTCTGTGGTGCATGCAATGACTACATAGCACTGCAGTATATACAACTAGATATGTAGTGTCTAATCCCAGCAATGACAACTCAGTGAGTGTGTGTGTGCAAGTATATCCCCTTGCAGCAGGGTGTCTGTCATGACTGTGTGTGCAATGCCAGTAAATTGTAAGGGCTGTGCCTACCTGTTATCTCCCTTGTGGCTTACTTCACAGGACTTACTGATGTCATCCAACTTAGAAGCACAGTTAGATACTCTCTAGACAATTAAGCTATGTGGCACATGAGATAAGTACATAGCACTATAGTGTATACAACTAGATAGGTAGGGGCTCTAATCACAGCAATGGCAACTCAGTGTATGTATAAGCATATCCCCTGCAGCAGTGTGGCTGTCCTGGTGGTGTGTATGCAATGGTTATACCATTTTAAGGGTCTGTGCAAACCTGTTAACCCCCCACTGGCAACCCATTTAGGGTGTATTGATGTCATCCAAATTAGAAGCACAGTTAGACACACTCCTAACACAGTAGCTCCATGGCACATGTGATAAGTATGTAGTACTATAGTGCAGATAGGTAGGGTTCTAATCTCAGTACTGGCAACTGTATGAGTGTATGTGTATATGCATATCTCCTTGCAGCAGTGTGACTATCTTGCCTCTGTGTGTGTGATGGTTATACTATTTTAAAGGCCTTTGCAAACCTGTTACCCCACCACTGGAAACCTTTAGAGCACCTGCAGATGTCATCCACCTGAATAGTAACGACAGACACTACAAAAACATATAAGCTCCATGGCGCATGTGATACGTATGTAGCACTGTAGTATGTACAACTAGACAGATAGGAGTGTTACTCTCAACAAGGGCAGTTCATGAGTGTGTGTGTGTGTGTGTGTGTGTGTGTGTGTGTGTGTGTGTGTGTGTGTGTGTGTGTGTGTGTGTGTGTGTGTGTCTATATCCCCTTGCTGTATTAGGGCCACCACCTGTCCCACTGTGAAGGCTGCAGTCCATGTTTGGACAGGTGTATCCCATGAAAACAACTTAACCAATACGTGTCCCAAGAGTGTAGGACAACAAACATGTCCTACATTTGTGTAATAGTAGCACAAAACAGTCATTTTACATCAGAAATACCTTAATGTTATGAGCAATAGCATATTCTAGGCAAATGATACAAAAATAAGCTGTCATATTTGCATAACATGAGAGGTCCTGTTCTTTGCACTTGCTGTGGGTATGGTTTGTCCTGTCATCTGTCATGATTCTACACAAAGTGTCCCATATTGGCCATTTGCTAAGGTGGCAACCTTAGTCTGTCTTGCCTATGTGTGTACAATATGTATACATGTTGAAGCCCTGTGAGTAGCTGCTGCCCCTAAATAACCAACATGTATCTAGGCATGAATGCTAACCACCACCACCCACAGTGGCACATATAAGTTGAGTGTTGTCTGTTACTGAACCACCAAATGATGTCAACACACTGCAACAGGGTTGTACACTAAGTACAGACTGGTGGCAAGGTCCTGGACTCAAGCTAAATGCAGAAAATGGTACCATCATATCATTCGGTAAGGACATGGCCACACTGTTTGCCACATCAATGGAAACCCCATAAACACACAATCTGTGCTGAGAGACCTGGGTACTCAGGTTGATAATGTCGCACTCAACCATCATGTAGCAGCAGTGGTCAGAAAAGCCTAGTATATGGTTCACTTCATAGGTAAAGGGATTGCATCCAGAAAAAAGGTGGTCATTACCTCTGTAGTCCTCAGTCAGTAGACCAATAAATTACAACCATGCACTTGTTTCTATGTACCTGTCCAGGCATCTGCACCAACTGGAAAGGCCATGTAATACACAAAGGTAATCCATGGCCTCCAACACCTGTGACATCCAGAAAGGTCAGAATCAGTAGTGCTCCACTCTGTTTCAGACAGGTTGCTCAGAGGTGATCTGTGTCACACCTACAAGGCAATGTTGGACCCTGGCATTCAACAACTGCCCCATATATGTGAGTCTAACTCCTCACGCATTACCTGCATGCTGGGTGCTCTCATCAAATTTTCTAGTGATGTGGACATTCACCAAGAGGGTCTCATGGTGACGCATGACAGGTGTCAGAAATGTGGCCTCAGGCTGGATACCATGACATGCAGCATCATCCCCTTTGGGGGGGGAGTGACGTCCCCACATATTGTCACAGTATTAATAACATCCTAAGCATGCAATCAGTTGAGAGTGATTTGTGCACACAGATTGATGGCAACATGACATTTGACCACCATGTTGCTTCTGTTGTAAGGAAAGCCTTCTACATGGCCCACCCCATACATAAGGGAATGTCATCCAGGGACATGGGGGTCATAGCATCCCTGTATTCCACCCTAATAAGGCCCAGTAATGAGTATAATGCCCTTTTTGTCATGTACCTTGCAAAGCACATGCAGCAGCTGGGTAGATCACAGATGTTCCTTACCAGGGAATACCTCAAACATCTACCATACACAGATAGGCTATAAGCCCATTCCTCTGCCACTGTCTTACAGACTCCTTAGAGTGACCTCTGTCTGATATACAAGGTGATCACAGACTCCACTTTGATGGGGACTGCTGCACAACTGCAAGTCAAGCCCCACTCTATAAACCCACACACACACACACACACACACACACACACACACACACACACACACACACACACACACACACACACACACACACACACCCTCAACCTGGTGTGTGCCATCAACAGGAATTGTTGGTGGGTCAGATGTGTGTCCCACACACTCGCCCAGCTGTGGACTAGACACCCTGTCCACATCAGGCAGAGTACCTATTTACACTTTTTCAAGGGAAAACTGGATGAATGGATGATTAACAAGACATATACCCTTGGAATACCACTTGTGTCCCTGTTGGACTATGGCATCTGGTGCTGACTTGCATACACATGGGCTAAACTCCGGGCTAGGCTTATGAGCACCTCACGGCCAACAGCCTAGTAACGTTGTATGATCTTAGGTATATTAGTTATGGCCCTGTGTGCTGTGATGGGCTTTGTTTTGTGCACAACTATCACTGCGGTGTGTCCCACATACCAGTACCATGTCATATAGCCACCATCTGACAAATAGGTGAGAGGTACTACAGGTGTATGGGGAAAGTCCAGCAACATCTGTATGACACAATTACAGACAGCACTGCAAACATGTTGTAGAGTATCCTCCTTGTTTGTGTCCAACATCCAAAGTACACAGATGTTTGCAGAATGTGTACATGTGCCTGATTTATGTGGACCCTCTGACAGACAAATGTGGATGTCTGGAAAATAGTTGGACAGTATGTAATGGTTGTTTCCAGAGTGTGGGGATTCCAGCTGTCACGTGCCAGACACCTCAGCAAACAGTTATGGTACTTTAATATCTGTTACTGTATTCATTCCCTTACATTGCATGCTCAATATATACACTCAGTTTCTGAGCTGGAGCCTGCCCCCCACTACTACTGGCTATAACCTGCTTTCCTGCTGTAGGTGGTCAACAGATATGCTAGCCATAGCTCCTGGGTGGTGATATACAGGTGTTGAGTACACAGTGACCTAGCTAGAGTACATCAGGAACAGTCAGGGACACCTGGACGATGTTTGAACCATGCTTGTGTGACATTTGCAGAATGAGAGGAGTGTAGGTGTGGGTGATGGAGAGCTATATATGGGGGTATATGTTTTTGTGGGACAGATGCCCTTTTATTTTTTTAAGAACAGAGTGGAAAGTTGGGGAAGGGATATAGGTACATGTGGGGAGGTATGCTGGGTAGGAGAGGTAGCATTTGCAAACAGAGAAGACAGCAGAAAGGGGCAGTATATGACACATGATGGGGATAAACACCTTGGATGGGGAGGGTGTTGTGGAATCAGAGAACCAAGTGCCCCCAGATGGCAGCAGTGGGACTGAGCTTCGCACCCATTGGCAGTCACCACTGCTCCTTCACATCCCCAAAAGTGGCTGTGATGGGGAATGGGGGCCAGGCCAGCCTACCCCTCCAGGTCAGCCAGTCTGCCCTCAGTCTGGTGTAGTCAATTGTCCAAATCACACTGGACAATCCTGCGCACCATCCATGGGAGCTGTTGCTGGGTGACCACTCCCTCTCCATACCCACTCTCAGTAGAGGGACGGGTCCCTTCCCCTGAGATGGTTCCACTCATAGGTGGTGCAGGACCAGCAGATGGGGCAGCTCCAGGTTGGGTCCCAGACATTCTGGGACCCGGTGTCAGAGTCTGTCAAGGTAGATTAGGTGGATCCACGGGAACCGGCCTACCCAGTCAAGCTATGATGTTGAGGTTTTTCAAAGTGCATAGGTTAGTAATGAAGTGAACATGTGGTTAGTTGCAACACCATGCAGAACAAATTACATAAACAAGTAACACAACATGCCACAGCATACAGAGCACAACAATAATTGGGATAACAGTCAGTATTGTAACAGCATGCCAGTAACAGTTATGGCATTAAGCCAAAGACATAAGTAATTCAACAATGTATGTTAGTATGCAATCATTGTAATAATAACAATGATAAACACAAGGCCCAACAGGGATTTGGCAACAGTGATCACAGTCCATGACAGCGTGACACTTGAGAGACATGTATTGTGCACAGTATAGAAAGTTTATGCTTATGATGCCATCCTTGGCAGACAAGGGGTTCGACTATCAGCAGACATTCACAAATACACCAGGCCCACCAAAACATTTTGTGAACAATATATGTCAGAAGTAAACCACAACCAGTGTAGAAGAATAATAAATTATGATGCAGATAAAGGGTGGGGGGAGAGAGAAAATCATGCCATTACTACCAGTATTGGCTATATTGCTTCAACAGAACTCTTCTATACTCTACAGGTCTGCCCTTATTTTATGTGTACAAGTGCCCTATAGCTTTCTGTAGCACCCACATAATTTGAAAGCTATCAGTAAGGGCCAAGCTATGCAGGTGCACAACTATAGGGACTATTACAGTACAGGGAAACATATGTGACTACCAAGGAGTACTGTGGACTGATGCACTGTGACTGTGCTATTCAGATAAATCAGGTGGCTGTTAAATCTGTGACCACAGGGATTTGGCAACAGTGATCACAGTCCAGAACAGCGTGACACTTGAGAGAAATGTATTGTACACAGTACAGAAAGTTTATGATTATGATGCTGTCCTTGGCAGATAAGGAGTTAGACTATCAGCAGGCATTCACAGACACACCAGGCATACAACGGTATCAAGATTAAATACTTTTATTTCTTTTAATAAGTTGTATTAGTAGTGTACATGTTGACTGTTCATTTACTGCAGTCCTGTAACTTGGCTGAGCATTGCTATTAACACTCTGGTACTTCTGGACACACAAATTAGTAACCCATGTGAACAAATGATACAGACATTTATTTACCTGTAATTCCTGTGGGGAGAATGTTAACAATACATAACAGTTTCTATTGATATTTAGTAGTACTTGTCCCTGGATTCCCTAGATTTGAACCCCGGTCTGTGTGTGGCAAAATGTATATTATACCTAACATTTATCATGCTGAGCTACTGAGCCATCATTGAATAGTGATTGAGTAATGTATGCCTAGAGCTCAACTGGTAACAGAGTGTGACCTGGTAATAGAGAGAGGGTGTCATACAAGACTGCAGTGACACTTGAACACACATGCATGAGATTCATGCATGACAGAGATAGTGCGTGAACTATGTATTAATACTTGGAATGCAGGTGTACAGTTTTAACCAGTAGTGGATGGGAATATGTCAGTTGTCTACAGACCATATCAGAGTGCTGGGTTGCCTACCTGACCCATATACAAAGCTATTACAGTATCATACTTGCCTGTAGCAGCATAACTAAGTTCAGGAATGCATATAGCTGAAATGCAATGGTTAACAGAAGACAATCCTGCGAGGAATACACTATAATACCTTAGTCTTTAGTATTCTAGGTTCAGATCTTAGTGAAGAACAAATATCATAATGCATTATATCTCTTAGTACAGCTCCACATCTACACTTTAGCAAAACAATTCTTTATCGGCTAACCTTCAGTCACTTCATGGTATTATTCCTGTGTTTGCTTCACAGCACTTGTAATACCCGATTTCTTGATCAACAGCCCAACATACACACAACATTTGGCAAAACTCAGCTTTATTCAGGGTGACATAAAACAGTGATAGATATACATCTAACCATCTTTATTGATGAACACTTTAAATAATGACAGCTGTTATTCCACAATGGATGCAGTGCTAACTTTATTCTCCTAACAATTCTGAATGCAGTTGTACTTTATTTCCTTAAAAGTATGAATGCAGTTGATGTATTCCCTTAACATTTATGAATGTACTTGTACTTTCTTACCATAACATTATTATTAATACAGTATAAACTTTTATTTCTGTAACATTATTAATGCAGTGGTAACTTTTTTTCTATAACATTAGCAGGTTTTATGCTTCCATCTATACTGAACTGTACCTGGCATTACTCATTAATATTATTCCAGGCCCATGACCACATTCACTGCAGCACACTCAACGGAATACACCTACTTGCAGTTACTACTGTACTCTTTCTTATTTATATTACTATTTTTATTTTATTTTACATTTGATAACTGGGAAAGTCCGACTAGACACAGGTCCATTTTCAGCGGAGGCCCAGGGAGAAAAGCTCCAAATTAACACTATAGTACATATGAGTTAAATGAGTGTACAAATACATTTCATCAAATACATATGCATACCTTTAAGACATACATATAGACATATAAGAATACATTTCTGCATACACATAAGAATACATTTCAGCAGTTATTTTTTTTATTTTTTTACAGGTTGTGAATTTAACAGGACAGGTTATAGGATAGGGAAATAAAGTATTCTAGGAGGTTAGCGTGACTTAACAGGTGAACATTAGTAGAATCCTTGCAACAGTGCAGTGTTATGGATTAACCTGGGGGTCACATGGGCAAAGCGAGTTGTTGGAATAGTAGGTTTTGAGGAGTTTTTTAAACTGAGAAGCAGAGCTTATAGAAGTTATGTGATTTGGGAGTTCCAGATTTTGGTTATCATGCAGGCAAAGAGAGATTTACTGTCTTCATTTCTGTGTTTGATGACATTTATGAGATTTTGGTTGGTGGATCTTAAGGTTCTGGTGATGGTGTAGGGCTGCGTTAGAGCTTGTAGTGCTGGAGTTTTGTTAGAGAGGTAGTACAGCTTGTGGGTTATAGAGAGTTGATTAATTAGCAGTAGTTTGGACAACTCAAGCCAGTTGAGCTGTTTGAGGGAAAGACAGTAATGGGATCTATTAGAGGCGTCAGTAGCAAACTTGGCAGTCTTGTTATAGCAAGATTCCATTTTTTTAAGTTCGATATGGTGAAGATTAGTCAAGATTGGGAAGGCATAAAGGAGGGTGGATAAGAGGTAAGTTCTTGCAGTAGTGGCTTTGGTATGATTGGTCATGAATTGCTTGTTCCTGTAAAAAGGACTAAGCTTTTTGTTTACTTCTTTGATTGTTTGGGCTATATGTATATCAAATTTAAGATTATCAATTACTACACCTAGTAGTTTTGTGTGTGTTGTTGGGGTGATTGCAGTGTTGTCCTTGGAGTTTATGGTGAAATCATTGTTCATAGGAGGAGATCTATCTGGGCTGAAGAGAATTAATTTTGTTTTTTTAGGATTAATTACAAGTTTAATGTTAGTAAATCATGCTTCATCAAGAGTAAAGTTATGTTGTGTTACTGTTTGAAGTTCACTTAAGGTGGGGGCGGCACATATAATGGTGGTGTCATCTGCATATTGCACTATTGAGGCAGAGTGTGAGGATGCAGCTATCTGATTTGTAAATAGGGAGAATAGTAAAGGACCAAGTATGAAACCTTGAGGGACTCCTAAGGATATTGATAGTAGGGAGGACAGCTGGTCTTGCCAAAGAACTGCTTGCTGACAGCCTGATAAATAGCTATTGAACCATGATGTAGTGGAGGAGTTTATGTTAAAGGTAGATAGAGTTTCAAGAAGCATGCTGTGGTTAACCATGTCAAAGGCTTTAGATAAGTAAGAATACAGAGGATACAAAAAGTCCGTTGTTTCTATGGTTGTTGACTATGTTAGTATATGACAGTAGTGCTGTTGTGGTACTATGGGAGGGTCGAAAGTCATGTTGAGATTTAGATGTACGGTTGTTTTTCAGGAGGTATTGCATTAGTTGTGAATGTATTACTTTCTCTAATATTTTTGATAAAGGTGATAAAATTGTGATTGGGCAGTAGTTGGTGAGCTCAAGGGAGTTACCACATTTGTGGAGTGGAATATTATGTGATATTTTCCACAAGTCAGGTACTTTGCATTCAGATATTGATCTATTTATGAGGATTGACATGGGATAGGCTATGGTTTCTGCCGAAAGTTGAAGGAAATCAATGGGAAGTTTGTCAGCTGTCAGAGTAGTTGGTTTTAAGTTTTTGTAGGAGGTTAGTAATAGCTTTTCTAGACACTGGAGACGAGGAAAAGCTAGAGGGATTTTGTTGTGTATTGGGGTTAGTAGGGCTGGGTCTTGATATAGGGCCAGTGGTGCTATTTTGGGTGTTAGCTACAGCTAGGACTGTTTCAGTAAAGAATTTGTTTAATTGTGTAGGGGTGTCCTCTTTGCTGGTTGGTAATTTGGGTATAGGAGTGGTGGCTTTACCTGGGTGCAGTAAATTATTTATTGTGGCCCAGAATTTTTGAGGGTTGTGCGCGTGTTTTTCTTGCAAGGTTTTGTAGTAACTGGTTTTATCAAGTTTTATTAGCTTTTTGGCCTTGTTGCAGAGTGTTAAGTAGTTTTGTTTTGAGGTAGTGGTTTTGAGCTTATGATATTGAAACTAGGCTCTGTCTCTATCCTTCATTATGGTTTTAGTGTCTTTTGTTAACCAAGGGGCATCGTTTGTTTTGACTCTAATGGTACGGGATGGTGCATGACAGTTTAGGATTTTGAGGAAAGTTGAGTTAAAGTAATCTACCGCATCATCTAGGGGTAGTTGTTTTAGGGGAGACCAGTTATAGTATTTTAGTTCATTGTTTAGGTATTTGGCTTTGAAATTCTTTTTGTTGTGAACTATTCTGAGGATGGGTTGGTTACTATGGTGAGATCTATTCCTAATAAGGTAGGTTGGTTGGTGATTGCTCAGATTGTCTGGAAGATAGCCTGATTGTTGTGCGAAGGTGGGGTCAGACAGAAATATCCAATCTAAGATGGATTGTCATTTGGATGTCTTGTCAACCCTTGTAGGGGTGGTTATGATTTGGGTAAAACCATGAAGGTTAATGCGGGTAGAGGGATTGTATTTGGTACAGTCAGACCAGTCAATATTAAAATCTCCTAAGAGTATAGTTTCTTGTGGAAGGGAGGTAGACCACCAGTATACCAAACTTTCCATAATAGCAATGTTATTGCCTGGTGGGATAGCAAGCTTTCCATAATAATAATGTTATTGCCTGGCGGAATATAGCCATCTGCTATAATTATATGTTTGCTAGAGTTTAGTTTTAATTTAGCAAGAATTAGTTCTATATCTTTGAATTCCTTGGAACTGCACTTAAACTGCTCCAGAGTCAGATGATTTTGAAACAGTATGGCTACGCCTCCTCCTTTTTTCCCTGTTCTATCTTTCCATATAATATTGTAGCCAGAGGGTGTAATCTCATTATTGTGATGTTCTGGTTTAAGCCAAGTTTCAAGTTAGTACAGTTATATTTGGTTTGTATAGAGCTAATAGAGCACAGAGGTCCTGAATTTTGTTAAGTATACTTCTTATATTTATGTTTAAGAAAAGGAGAGAGGAGGTTGGTCTTAGGTATTGAGGGTTTGGTTGATTTAAGCTTGTGTGGAGTGCTGAATTGGGTCCTGGGTTGGGGTTTATATCATTGCTGGAGCCTTCCTGTGTCCTGACAGAGTGCTCTTCAAACTATCTGGAGATATACAGTGCTGAGTATATTTTTCTGGCATTTCAGAGTTGGGTACTGGTAGTTGTTGTTTGACTAATTTTATATCATTGCTGGCTGACTTCAGAGTTGTGCACTGTTATTTTTGCTTCACTGTATAGTTTTTCAGATCTCTGCTGAAGGTGTTGGTTTTCTCATACCCACCCTCCCTATTCCTGTGTTTTTCTTTAAATTTGGAGGCTTTTGCAGTCGCCCACCCTCACTGTAGATTTGGTCTGGGACACTCCCCCCAGTCCCATCTCTTTACCCCGTTCTACCTAATAGACTACTTCTGCACTTGATTTTAGTCATTTTTAATTTAATTGCATTTTTTAAACTGCTTGGTCTAACATTGCTACATACTCAAGTGTGCTAGCTTGCACTGCATTTGAATTGTTTTGACTGCTGTTTTAGCTACTTTTCTGTATATATATATATATATATATATATATATATATATATATATATATATATAAATATATATACCTTTCCTGTAACTAGTGTAGTCCAGATTCAGATTTGCTGTATCCAGGACTGTATGCAAGCTTCTGAGCTCCCCCAAGCTTTCTGTGTTGGAGGGAAGCCTTCTAGCTTATCAGTGGGAGTGGTAAGCATTAGGTAACCTATCTACTACATAAGGTGTGGTTTTGGCCCAGAAATTGTAGTTATTGGCTGTTTGGGCAGTTTTTCCATCTCTCTCAACTTTCTAATTTAAAAGCCCGCATTTGCACTTGTTTCCCCCTTTTCTTGTAACTAGTTTAGTCCAGATACAAATTCTTAATTTTAGCACTTGAATTTGCTTATTCGTGATCAGCACTTGTTCAGAACTTGTAAGCACTAAATAACCTACTAATTACTACAGTACTCAACCTTCCTCATTACCTAGAGGAAAACAGTTTTGGTACTAAAATTCCTCACTTGCTTAGAGAAAAACAGCTCTTGTACTCACTTTCCTCACTTATCTAGAGGAAAATAGTTTTTTATTCAGGCATGACCAAGGGTCAGCTCCAAGTGTTCTCTCCTGTCTATCTGATGAATCTGGGGATCTTGGGGCAATGTAGAAATTGCCTCATGTACACAGACAACCCTCTCCTCCTACCACCTAACACTACAACCTGTGATAGATGCACTTATCTAGCCAAACTGGAGGTAAAGCTCTCTCCAATCAAGACTAAACTTAACAGTTAAGAGGAGACGGTAAACACTTGCACCACACCACACTCATCACATAGTCTCACTAAATCTACACTACCAAAATTCACACATGGAAACAAAAAAACATTCATGGAGGCTCTCAATAATAATCTGCTCAAGCAACAGAGACCTCCAAAGCAGAAATGCAAGCAACCTCCACCCCCCAACACAACCCAAATGACACATAGCCCGCAGATTCAGTGTGCCACTCAACCACAGCCAATAAGGTAAAACAACGTACCCAACACACTAGTCATAGGTGACTCTATAGTCAGGCACACTGATGTCCCACTCACCAGGCTAAACAAGGAGAAGGTTACTGTCAGCTGCCTGTCAGGTGCCAGTATCTGCCACATAACCCACGCACTCAGGTCACTCCACAACAAGTACAAATATGACTCTGCCATTGTCCATGTTGGTGTGAACGACCTGAGACGTACCTCCCTGGACTACATGAAAAGAGACATGGAAGAGCTCTCCAGTCTTGTAGCCCAGGCAGGTATGACCTTAGCCCTGAGTAACATTCTGCCATCACCCAGAATGATGCCGCAGTACAAGGACGAAATGATTGACTTCAACAATTGGCTAAGCTTCTGGTGCCATTCTAAAGGGATCCAGTATCTGTCTGCCTGGGATGACATGGTCGACAGACCATGATGCTTTGCCAGAGATGGCCTGCACCTGTCACCCCTGGGATTCCAGATACTGGCTATGGTTCTTGCTGCCCCTATAGTGCCTTTTTTAGGCAAGGTTCAAATGACAAATTCACTACCATAACAGGAACAGGCAAGCAAAAACTGAGGGTGATGCTACTCAATGCTAGAAGTCTAAATCTTAAAATGCACTCACTCGAGGCACTCCTTAAAATGGAGAACATCGATATCTGTGCAGTGACTGAGACCTGGATCAAGGCTCCAGAGAGCACCCCTGCACTACCAGGCTATAACTCATACCACACTTTTTGGCCATGTAACCTGGACAGGAACACCAAAGGTGGAGGTGTGTCCATATTCATTAAGGATATCCACACCTCCAGGCTAGTTGCTCAGCATAATGCAGCCAAGGTTATCCAAGTGCAACCAACTCTGGGCAAAACTGCAATCCAAATTGTAGCTTGCTACAGATCACCCACCATGCCCCAGGATTCCCACTCCTCTTTTCTTGATGTACTGGAAAATATTAGGGTTCAACCAAACACCCTAATAATGGGCGATTTCAACTACCCCACCATTAACTGGGAAAACTACTCATGTACCAAATCCTTAGCTCAACGTTTTCTGGAATTCATAAACTCCAATGCCCTGGATCAATTTATGCACACCACCACCAGGGGCAACAGTATCCTAGATCTGGTCATTACGAGCATGAGTGTTCCACACCTGAAGTCAACTTCTCATTGGTCCGATCCAACCATAAGCTAATTACCCAAGATATCCACATCCTGCCCCCACCCGCCATTAAGGAAACCATGGTAAAATAATTCCCCAAAGTCATTTTCTTGCTTATTAAGACAGAAGTGCCGAACTTCATGACACTCATGCAGATGGACAATACAGTTACTACTACTGAATTCTACACAATTGCACTTTATAAGCACTTACATGACTGCATGGATCGTGCTATCCCAAACAGAACCAAGATGCTATCCTCCAAAAACAGGAAGCCAATCTGGTGGTCCTCTGCCATAAACAAACTGTACAACAGAAGGAAGAAACTGTTGCAAAAGAGAGTAAAATCCCATGAGTGGAAGAGCTCCTGGTCAGCCTCAGTAAGAAGCTGCGATCCCTGATAAAATCCTCCAAAGCTTGTTATGAAAACAAATTCACCACTGATTCTCAAGACAACCACAAAGCATTCTATAGCTATGTCAAGAATCTCAATGGCAACACTCAGATCTGCTCTGAGTTACAGCACAATGACACTAAATATACAGACCAAACTGATATTGCCAACATCCTGGCAGATAGGTTCAGTGCTAACTTTACCCCCCTCTCACCCCCTAAAGAGCCCATCTCTATACCGGAAGAATGCAAAGTTCCTGTAATCATGGCTGCACAGGTAAAAACCACACTCTCCAAAGCCAAGAACACAGCATCCATGGGACCAGACAACATCCCAGGCTGTGTTCTACACGAACTACAGAACGAAATGGCACCCCACCTAAGTACCACGTTCAATCATAGCCTCACCTCAGGCTTTGTGCCTGCTGAATGACGCACAGCGATAGTTATCCCACTCCACAAGGGGGGAGCCACCATGGACCCCGGGAACTACCGCCCCATTAGCCTGATGAGCCTGGTCTACAAGGCCATGGAACGTATCATCATGGAACTTATAAACAAAGACATTGGTAATCTCCAAACTCTGAACCCCACCCAGTTTGGGTTTGTAAAAGGCAGATCATGTCTCCTAAACCTGATAGACTTCTTTGAAGCAGTCACCAAAGCCATAAACAAGGGTAAGGTGGTTCACACAGCCTATCTAGATCTTGCCAAGGCTTTCAACACCATCCCCCACTCTGGAATTATAGATAAACTCACTAAACTAGGTATAAATCCCTGTCACAAGATGGTTTGCCAACTGGCTCACTGACAGAACCCACACTGTGAAAGTAGCAGACTCCAAATCCGACTTCAGACCTGTGACAAGTGGAGTACCACAGGGTTCAGTCCTGGGTCCTCTCCTGTTTGGTATCTACTTCTCTGAAGTACAGGCTAACACAGAAGGTCTTTGGCTAACGAAGTTCGCAGATGACTGCAAACTAAGAGCCATAATCAAAACTCCTAACGATATGGACATCCTACAAAAGGGCCTCACTGAGACAGATGCCTGGTGTCAAAGCCATGGTCTCAAGCTCAATGCCAAAAAGTGCATTGTCATCTCCTTTGGTAAAAACTCTGCACCCATGAACTAAAATATAGGCGGTAGTATACTTAACACTGAAAGTGTGATAAGAGACCTTGGGACACATGTGGACAATAGTCTCTCCTTTGATAATCACATTGCCACAGTAGTCAGGAAATCCTTCTATGTGGCACACCTCATCACAAAAGGTTTCTCATCCAGAAAAAAAAAAAGGTCATTGTTCCCCGCTACTCATCACTCATTAGAACCATTATAGAGTACAATGCCCCTTTTGGTATGTACCTCACAAGACATCTACAACTGGAAAGGCCACAGAAATACCTCACAAAGAGGATTACCAGCCTCAAACAGATGCCCCATGCAGACCGTCTCCCAAAACTCCAGCTTTACTCCGTCGCATATCGCCTACTCAGAGGTAAACTCTGCCTAACATACAAAGCTATGTCAAACCTAGAGCTGTTGGACATGCTCCACTTAAAGAAATCCAAATCTCTCCAAGCTACACGCTCTAGGGACCTAAACCTTGTCACCACAATAAATAGAACATGCTGGAGGGATAGATTCCTGTCCCAGAGACTTCCCATACTCTGGAATAAACTACCTATCTATATCAAACAAAGCTCCTCATTAGCACTCTTCAAGAAAAAATCTTGATGATTGGATGGGAAACTGGAAATTCACCTCGGGGATCACCTCTGTGGCTCTGCTCGACAGTGGCACAGGAAAATCATTTTCTTGGGTGTCAAAAGCCAGGCGCTGGGCTTGTATAGGTCCCAGGGTCGATAGCCTAGTACCTACCTATGAACCTATATATATATATATATATATATATATATATATATATATATATATATATATATAGTGAGTTTTTGGGTTAGGTATAGGTAGAGTTTAGTTAGTTTTTATATTATTTTAATTTGTTTCTGGGATGAGAAAGGGTTCATTTTGTTTTTTGGCTTATTATACAAGTAGGAAATAGGTTGGGGCAAGGTCACATGGTAATATAGGGAAATGTTTTGGTTTTAGGGTGTTGGCTATGGATCCTGTCTGCCATTGTGCTAGATTGGAGAGATAAAGTTGTGTGTGGTAGGAGGTAAAGATGGATAGGAGAAGAAAAAAATAGTTAATGGATAAAATACTACTTTTAGGTGGGTAAGATGTGCATAGAAATTTTATTATTTAAAGCAGGAGCAGGGGGTGAATGAGAGTAGAAGTTATAGAGCTATATGGGAGTGGAATAAATAAAGGTTCCAGTGATTACGGTGTTGTGAAGTATTTTGGTGTGGAAGATTAAAGTTCTGATTTGATTGGGTGGTTAGGAATGTGAGTTGAAGGAGGGTGTGGTTTGCAAGTACAAGTGTAATTGTTATGGGGTGGTTGGGAATGGGGGCTGGGTAGAGGAGTAGAATGAACAGAGCGAATTGAGCAGGGTAGCACTGTCCTGTAGGAGCAGCAGTTGTGGAAAACAATCAGTGAGAATTTAGGAAGTACAGTAAAGCAGAGATATGCTTTTGAGTTTACCATTTAGCAGTTTATGTACTTTAGAAAGTTATCTTTGCCCAGATCTATGGGAAGGGATTGAACAGAGGCTAATCTTGGAGCTTGACTGTGGAGGTAAGTGGGGGGACATTTGGTAGGGCAAGGGGAGGCACTGGATCTGAGTTTGTGAATTTAGTGTCTGTTTGGGTGAAGGAAGTCAGTGAGAGGACAGACAAGAGATTGAAGTAGAGGCATGAGGGGGTGATACAGTGGGAGAATAGGAGGGTAAAAGGAAAGAGCTAGCGGAGAGAAAGGTCAGTGTGAGGGAAGGTAGGTAGAAGAATAGCCTAAGGCTTAAGAGAGTCGACATGGTGGAGGGTATGCAGAGATGTGATGTAGCTGACCAGGAGCAGTACTCAAAGGGGGCACAAGAGTAGGTTGATACAATCAGGATTACTTATTTTTATCACTGAACATACATTATTCTACAACTACACTGTTGCTGTAGAGGGAGGAATTCTACTAATGGAGCAGCACTCTTAACAGGGATGGTCTTCAGAGTTGGCTGGGGTTATACAAGCCTGTTTACTTTTGGTGTCAGGGTCCTGGTCAGCGTACACACCACTGTGTTAGGGAGCTGATGAGATAGTCTTAATATGAAAAAATGCAAGTCGATTCAATAGCTCCAGCCAGGTAAGGGAATTCCATGTCACATGGTGGTGTGTTTTATTTATATAGTTACTTGTAATCTTTCCAGATTTAATATAAAAATTGTTCCAGTTTAGCTAGCTAAGAGAACTGAATGCTAATGAGAATTGATGAGGTATATAGGAGAACTGAAAAGGGATAGGTCTGAGCTATAGTCATATGTGCATATTCTGTTAAGAATGGTCTCACTTTATAAAGAATTCCTAGGTTATGATTATTTTTTAACTATATTTTGAATGTGCTGATTAGAGCTTAGTCTAAAGACTATTCACTCATGAGTTCAAAAGGATCTTTGTTCTTAGATACCAATAAGTCATGGAAGGCATGAGCTACACTAAACAATTTAGCATTCAAATGTCTTGGAGGGTAACCCTGTGTGATAGAGGCAATCAAAGATGAGGAAGCCTATGCTCTCTGTTGATTACATATTTAGGAAAAGCTTTACAGGGACCAGCAATAAGTTTAAAATATTAGAAGTGTATAATTTAACGTCATTAGGGAAATCATTCCCCATATCCCTGATGATGAGATTGCATTCTTAGTAGGAATAAATGCATCTCTCAAGGATAAGTTTAAGAAGCATTCTGTTATGACAGTCCTCCAAGTTGGAAACTTCTTTTCCATATTTAGATCAATGCATTTCAAGTTTTAAGTCCATAATATCTGTTTACATGTTGCAACTTAAAGTAAATAAAGGTGTTAGTTCTCTATTTAACGTGAAGGTGACCACAGTGGTACAGTGGTTAGTGTTGTCGCCTCACAGCAAGAGGTTCTCCAATTCGATCCTCGGCTGGGGTGCCTTCTGTGTGGAGTTTGCATGTCCTCCCCGTGGTCGCATGGGTTTTCTCCAGGTGCTCCAGTGTCCTCTCACATCCCAAAGACATGCTGTAGGTGGATCGGACACTAAATTGGCCCTAGGTGTGAGTGCGTGCATGTGTGTGCCTTCTGTGGAAGGTTGGGCGCCGGGCTGGCAACTCAACACCGTAAAAACTCTACTGCCAATCATGAGCAGACAGGTGATTGGCTGTGGTGACCCCTAACCAGGAAAAGCCAAAAGAAGAAGTTCTCTATTTAAAGTGGCCACTATTAGGGCAGCAATCTCTTGGGAAGTAATGACAGAATCCCCACAAGTCAAAACTATGAAGTCAAAATGACAATCTGCGGCATACTAAAGACCTAAAGTTCTAACCTGCAAAAAATATCATCATTTATAAGTAGCCCCCCCCCCCCCATAAGGTTGTCACCTTTTCAAATGCCCAAAGTGGGACATTTTTTGTAGAAATGTGAGATTTTGCAGGACAAAGCATACCCATGGTCAGTGCAAAGGACAGAACTTCACTTTTTTGCCAACATAAAAGTTTAGTTTTGTAGCATTTGAGTTGATTATGCTATTTTGTATAATATTTATGTGTTCCAGATGCAAAATAACCATTTTATTCAACTATTAAAGAAAACTTAAGAAATATATTTTGTCTTAAAATCTCAGGACATTTGCCATTTTTTTTTTGTTTTTTTCACATAACAATACTGCCCAAAGTGGGACTGTCCCTCGCAAAGAGAGACTGGTGGTAACCCTACCCCCCCACCACCACCACCACCAACACCACCACCATGTGCATAATTATATGTCAGTCATCACATAGTCAGTCTGCAGAAACTTCTGTTTTTTGGGCTTTTTTTTTGTTTTTTTATCATCCAGAGAGAAGACAGGAGACTGCATAGTTTCCAACTGTTTGTTCTTCCACGCCTATCTAAAATTAGCAGTTCTTTGTTTTCAGTCATCATTGATAGCCATAACAATTAATATTAATATTAATAGCTCATTGTTTACAGGAAACAAAACTATCATCCCCAACTCCTGTATACTTGGAATTTCAAAAGCATCCACTATCCAGACACTGGTTGAATTGAGGAACATGAAATAAACCTAATATCTTCAAAGCCCAGGGCTCACTTTCATGTAAGTCTTGATTTATAAAGTATAAATTAAAGATAAGCATGTTTTCTGAAATGCAGCATGACACTCCTTCAAATCATACCTAAAATACAGGAAAAATAAATTAGCATGCCAGGACCTTGTCCTGACAAATACATTCATGGATAGACATTCAAGCATTGGTACCTCTGGCTGTGTCCTTGTTACAGTTCATGATCATAATAGCATCTGTATGACAAATACAATGGACTCTTGTTCAAATTTGTATTATTCTACATCTTTCTCATCTCAAAATTACTTGACATTTCAGAAGGAACCCAAACCATTTGAGCCAGATGGAAGTAACAGTATTAGATAATCTTAAACTGTGACTCCTTTGTGGCACATGCTGTTGTCAAATCTATTGATCAGGAAATAAAAAAAGTATCTGCCTCCACATTTAAAAGACTCTGTCAATGATCCTCTTAACCTCAAAAATAAAGATGCAAAATTAAGAAGGACGTATACAGCAAAGCTTCAGGAACAGATAGCATGTCAGTTGAAATCTTTAAAGCTGGGCTGTGGAATAAGAGAGATGGATAATTCAGACAGTATATTGTTAACTCCCATTTCATTGGCACTAGTTCAAGAAATAGTATTAAAAGGGAAAAATAAACCTTGCTGACTGTAGACTTGTAGATAGTTATAGAATACCGACTGTGCTGGGGGTTCTACTCCACATATTAGAAAAATTGTGCTGGAACATTTATTGAATGTCTCCTTTGTTGAAACAATGTCACATTAAGATATTGAATAAACATATCAAAGGACCACCATGAACAGATTCACAGTTAATGGTAATTTCTTCAGTGAACTCTCTTAACAAAACTGGAACTAGACTATTGAGTTGTGAATTGTTCCTTGCAATTTGGAACAATGAGAACAAGCAAGAACAGTGCCCTGGAACTCCCCTGAAATCAAGATGGGCTAGTGGAATAACCTATTCAGCATAATAAAACTCAATAAACATAATCATTTTAGAAGATCGTAGGAATAACATCATCATTCCCAACTTCAGGAAGTAAGACAAGGGGTATGCAAGTGAGTTACTGAGGCATTGCCTTATTCTCCAATACAAGTTAATGAGACATTGCCTTATTCTCCAATTCAAGGGGAAATATTGGTAATTTTTATTTTGTTGACCAAAGTTTGTTTGAGCCAAATATTCCTGGCATCAGCATACACAATGTAGATGAAACATCACTCTGAGTTCTAAGTATAAGACTGTTGAACTTTGAAGATAGGTCTGTTTTCACATTACCCTCAAGCCTGAGGTTATGTCAAAGTTAGTTTACATAGATAGATAGAGGGATAGACAGATATCGGTCTATCAATATATGCAATCACAGTGACTTGGTGATATGTGGGACATTGTCAAAGTAAACTATTAGGGGGGGTCAAGCATGTAGCTTAATGATTATGCAGAACAATGAAGCAGTACTTGTCGATTTGTCATGAGTAAAAATTTATTCACCTGCGTTCCTTTGAACCAGTTCTTCTCTATTACCAAAAAAGTACTCTTAGAATCTTGGTGTAGACACAGACAGACTCATGGGACAACAGGCACATTTATATTCATTGTCATGCAAATACAAGAAGTGTGTCAAAAATAGTATCTGGCTCCATGCTTGCTTTTAACTGATGAAACACAACCTTTGATTCAAATAGCTACAACACACTGTAGAAGGTCTGAATGGAGAGAGGTCCAAATGATGATGAAGAAATCAGCAAGAAAAGGAGAGGAGGAGTAGTATTGCTGGAACTGAAGTCATCCTCAATTCTGGGTGAGTACCTTCGTGTGGTGGACCTTCTTTTCACAAATCTCACTAAGACGACACTGACATATAGACTGTATTTTATATAGCATACATTGTGGAGAGAGGTAAGCTAAAACATAAACAAGACAGATGGGTGCATAAGTCCCAGTATAAGATTGTGCCCAGTCCTGGTGTGCGCATTGGTGCTATGACTGGAAAAAATGATGGGGTAGAATCCTCAAGACATGGACATGGAAACATTCCTACAGTGGAGTTAGGTCAAGCTCAGGGGGAAGATAGCTCCCCTGTTATAGAAGGGATTAGTAGTCCACAAAAATCACAATAACTGACAGGCCAAAAAAGAACCATAAAGATGACAGAGTAGACTATAGAGTTTAAGGAAGAAATTATGTATTGTTACTATTATGCAAGAAGCCCAGCATTTCCAGATTGAAGATATTTAGAAAGATTAATATAGAAATTAGAGGAAAGAAAAATACTTGCACAAGTAATACTGTCAAAAGCTTCAAATAAAAATGTATGTTTATTAGTACAACAAATCCATGAAAAGCATCACATAAACAAAGAAACTTTGAGCTGCCTGGAAAAAAAGAAGTGACAGAAGAAGTGCAAAAATATAAACAAAGCCCAGAGAATTTTGAAAAGTATAAAAAAGAAATATGGACATGGGAAAGTAAACAAAAAGATGTGAAGTGATGCAATATTTATGCAAAGGAGAAAGACAAACTAATCAATACAAAAAGGCATCTCCAAAGATATTTGAAGAGAAATATAGACAAAGGTGCCCAGATATGGACATTTTCACAATACAAAAAATAAGAACACAAAGGGGAATGCAGACCAGAAGCTTAGTAAGGTAGAAGGTAAAAAAACAGAAAGTGAAGTTATAGAATACCTGCAAAGTGAAAGATTTAGTGTAGAAAGTCTAACACAGGTGACATCTGAATAAGAAATGTGGACATGAGAATGAAAAAGACATTTGATATGGTGCAATATTTATGCAAAGGGGAAAACAAAATTAGTCAATACAAAAAGCAGCACCAAATATATTTAAAGAGAAATACAGGCACCTGGATTTGGAAAATTTCATTTACAACAAATAAGACAACAAAGGTGAAAGAAGAAGAGGATTTGCAGTGGAAAATTTAAAGAAATAGAAACTGAAGTTATGGATTAAACAATGATTCTCCAAATTAAGGAGAAACACGTGGAATGGGAAGCATCTGATCACTTGCCACATGATGATGCTCTGGAGCTTTCATTAGAAAACCAGTGCAAAAATTCAGTTGGATTTGCACAGCAAGGTAAGGAGCAGGAATCAGTGGCAACTCTGAAGCAGGCAACGTTGTGAAGTAATAGGCCAACGAGTTGACATATGAAGGAGCGATGAATAACACAGTATATGTCACAGGAAAATGTTCTGGAACTTTCTGTAGAATGCCTGCAGGAAACAGACAGCAAAGAATGTGCCCTCAGTTTAGAAAAAAAATGATCTTAAAGAAGAGTTGCTTGATTTAATAGAGATGGACAGGCATATTAAGATTGATTAAATAAATAGAGTAGAGAAAGAAAATTAGGCCCAAAATGTAAGAACTCTGGTAAAACAGATGAACACAGTAATCAAGACTATTAACAGAAATTCACGTCGTATAACAAAAGTAAATAGGGTATACTACTGTGCACGTAATCTAATAACAGATAAAGTCTTACCACTAAAATACAGAGTAATAAGAGAAATGAAGGGAAGAAATAAAATGACATCATGAAGCATTAAATAGAGAAAATAATAGCGCAATTAAGACAAGAACTGTCACAGAAGGATATAGAACAGGGAACTGATCAACAAAATTACTTAGAAAGATAAATGTGATAAAAGCAACATACAGTATTTGAACAAACCAGGATCTATCATATACTGAGAGCACTCCATATAATTGACTGGAACATCCATACACCTAAAGAAGACCAGAGATTTCTGGAATTTGATGCACAGGAATTCCTTGGAACAAATAGTTGTCAAACCCCTACAGGCAAAAATATTCTGGATGTGGTCCTCACTAATATTGTCTTCACCTGTCCCACTCCCATAGTCTTTCTCTGTCCAGTTAATTCAGACTATAAATTCATGACATTTCCTTTCAAAACCACAATTTCTCCTATAACTAATGTCTCCATATTTAAGATCTTCTAAAGGGTGAACTTTATAGAGTTATATGATGGACTCTCTAAATTTACCCATGACATCACTGCAGTTATATGATGGGCTCTCTAAATTTACCCATTATATCACTACAGTTATATCTACAGTTATATGATGGACTCTGTACATTTACCCATGACATCACTACAGTTGACACTAGAAAAGGAGCCAGCATCACTAATGAGTTTTATGTCCACTTAAGCAAAAACAACTATAGCCAAATATAATGTGAAATTTAGAAATAACATCCTTGTGTTTAACTAATATAAACAAACTTTACAACAAGAACAAAACCCCCTTAAACTGTATAGTAAGGTTAACACTTCTTAGAATGAGGATAGAATAAAATTATTACCAAGAAAATGAAAAAAAACTATAAGCAATGTAGGACAATCCATACATGGAAATTAGCTTCTGAAGCAAATGATAATTACAAACCCTTCTTTAGCTATGTTAGAAAACTAAAGATTAGCACTCAACATTGCTCTGGACTTTTCCTTAAGGGACCCCCCAACTCTGACCCAAATGAAATCACAAATATTCTAGTAAACAAGTTCTTTGAAAACCTCACCCATGAAACACCTATTCCAAAAAACACACATTCCGTATTCTTTTATCTTCCTATAATTAGTAAAGATCATGTTCTCAATGTACCGGGGTAGTTGGTGCTGATCTGAAAGTACATCCATCTAACCAACAATTGGGGCAACCCGTGATAAAGTCAAAAACACTTCCGACATAGGTCATGATAGCATCCCTTAATGCTTATTAAATAGCATCAAAGAGGATCTTAAAGAACTTCTCCTTAAATTATTTAACCTAAACCTAACCACTGGCTATGTACCCAAATCCTGATGCACTGCTGGGAATTACAAAAGCAGCAATCTTATAAGTTTTATTTATAAAGTTATAGCGCATATCATATCAATTGCATCAATTATGCTATTAAAAATCTCATTAAGTTTGACTCCGCACCCCCCCCCCCAAGCAATTTGGCTTCAGTAAATGGAGATCATTCCTGTTAAACCTTGTTACTTTCTTCAAGAGGGTTACCCAACTTGATGACAGTAGTCACACTGTTCACACAGCTTATTTTGATCTGGTCAAGGCATTCTGTACTATACCTAATGCCAGAGTTGTAAGTAATCCATTATCCATAAACATAGATCTTTACGTAATAAAATGAATTTCCAATTTGCTCTTCAAATAGTGTTAAGGTAAACAGTGGTAATCAGTGGAGATCCCCAAGAATTTATGCTAGGTCCTCTCCTGTTTGGCATCTACTTCTTTGATCTTAAAAATGAAAACCAGGACCCCTGGTTAACAAAATTTATAGATGACTGTAAACTGGGTACAATTGTTAAAACCCCTTCAGATATAGGTACCATTCAGAAAGAGCTTACCTTAGTGAATACCCGAAGTATGGAAAATGTGCTTTGATTTATAAAAATGCACAGTATGCTTTATTTCAGAAAAGATACATTGCCCTCAACATACAAGGTAGTCTGGGACTTGGGCATTTGGGATAACAGTTTGATCATCACATGGCAACTGCTGTCATGAAATCATTCTATTTAGCACAACTAGTAGCCAGATATATTTTGTATAGATACAAAGATGTTAATGCCTCCTGTATTTAGCAGTGATCAGACACATTATATAGCGCAATGCCACATCTGGTATATATTCCATATGATACCTAAACAAACATGAAAAGCTTCAGAGGTTTCTAACAGAAAATATTTCTGGTCTTAATAAATCTAATTATCAGGAGGGAACAAAGTCCTGTCCCTGTACTCTGTGTCTTATAGAGCCTTCATACACTGACAGCACTTCATATAATTGAGATTTCATAATCTTGAATGTGTTTAACACCAATAGAAGTGATCAAAACTAATTTTATTGTTTCTGCTGGTTTTAAATCTATGCAAGACTGTGTAAGAGTATAATGGCCCCTTTGTTTTCTACTTGTCTAAGCAAATGACCCTGCTTGACAGATCACAGGATTTCCTCATTCAGATAATCAAAGGCATGCCTTCCTTAAGTTAACAGGACCACCATAAAGTTCTCTCTCTCTTCTGTTTCTTACAGACTCTTGAGATGTGACCTCTGTCTAGCCTACAGAGCCTTGAAGGATCCAGTCCTATGTGACCTCCTACATATCTGCAAAATTAATAATACCCTAAATCCCCCACTCATAGGTTTATAGGAGGTTACTAAGCTAGTGGCCCTACAGCCTTTATAAGTCTAGCCATGTAAATCCCGGGTCTCCCCCAGTTGTTGGTTAGATGGATGTACTTTCAGATCAGCACCAACTACCCCTGTCCATGAGGGACATGGGTGTCACCCGCCCCCCGCAGTGAATTTGCAGTCGCCCATCCATTTGTCCAGGTTGCATTTGAATAGAGTCATTGAGGAGCTCTGCTTCACATGAATTGGAAGTTTATTCTAGAGCAGCAGCAATGTCTGGGAGACATACCGTCTCTTCAGCATGTTCTGTTAATGTCACTGGTGAGGTTGAGATCTCTAGAGTGAGTGGCTCTAGTGCTATATGATTTGTGAATGTGCAGCATTTCCATTGGGCTGGAGACAGAGACTGCCTTGTAGGCCAGGCATAAGTCACCTCTCAGTACCCTATATGGTACAGAGTACAGTAACAGGACTTTCATTCTATCAATGTAGGCCATGGTTTGGAGGCCCTGTATCTTCTTAGTGAGAAGCCTCTGTGGTGTCTCCAGTTGCTGCAGGTGGTTGGTGAGATACATGCAGAAGGGAGCATTGTACTCTATTAATGGTCTGATTAGAGTCAATAAAGTGAGATTATAACATCCTTAGACCTGGATGCAATGCTTTTACTTATGCAATACGCAATGCAGAAGGCTTTCTTTACCACCATGGAAACCTGGTGATAAAAGTTCAGATTACCACTGACCTGTATTCCCAGATCTCACACCATTAGGTTTGAACTTAAAGAGGTGCTGTCAATATTATAATGTGGGGAATTTTGCTTTGCTAAATGGGATAATAGTGCACTTTTTTAGATTTAGCTTTAGACCGTGACTTTGACTCCAGTCATTTGTTTGTGTTACCCCTTCCTGTAATATGTTAACATCATTGGGGGACACAATGATTGAGCCTAGTTTGCAATCATCAGTAAATTTAGTAAGCCAAAATCCTTCTACTTTAGCCTGGACTTCCAATAAATAGATTCCAAATAGTAAAGAGCCCAGTACAGATGCTTGCAGTATGCCATTGGTGATGGGTCTACTGGTAGAAGTGGAGTCACCAACTTTGGCAGTAAGTGTTCTGTTGGTGAGCTAATTAGCTACCCATCGACTGATGTAAGGGTTAACACCTAGCTGAGAGAGTTTTTCAATGATACCCGAGTGGGGGATTGTGTCAAAGGCTTTGGCTAAGTCCAGATAGGCGGTATACACTGTGTTACCTTCATCTAGGGCTTTAGTGACTTTCTTGAAGAAGTCTCTCAGGTTCAGTAAGCATGATCTACCCTTAACAAAGCCAAACTGGGTTGGGTCTAGAGTTTGAAGGTCACCTATGTCCTTGTTGATAAGGTTCTTTATGATCCATTCCATGGCCTTGCAGATGAAGCTGGTTAGACATGGGTCTATAGGGGATTACTGTTGAAGTTCTCCATTCTGCTGGTACAAAAGCAGTCGGCAGACTATGGTTAAAGAGAACAACAAGTGGGTCAGTTAGGTCCTGGTTTAGATTACTTAGTAAGCAACCTGGGATGTTACCTGGTCTCATTGAGAACATGTTTTTGGACATAGAGAGCACATATATGACTTGATCTCTAGAGATATTAAGTATAAAACTGGTGTCAGGTTTGCTTTGGGGTGTGGCTGGTGGGGATGGGGGGTGAAGTTTGTGCCAAATCTGTCAGCTAGCAGGTTGGCAATCTACTCCGGTATAGTGTAATTTATACCATCTACTACCAATTAGGAACATAGCTAGACACTCCTTTGTAGATTTTGGACATAGTTAAAGAATGTCTTATGATTGTTCTTGGCTAGGGATGCTATTTTAGTTTCATAATTAGCTTTAGAGGACTTTACAAGACTTTTGATTTGCTTGTTCATTCTATGGAAATAATTATTCCTCTGCAGAGGCAGTTGCTTCTTGTTCTTGGTCATCAATTTATTCTTTTTGTTATACAATCTGTTTATACAAGATTTCCACCAAGATGGCTTGTTTTTTTGGGAGGGCCTGGTTTTAATCCAGTTAGATACAGCCAACTCTGTACAGTTACTAAGATGGTTGTACAGGGCATTTGTGTACATCTCTGCATAGGAGTTATTATTGCCTGTGATTGCAGAGGGTATAAAACTTCTTATACCATCACTTAGTAGGCTGTAGTTTGCTTTGGAGAATTCCCTTAGTTTTTTTTTTTTTGCTCCTGTAGGAGTGTGGGATCCAATAGTTACTTCAAACAAGACTTATTTATAGTCTGACCTTACTAGGGAGGGCATCACACAGGGGGCAGTGCAGTGACCACCCATGTTGGTGAGTACTATGTCAAGGACATTAGAGCCCCTTGTGGGGGTGCAGACTGACTGCTTCATAGTATTTCCATTGACAAAGTCCAGGAACGTCTAGGTGAGCATCTTTGAGTTTATGTATGTTACCCAATCGATAGAGGGATAATTGAAATCTCCTATGACTAAGTTATTGGGCTGTATGGCGAGTGACTCCAGTAAATCCAGGTAGGCATTGTGCTTTTCTTGGTTCATGGAGGGGGACCTACAGCTAGCAATGATGTAGTAGGATGTTTTGCCTATAGTTAAATGGGCATGGAGTAGTTTGAGAGAGTTGTACTGTTGGACCAATCTCCACCATAATAGAGATAGGACCTGCTGGTGAGATAGATATAAATCCCAGAGAATCCATCTTTTATGGAGTACACTTTCATTAGATATTAAGCAAAGTAGCTTCCTTACCCTCTTTAAGTCTAAACAGAAAGAGGGGATGGGCAATCATAAATACATCCTAGGATTGGCCCCTCATAACCTCACCAAAAGGGCTCAAAATAAGGTATAAATTGGTCATGTTACTGGGTACCTACAAAGTGGATGTTGGGGCAAGCCTACTAAGGGTCCACTGGATCAATAGTCCTAGTATTAATCTACAAACCTATGAACCTATAAAATGGTATAGAAAAGAAGATAAACTGAATGTTCATTAGATCTGAATATCTGTACTGAAAGATAACATTTAAGGTGTATGTCATACACCTTAAATACAGTGAATAACTGCTCCATCCTTGCTCTTACTAGAAGTGAACTATTGGTTGTGATAGATACTTCAGCAGAAACATTATAGAGCCTAGTCGTCTTATGCAGTATCAGGAAGACCAGGATACTGTATGAGCAAGGCCTTGTGCAAGTCTGTTTCACAACAGACCCTGGTGTCAGGGAATTCCATCCCTCATCCTTGATAAACTGCCTTTTTGCAACAGTGTATTTGGAATGCATCACAGGGTCCTGTGAAGTACTGTCTGCCTTTGGAAAATGTCATTGCACCTTCAGTGACAACAATCTACTAAGTACACCAGGATGTGGATGTTTAGCTAGTTGCTAGTCTTTCTCTCCTTTACGAGTCACTTCCTGACATCCTGTAAAGCATGGTGAAGCACTGCCAACAAAACCACTAGGAAATTCTTCTTATCAGGAGGGAAGACTTTTGCATTAACACTAGTGTTCTTACTAAGGCCACTGTCCTCATCACTGAACAATAATCCTCAGATATCTGGAACGCAGACCATGACACACCACTGTCCACTAAAACATACATTATGTCATACCATTGTCCACTAAAATATACATTATACATGATCTAAGCCTAGCCATGGAAAAAGAACTTACTGCACCCAAAAGAAATACTGCAAAGGCACACTAAAGTTATGTTTCAAGAAAACAGATAAGGGTATCATAAGCTTGGAGATACTGGCCACCAAATAATATTCTCTACAATTATGAAAACAATATGAAGCTGCAGGAGAACAGCAAATGACAAATTCCTTTTTCCTTTAAACATGCTTTTTGTAGGAGTGCTAAGCCCCCTACACCCTTTACGCACCCCAAGCTTATACATACCAACTCCAAGATCACCATACCTCTGAGAAAAAAGAATACTCTAAGAAACTGCAGTCTTGGACTTGGCATATGCAAGTCCACATGTTTGCTCATTTAGTCTTACTGTTTTCAGGACTTCCACTAAATAGTGAATCTCAGAATATCAAATGTTAAACCAGTAAGGCAACACAAGTTCCTAACACTAGCCTGCTTTGAAGAGACTCGACTGTTAAGTAATTTCCTGACTCACCAGTGGACCATGGCAGAAATCATGCTGAAATTGAGGAACTGTCAGTAACGACATGAGTGACATGGAATATTTTATGTATACATAATTTACAGAAAGAATGCCTTTCAAGTTAGTTATCTGAGGCTACACACTTTACCTGCTTGCAAAGACAGCTGCCATTGTGTCATGCATTTGGTGCTATCATTATTTGTAAGTGAACCTGACAGAAGGACAAGTAGCCCAGCCATTATCCCTTTTTAGTGTACTATTACTACCAAATAACAATTTTCAGTGAATTTTAATCCAAATCGCCCAAGCATCCTGGGAGCAAAGTATCAAGAGTGGGGTACGCATATATAACTGAATCTCTGCTGAAATATATGTATGCATTGGACATTTACATTCAAATTCGTTCATTTATACATTTTCGAGTACCTGCCTCATGTTGCTTGAGGTCAAGGAGCCTAACATGGTTATCTGTGTGAAAGAGAAAAGCAGTCAGAGATGGGAAACCATTTCATCTCAGAACATGTGCATGTATACACACACACATACACCTATGGTCAATTTAGTGGTTCATCAATTCATCGACTGGAATGTCTTTCAGAAGTAGAGAGAGAAACCAGAGCAGGTACTTTGGGGAAAAACTCATGCAGAATCTGGGAGGACAGACATGCTCTGCACAAAAGTGTCCCCATTCCAGAAATGAACCAGAGTATCCAATGTTGTAATAAAGCAACAATAAGGGCTACACCTTTATGCCACCATCCACTAATCTAATTTAAATAAATAAATAGCTAAATTAGACATATGGAAGTTAAGCATTTTAGTTCAGCTCACATGTACTTTTCCCAGCACTACTGTCGTTGTAGTATCTTCTCAGGAAGTAAACATAATATAGAAAATCCTGGCTTATTACATACAAGCAAAGTGTAAACAAGGTTTTAGAGAAGCACAAGGCATATGACTATAATTCAGAATAACCGACTTTTGCTGATTTGATAAATAATCGGTCAATATGTTACTAGTAATTAATGTGGACATTAGAGCAAAACATGGGTTGGTTTGGAAGGCATGCAATTAGAGAAGCAGTGACTGGAACAACACTCTATGTATCTCAACAGTCATTTGTTGACTCACAATACATGTATGCTGGCTGCAATTTAAATGCATTAACAAAGGTGACCTTATGTAGTGATTGCCTATGGACATGAAGAGTTGGCTTTTCAGTCACTAACTTGCGAAGTGGACTTGGTTGGTGGAGGGGATGACTTGAGGAAGAAAATACGATTTCGAAGGAACATGCAGGATAAATTGCTGACTGATTGGAGTAGGGAGGTTGTGCCAGCTAGTAAAGGTTTTTGACTCCTCCTAGATGCCCCTTTAATGAGGGCAAATTGCGTCATTAGAGGAGATTATTGTAAGCAATAGAGTCATAGTGGGCACAGCCTATAACAGGAAAGGCAGAACTTGGTTCTTCAGTCACTATATTGGTTGTGGGGGATATTGTATGTGAGCAAGTTACTTGTTAATAGCACCCCATATAATAACCATAACTATCTAGAGCCAAGACTTAGTACTGAACAAAAGCCTCTTATTATTAATGAGGAATTCAACCCGATCTTTGATTATTAATGGAAAAGCCACCATGACAGTAAATGTGGTTTTCCTAACTAGCTACAGCCTTTCAGTAGTTGCTGTGTGTACTAAAAATAAGCTTTTCGCAGAAGCACCACGGAATGTTAGCGAAAAGGAATACATAGGAAATCTGTGCTGCTCATTGTCACCCTGTAATAATCACCCTCTGCTGCACATCACTTTAAAAGATGAACACTTTGTAAAATATGTACAAGCTACCTCATTACTGCAAATAAACACGCAACAATTTAAGATTATTTTTTTAAGAAACATCACCACAAATGCAATGTATTGGTGTTGGTACAGTTATGGTTTATTTTCCACAGAAAGATTAAATGAAAAATCAAGCTAAAGTTTCACACCATTTTAGAGCTACTAAATATATGAATATTCCAAAAGCAAATCATTTTTACAGCAGCATAGTTTTAATTCCTCTATTTATTTGTGTATTGATGCAAAGCAGTACACTAGATGACAGAGGCTATCAGATAGCAAGTTAATGCAGCTGAAGGTATTATTCATTTTCAGATATGAAACTATATGTCCCAGAGGCCAATTTGATGAGATTTTTATTATTAGTTAATATAACTAACTGGGTCTGATTAAATGTCAACGGCAAAGGTTAACAGAAATAAAATGCAATAAATAAGCAGCATATGAAGCGTTGTCTTTGATAAAATAATTAATGTATTTTGGGAAATTGCATTAAAGACATTAAATTCTGACAATGGAAACAATTGAGGGTGGACTAGAAGAGAGTGTGCTGCATTGTTAATACAGAATATGAAAACAAGAGTCGTAACACATTTTTGATTTTTTTGTATTAATTTCTTTGTAATTTCTTATTTTGTTTATTTGGTAAGCGGACAAACCCAGTAATACATTTTTCAGGGTGACCTTTGAGCACTGTATGTTTATGAGACTTGTTCATGTGAAACAGTTTGCCAAGTGTAGACTGATGGAATCAGATCCAGGTCCATACCTCTCAACCTCTTAGAGCAAGAAATCTGGACAAAGCCATAAATAGTGGGGGGGGAGCAAATGCCCAAAAATAAGGCTACTTTTTAAATATCGCTCTTACAAACTTAGAAACTTTTTAGATAACAGGCTTTGCGTTAGCAAAAATTTTCTGAAGGGTATGAAGTGTGAAACTCAAATGTCTGCCATTACTCTCTGACTTCAGTCCTCAATAATTTACCAATGATTTCTCAGAACAACCACAATTTTATGAGAAACAGACCAAAAATATGAGGCAAAAATCTGGACAGTTGAGAGGTATGCCTGATAACTACGTAGCCTAAGTCCTCTGTACTGAACTGTCAAATTTAACACGACTTTACAGAATTTTTATGTGGAATGTTATTTAATATGTCACTGATATCAGATTGAAATGTTCACAATAAATCACAAATTAAATGCTACTAGTAGTAAAGAGCATTATTAACTGCCTAGCTTAGATTTGCGTTATCTTCCATTACAAAGGTAAGTACTAGGCTAGCTACCCTTGCAGGCTATTTATGGCCTGTTTCCTTCAAAGGTGAGAATCAGACCCTGTACCCAGTGTCTATTAGGTAAGCATCTTATTCATTATGACATCCCCAACCCCCTTCTGACTCAAGAAATGATTGCAGTTTAAGCTAGCTACTTTTATTAGGTACATACTCAGTCGCACCTGGTTTAATCAGTGGTAGCATTTCTTGGCTTGACAACTCCAACATGGTGGAAAGGCCCAGACAACTGCTGAAACTTTATATGGCTACAGCAGCTGTTCAGGCTCCGATATAGCAACACTAGTAATTTCTTTCGGCTTTTCCCAGTTAGGGGTCACCACAGCAGAAGTCCAGTCCGCTAATGATTGGCGGTGGATTTTTATGGAGCCAAGTTGCCAGCCCAACACCCAGTCTTCAAAGAAGGCACACCCATTCATGCTCACACCTACCTGCATGTCTTTAACATCAGTTGACCGTGGGGAAGACACGCAGACTCCACACAGAAGGCGCTCCAGCTGAGAATCGAACGGGCGAACCTCTTGCTGTGAGGTGACAATGCTAACCGCTGCACCACTGCGGCTCCGATATAGCAGCACTAATCTACATTTATGTACAGTTTTTATTTTAAATAAATGAAAATATTTTGTTAAGAAGTTATGAGCAGTCTGTTGCCTATCAGCCAAGTCTGCACAGGATGCATTGGGAATCTGTGAGTCAATCACATGACATTTGCCTATGTTCAGCATTCCCAAATGAAAATAAAACAAGCTACAAACTATGAGGTGTATAAACCTATAACTAGAAAACAGAAATACATTTAGAAAGGCACTTAAATGACCACAAAATTAAAAAAGTCAACACTTTCATCTAAACAGTACTCAGAGACAATTAGCTCAACTACTATGATTTAGGCATGGCTCTGTGATTTCCCTCCCTCAGATTTATCCTCACTTCTCCTAGATTAACAATATTCCTCATAAAGACAAGCCTGCTTATTAGTACATAATTGATTAAATGCATAAACTGTCTATGAAAAGATTCAGTACCACTAACTATATAGGATCTGGTATATAAAGACCTTTAATTGTGAAAAATAAGAAAATGTCCCACCTTCTGACCCTCAGCTATGATTTCTAAATACTGATCTTATAATTTTAATGTTTGCAGGTTTAGGTGCATGCTGAAGACCAAGTAAAACCAAATGTAAAGAAGACCTGTTACAGATGTAATTAATTCAGTTTTCACAATAGCATGCTTTAAAACGTTTCATAAAATTCAGTGACAATATACAACCAGTAATATGCATGAACATAAATGTTAATCCAGCAGCAGGGTTACAAAAAATGTATCTTTCTATTCACATATAGTACTGAGACTTTAATAAAAAAATGTGCCATACCATTCAGGTTTAGTGTAATGGTCTCAGTTTTGAAAAGCATTAAATTTTAGTGTGCTCAGTAAAGTCTGGTGAGCAGGATAGCAACCAGTATCCAAAAAAACTGCCATTCCACCTCTTTTTTTTTTGCTAACAGACTGCTCACCTCATCAGTCCTACTATCCACTTTATCAGTATCCAGGGCAAAGAAAGTGATTTTTTGTATAGTGTGCATTTTGTACAATACTCAGAGAAGACGTTATTAATGTCATTATTGCAGATTGTATCTTACAGATTTTCTAGTTATATATAATAACATGCTGATTTCAGACCTGAAATGGGGCATTTAGAGACTTGCGGCAGGATTCAGAAACAGCCCAGTTATTAACAGTAAGGCCCCTGCAAGAAAGGTCCCTTAATGTAATTGTAGAAACCAGCAATTCAGTGACATATTAGCCACAATGAAGGGAAAAAAATTATTATGGATTAATTTGCATGTTTCTGAATCACTCATTCATTACTATAAGAACTAACAAGCACTCTGCTGTGATAATTCCCACCAGTGATTCATGCACTCCATTGCATCTTATGATCTCCATTTCTCTGACTCACACAAATGCAGTGTGTCAATAACGCCAGGCATCAGGGTTTCATTGTGCTTAATCCTCATGTGCAACTTTTTCAGTGAGGTCAGGTGATGTTTAACATATGTCCCTAGTATCTAGCTTGATCCCACAAATCAAGCCAGGGCTTGTTAGTCCATGGGGGAATTAAGAGCTATGATTGCCCCCACCCTTACACACACACACACACACACACACACACACACACACACACACACACACACACACACACACACACACACACACGCACACACACATACACAGACACACACACACACACAAACTACCACTACCCGTCCACTAAACTCCCAGGAAAATACCTCAAATGCAATCTCTTCCATTAAAACACATGGTTGAATCCAAAGTTTTGGACATTTTAATTATTGTGGCTGGCAGCGCTGATTTATACAGCCAAGTGCTTCTATAAATTGCTCAGCTGCACAAATAACTTACAGCAAGTATTTGCAGAGGAGAGCACATGACTCTTTATATGCCTCTCCCCAGGAATGCCTAATTTACATTTGTGGTAAGCCAGAGTGAACAACCCTCCATGATGCTGCATCTCCTTCAGTAGAAGCACTCCAGTAGGGTGGTCTCTAAATGGCTACTGCCAGTAAATATGGCTTACAATTGTTGGTAATGTTTCTGAATTCCAAATCTCCAAAAAAATAAATATTCCACAAATCATACTATTTATTATTTGACTATTTATTTTGTGATAGATTCATAGATGTTTATTAGGCTAACAACTCGGGGGGGGGGGGTTTCTTAGTCTACACAAGTTTTCCTGAAAGAATAACGATGTCTTGTTTCCAAATAAGATATTGAGGGCAAAGCATTTATAAGCAACCTCACTCCATAAAGGACATGGGTATGAGAACTGGCGTAAGTTTCCTATTCTGCATAAACTGGTCTAGGTTGTGCTTAAATTGAGTAATAGATGAACTCAGCTTCACATGGATGGGAAGCCTGTTCCATAGGAGTGGTAGTCTCTGGGACACATATTTGTCTCTCCAGCATGTCCTGTTTCAGTTACAGAAAAAATTCAGATCCCTAGACCTTGTATTTCTGATACTGTTTGACTTACGAATATGCAGGAGATTCATAGGTTTGGGGTTTGCTGAAGTTTTGTAAGTCAGGCATAGATCACCCCTCAGCAATCTATGAGAGAATGAGTAAAGGGAAATGGCTTTAAAGCACTCTGTGTAAGGCAAGTTTGTTATGCCTTATATTCTTTTTGTAAGGAACCTCTGAGGTCCCTCTAATTGCTGCATATGCTTGGTTAGGTGCATACCGAAGGGAGCATTGTACTATATGACTGGTCTGATAAGCACAGAGTACAGTGGGATAATGACTTCTTTGGACCTAGATGCTATGCCCTTACTTATAATTTGTGCAATATAAAAAATATTTCCTCACCACTGTGGCTACATGATAGTCAAAGGTAAGGCTACTGTCTTGACTACTGGGTTTATTCTTAGGGTTGTATTATCAGCATAACAATTACCTGGGATGGTTGTCTACCCAAAGGGCAGAATTATGTAATTCTTAGCATTGAGTTTAAGACCGTGGCCTTGGCAGTATTTTTTAGTCAGAGATAGGCCTTCTTGAAGAATACTAGTGTCTGCAGGGGAGTCGATGATAACTCCAACCTTGCAATCATCTGCAAATGTAGTTAGCCATAAACCTTCAGCATTCACCTCCATTTCAGAGAAATAGATGCCAAAAACGAGCAGGGCAAGTACCGAGCCATGGAGGATTCTGCTAGTGACTGGCCACTTGATGGAGGTGGTGTCACCTATTATTACCTCCAAGGTCCTATCAATGAGCCAATTGGCTATCTATCTGGTGATAAAAGGGTTTATACCTAAATTGGTGAACTTGTCTATAATGCGTGAGTGGGGTATTGTATCAAAAGCTTTGGTCAGGTCGAGGTAGGCTGTGTGCACAGTCTTGCTTTCATCCATTGCTTTGGTGATCCTTGCAAAAAGTCTACCAGATTTAATAGGCATACTCCTCCTTTTACAAAACCAAACTGTGATGGGTGTACTGTTTGCAGGTTACCTATGTCCTCATTTATCATGCCCATGATGATTCTTATTATTGGCCTTACATATGAGGCTGGTCAGACTTATGAACCTGTAGTTACCTGGATCTGTGAATGGACCTCCTTTGTACTGGGGAATGACTGTAGCCATCTTCCATTCCTTGGGGACAAAAAACCTGACTGTAGGCTCCAGTTGAAAAGTGATTCAAGTGGACCAGAGAGGTCATGTTTCAGGGCATTTATTAAACATCCTGGGATGTTATTGGGGCCCATTGATGTATTTTTGGCTTTGGAAAGTGATTGATGATCTGTTCCTTAGTAATGGTTGGTGGGACTGTGGTATGCAGTCTTTCCATTGACCTGTGGGGGGGGGGGGGATTTAAGCTGAACTTGTCATTAACCCTAATGTATGCCTTTTTTGCCAAATTGCATGACAGTATTCTTACTGAATTAGAGGGAAGTAATTACTAATGTACCCTGTTGTATTTTTAGAATATTTTGGAGAAGTACTATCATCTTTTATTGAAGTAATTATGCTGCACACCTTGCAATAACTAGCATATCTGGTTATCCACAACCCAGTTCTCATTCATATATGTGAAAGGAATAGTCCAAAAGGAGTTTTTGCTGTTTAGAGCACTGAGAGTTACCACAGACAACTCCATTTGGAACACACAGGTTATCTCCCCCATCTTGAGTGCATCATATTGCATAACTGAATTATTAGCCATTGAATGATGGGCAGATTGGCAAATAATATAATTTATTAAGTATTCTGTTAAGTGGGATAGTGCCAAAATTCTTAATAAGGTCATAATAAGTCATGTACATTGTCAGCCCTTCATCATGTGCTGCTGTTACTTCTTCAAAGAATGACATACTGTTGAAACAGAGAATCTCACCTTAACAATTCCATGTTTTTTTTTTCCATATCTAATAGAAGTAGGTCCCATTTATCATTTGAGATAAGCTCACTTATGATTTTACATCGAATGTTGGTCTGTTTCATTAGTTTAAATACTTTGGGTCTGGCATGACCCCTCGCTTTGTAAAATTGCTCAACTTCTGCCTGTTTCCATAGGTTTCATATGTCTGGAATTTGTCGACATAGTAACATTTTGTGCAATACAACCTATAAGGATTTAGTCAAGTTTTCCTTAATTCTGTGGAGAAAAGCAGCACTTATATTGTCTGGTTTTAAGGGGCTAATGTTTTTAATTTTACTTGTAAAAGCAGTTATTATGTTTTTATCTTATGTCTTCCCTTGTCTCTATAGGAATCTCACATATTTTACTGCTTATTATGAAGTCTTCACAATATTTTTCTACAAGTTCATGCGCAACACCCTATGCCTGGATGATTGCTTCATTGCTTATTGATAACATGTCATACTCACAAATTTTACCTTTCAGTTTTCTGATTTGATTAAAGAAAAATCTATAATTACTTTCATACTCTGAATTCAAAAAAACAGTTCGTAGACAGACGTAGACAAAAGTCTGCAGTTTCCTTGCTTTGTCTTTAATTAATATAGATTTTATTTTGCTTGACTATGGATTTTTTTTCAATTACCTATATAATTATGTTTTAAAGGTATGTGTTGAAAAATACAGAAGTTAACAATAATTATAGAACTTGTTCATAATATCTTGTACATATCTGCTTGTATCATTGAGGATGGTATACCAATCTGATTTCACAAGTATGTCATTTATTTCAGCATAATTACCTCTGGTTTGAGAGTGGATTTTACACAGATTTTATCTTTTAACCCCCCCCCCCCCACACACACACACACACACACACACACACACACACACACGCACATTCAGGCATCCAGCCTTAATGAAGATTTCAGTTGTATTGTAACATTTCCATTCCACATGTATATGATTACAGAAGCATTTGCCATCAACAACAACAGCAGCATTGTACTCCACAAACAAGCTAAAATCATGACATATAAAGTAAATGTACCATAATGAGACATACCAACACAAGCAAAATATGGTTTACATAGGGGTCTCTGCCTCCACACCACCCTACACGGAGATGCAGCTCCATACTCCTTTGCGTGTGTATATATATGAGTCCACTTTTTAATTTTAAAATATCACAATCCCGAGAGTCATAAAATTGAAGTCATAATCTTGAGGTTGTGAAATCTCGAAACTAAGAAATGAAAAAAAAAAAAAGAAAATATGTAAAACCATGTTTTTGCAGGATGGTAAGCCCCCCTGCACCCCCCACACCCCCTGCAACTTAAATATATTAACTCCGAAATCGTGCTAAAGTGAACAGAATGGTAATGTTCCCATTCTGCACTGTATAGCGATGTCTATTACCATTTTCTTCACAGTATCGTGATCTCAGAGTTAGTATATTTAAGTTGCAGGGAAGTGGGGGGGGCAGGGGGCTTGCCCCCCTGTAAAAACATAGTTTTACATATTTTCTTTTTTTTTTTTTTTTTTTTTGTTCATGTCTTAGTTTCAAGATTTCATAACCTCAAGATTTTGGTTTCAATTTTATGAATCTCGGGATTGTGATATTTCGAAATTAAGAAGTGGACCCATATATATATATATATATATATATATATATATATATATATATATATATATATATATATATATGTACACATTTATATAGATATATATATATATATATATATATGTATATATAATGTATATATATATATATATATATATATATATATATATATATATATATATATACACACACACACACACATATGGGTCTACTTTGATTCACTGAAAACTTATTTTACTGAATTTCAATTCACCCACAAAAAATTGCTGAAAGCTCAAATCACTGAAAACTCATTCCACTGAATCATATTCCACTGAATGTAAGTACTGTTGGGCAAATAAAATGTATGTGCCATTTTCCCCACTGTAGTGCAATCCTGGAGTTAGTATATATAGTTAGGGGGTATGTGGGGGGCACAGCCCCCCACCTACTTAGCTTTGATATTTATGAATCTCATTTCAATGAAAGCTAACAATATCATCATCATCATCATCATCATTATCAGCCCCATTTTTCCCATTTTTTCTACATGGGGGTCAGGGTATCATGTTAACTGTCACCACCTCTCTCGATTCAGTGCCACACACCTGCCTTCTGCAACACTCATGCCTGACTGTCGCAGATCTTCTTTCACACAATCCATCCACCTCTTTGCTGGATGTCCTCACTTCCTCTTACCTTCTTCTTGTCTGTCATAAATCTTCCTCACCAGATTGTCTTCTGCTTTTCTACACACACACACATATATATGTGTGTGTGTGTGTGTGTGTGTGTGTGTGTATATATATATATATATATATATATATATATATATATATATATATATATATAGAGAGAGAGAGAGAGAGAGAGAAAAAATCCAAAAAACAGATGTAGAATAGTTGAATGTACTGTTAACCAAAACAAAGTTCAAAATTCAGCAACAAACGGCACAGCACAACCATCCATATAAAACATGGTTTATTGAATCCAAGCTTTCGAGTTAGAACTCTTTCTCAAGAATAAATCATTGCATTAAAACCACACAATGAATAAGGAACACCAGCCAATCAGAAAACACAAATCATAAACGCGTTAAATAATTAGCTGAATGAACCCCTTCAAAGAGTTAATACATAATTAATGAGACCTTCATAAAAAGCACTACAACAAACTTAATAAAACACTTTAAAATACCATATTACAACCTAAAATGTTTCATATAATAAATGCAGCACTCTAACATATGCTTGTCTTAATTTCAAAATAGGTTTAATACTTTTAATTTTATTAAGCCCTGGATGAACATCATATCTAAAATGTTTATCCACTTGTATTCTGCCCTCTCTGTTATATTTACAATGTCCCCTCCCCTCTTATTCTTAAAAACTCTCTGCAGTATTCTAATTTTAAACACATGCTCACTCCCTAATTGTAAAATATGCTTACTGAGTGCATTTGTTTCCACCCCTCTTCATATCTCAGATAGGTGGGAGGCCATTCTCTCCTTAAATTTACAATTGGTTTTCCCAATATAGAAGCATAAACATTTCTCGCAATTAGCCAAATAAACTAAATTCTTACTATTGCACATCCCAAATGCTTTAAAATTAAATTTAGCTTGTGTAATGGGATGTATAAATTCTGCTTCCTTATTAATATACTTACAGAAAGTATGGGTCTACTTCACGTTGTTGAAGGCCGACAATATTGAAGCTGATATTGTCAGCACCAGATTAGCAAAAGCAAAAACACTGAACGTTTAAACAGAAGTCTCCATAAGGGGTCGCAAAGGTAAGTTTTTATTTATTTTTGTTTTTAGGCATTTTTTTTTAATCTTTTGGTGTTTCACAATTCGATGATATGGTGTCGACCATATCAGATTCAATATTCTGAAACTTCAATAAGATAATATAGACGCAAAAGTACAGTTATGGCAGAAGACTGCACCTTTATTAAACTGAAGTTGCTCTTTCTGCTTACCAAAATCTTTATAACAAAGAAGTTGTTTTAAGTAACATAGTTTTGGCTAGATGGAAAGAACATACCATATTTGAATCTAGCGGATGCAAAAAGTTTACAATAAGAACAAAAAGAAAACATTTTTTTTTTTTGCTGGGGGCAACTCCCTACTAATTATGTATTTTAACTCTGAGATTGCATAATGCTTAGGGAAAGGGCAAATTCCCAACCTGGAAAATCTCATACTTTTATCAACATGTGTTGACTATCTGTTAAGTCAACCAAATTGTGTTGAGTAAACAGATGTTTACCAAAGCACCAAAGCTCCATTTGACATCAGTAGTGGTATCCATATAAATATATATATATATATATATATATATATATATATATATATATATATATTGCATACAAACACACACACACGTATGTATACATATTTTTGATCCCTTTGGAATCTATATTTTGGCAGTGAAACATTTGAGTGTCCAATGTTATACCACATACAAGTGTAGGTATGTGTGTGTGTATGTGTGTGTGTGTGTGTGTGTGTGTGTGTGTGTGTGTATGTGTGTATGCATACAGCTAATGGGGTTTGGCTTTCTTGGCCTGAATGCCACATAAAACCTTAGCATTCAGTAGCCATGTAGCTGAAACACTGTATTCCTTAATGGGTCATTTACATATGTTCTATGGGGTTTACTATTGTTTATTCGAACGAAAAAACATTTTCCATTCAAATAAACGAATAGTAATACCGAAAGTAAATTACTATTGTTTATTCGAACGGAAAAACATTTTCTATTCAAATAAACGAATAGTAATACCGAAAGTAAAAAAAACTAACGATGACAATGTCGAAACAAATACTTGATGCATTTGACTAGATATTGTTGTTGAAACCACCACATGATAGCCGTATAGGACCTGATGTAAATCAAACTCCTATATGACAAATCATGTTTTTGTAGGGGGGCAAGCCCCCCTGCACCCCACACCCCCCTACTTATATATTCTAACTCCGAGATCACACTAGAGTGGGGATGTGGATGAATTTCCACTCCCCACTGTACCGCAATCTCTGTGCAGATAGTCGACTTACACTTATGCAAATAAGTGAAGTTGACTGTCTGGCACACAAATGTTTGTGCATTCGACATTCTGATTTTCAGCACATTGCAGCCGACAGAATGTCGTTCGCACAAACAATAGTAAACCGTTCTATGGACCTCCATTACTGAAGGTATAAAGCATTACACAGTGACAACTCTAGCTTGGCTATTTTTTTTTTCCATTTTTTTCCTGAATAGTTTTGTCTGTGCTTCCTTTTTATTCTTTGTTTTATATGTGTGTGTGTGTGTGTGTGTGTGTGTGTGTGTGTGTGTGTGTGTGTGTGTGTGTGCGTATATACACACATATATATATATATATATATATATATATATATATATATATATATACATACATATACATATATATATATATATATATATATATATATGTATTAGATAGCTAGAGATAGATACATATATGTGTGTATTTCTTTACAGTATAGAGTAAAATACTGTTCACAGTAAATGATCATAAACAATGGTCGCACACATATCAAATCACAAGTGCAGCACATTCAGTTGACACTCATTCAAGGACGCTCTTTAAACTAGATAACACCATATGAATGCACATACACTTAACTACAAAACATTGCATCATACAATATACATTCTCAAACACATACTAACATAAACACACAGTATTTTGGAAGGGTGCAATGCCCCCTGTACCACACAATCCCTCTGCCTAATATAAAATAACTCCACTTGTGGACCAATTTGGAGTAAAAGATGTATGCCTTTATTGATAACAGGTGGAATTCAAGAAAGCCTACACATTTTTTTTTTCTTGTAGGCATCATGCCATGATGCTTACATGGACGTGAACATATTAAAATTCAGTAAGTGCTGCTGAGTGGCATGCATGCATGGGCAAACACAGAAAATTCCATTGCATGCAAATCACCTCATAAGCAGGTGAATCTCATGCAAATAAGGCAGGTAGAGTGGTCAGACAAGCAGAAAGGCATCTGTGCAGACCCTGTGTCCGTGTCTGTTAGAAAAATTCCATGTACGGGAGTCTTGATAGACAAAAGGGTGTGTAAAACTTTAGAAATGTGGACATAAATCCTCTGAAAATGTTATACCACATATACGTATAAGCAAAACTATTATTCTGAATGTCAGAAAGACTAAGGGAATAAGTTAAATTAATATTTTTTAAGAATGTCGGCATGTTTGCACTACGCACCACAGTGCGCAAACATGCTTAATAGAAAAATTTAAAAAATATATGAAAAAAAGAATTTTATACAATGTGACAGAAATGTATTATAGAACTTTGCGTGGGGTCCCTAAAATAGTGCATTGCTGCTGCTCCTACGGTGATAGGTCTAAGAAACGTGTAGGTTCCAGGCTGTCAGCATGGATGTGTATGCAAATGAGGTGGATGTATTGAATAGCAGAAAGGAGTAATCGTGCCCGCATATCCCCTTTGTATAGGCTCTTAGACCATGTTGATGTTTACACATGATGTGGCTGACATCAGGGGGGTGTCTTCTCATTTCTAGGTTCTTTTAAGCTTAGGTGCACATGTTTGCACGACAGGTCTACTGGCTGAATGTGTCCTTAAAACGGATGTATTCAGTTATTAATTTTGACCTTTGTATAAGTTATGTGGCACTGCACATGATATCATGCAGTGAAATAGGGCCATTAAATGAGGTTAATTATATTGTATGCAGGTGGAATGCATCATAGTTAGCCAATCACACATTCTGGATCTACAGCAGAGCTGTATAAAGTATCCATACACCCTACATTCTGATTTTCACCAGTACTCTTGACCATTGGAGTACAGACTTGGGAGTTTTAACTGAGATAAATCTAGCAGCTGCTGTAGGTCTGCTACATCTGCATGTGCTAGATGCTGAAGTCAGTGCTCTGGTGCTACTGATAATAGGCTTAGGCAGAGAAGAAGTGGTCAGGCCCAGGGTAACCTTCCAGGAGCTATATTAGCTGGAGATTGTAGAGCACTACAGGGTGGACAGAGACATACTACAAGAACTCACTGAGCTCTACCCCCTCAACTCAGACCCAGAGGCAACAGAGGGGAACTCATCCCAGTGGAAAGAGAAAGTAAGTGCAGCCCTTAGGATACTAACTACAGGTGCTTTCCAAAGACCAAATGGGGATATGATGGGGGTATCACAAGCATATGCATCCAGGATACTTCAGTAGCTCCTGGATGCCATGCTATCACATGCCAATGAGCTTATATCTTTTCCCCTCACCACTAATGTGAGGACCAGCAATATGCAACATTCTTCTTCCCATGTAGCACACTACCCTGAAGTACTGGGAGCCATACATTGCACTCATGTACACATCATGACACCACCTGATGAGGAGGGTAGAATCTACATCAACAGCAATGGGTATCACTCCATCAACTGATAGGTCATGTGCAATGCCAAGGGGATTATCCTGAATGTGTGTGCTGGCAACCCTAGCAGTTATCATGACTCCAATATCTGGCACATATCACAGGTATACCAGATGTTTCCTAGGGGCTACATCCCACATGGCCATTTACTGGGGGATGCTATGAATGATGACACCCATCAAAAATGCACACACCCTCACATAAGAATGTCATAATGAGGCACACGCAAAAACTAGGAACATCATAGAGTGTGTGTTTGGGCTTCTGAAGTCATGGTTCCAGTGCCTCGATATATCTTCTGGAGTCCTGCAGTACTCTCCAGCCATATGTGCACATATGTTCACAGTGTATACTATGCTACACAATATGATCCTGTGGAAACAACTGCAGCAGGATCAGCAAAGGGAAGGGATACACAGTCCCCCATCAGTACCCAGGTCACCCCAGTCACAGACACAGGAGGACTTGGTGGAGGAACCCCCTGCTGATGTCTCTGTAGGCAGATGTAGGCATGCTCAGTACACCCTGGGTCTGGCTAAGAGCTAACGCATAGCACATTCAGTGACAACCTAGGGACTGACACCTTACTCCTACTCACATACATATATTAAAATCGATGCCAGGCAAACCACACAACCTGTACCTATCCATGTATTGACTGTGTACTGCTTGCATCAGAGTCAGCCCTGAACTACAGTTCTGTAAACTGCTGCATTTGCACAGTAAGTCTCTAACCTACACAGTATTTGGGCATTCTATTTATGGATCTGCTACATTTATGCAAGTAAATATAGTGGGCTATTTGGACAGAAGTAACATCCACAATGGACTACAGATACCCAGTCTGCTATCATGTGTCGTTTAATATTCGCTAGGCTTCATGCATGGAATATTCACTACATCAATCAAGGGAGATGTTACACAGTGGGGTTACATGATATTCGGACTACTGTGTATCCCAGCAGAACATGCAATGTTGTTCCCCCATCCTCAACACAACAGTGTTTCTATATAACTGCTTTTACAATAACTCAGCAATGGTATATCAGCAGTCCGGACAATCTCAGGACAGTAACATAGAAATTGATCATATATTGTATGTCTCACTTAATGCAGGAATAACAACATACATATTTATGCTATTGATTGTGTGATGAATGACTCCTTTCTGTCAGGCAACTTGTGCGGCTCAGTGAACTAGGCAAGTTAGCATGTGTGATGGTGTTGATGGTTCTAATCTGGAAGTATCTGCATCTTTTGGATGTGGGGTTTTATTATGTTGTTTTTTTTTTACAGACTGTCAGTCTGTGTGTGGTATAACATTATTATCCTCTGTCACATATTAATTACATCAGACAGCTGTGGGTTGGAATCATTTTATAAATAGTGACAATCTCATTGGCCATGCTTATACACGTAGTTAAACAGAGTGCAGTTCTGGTGCCCCTTGCTCAAAATGACCTGTTATGTCTAGATACATCTAGACATACATACACATATATATATATATATATATATATATATATATATATATATATATATATATATATATATATATATATATATATATATATATATATACATACATATACATATCTGTCTGTCACTATCTCTCTCTCCCATAGATAATATCTGTCTGTCACTATCTGTCTCTCCCATAGATAATATATCTATCTCTATGTATATATACAAATATATATATATATATATATATATATAGAGAGAGAGAGAGAGAGAGAGAGAAAGATACAAAAACATACATTTCATTCTCTCCCCATATATCTACACAACACACAAACACACACACATACACACACACACACACACATATATATATATATATATATATATATATATATATATATATATATATATCATACAAACAGGTACATTTATATATACATCCCTGTTATATACATAACTATGTGTGTAGATGTCTGCATTGAATTTCTGTCCTACATACCCTGGTAATGGTGAGTAAATAATGTTGCTCAAAGGATACAAAGTAAGGGCGCAGCAGTACATAATGCACTTACCTACAGTCCCCTGTGCCTGCTGTATTTCACCACACATACAGCAACAGGTGAGCAGGTGGTGTAATGTATAATGTTGCTTATGCACGGATAGACAGGGCACATTGTTCCTGTCCAAAGGTTTGCCCAGCCAAATGCAAACAGCCACATATGGCTAAACTGGTAACTGTAGCCACATAGCTAGAATAAATAACAGTTATCTGATTGCTAGGCTACTAGATGCAGGTAACAGTATGAAGCATTATTACTCTGCAGGCCACAGATGCTGATCAACACAAGCCTAGTTTATGTAATCCGCAAGTAGTATGCCTGCAGTTTTGCATGTGTGATATGTACTGTGATCTATAATATGTAAGACTAGATAGGAAGGGGTTGTAATATTACTCCAGGCCACTCTACCCACACCAGGTGTGTGTGTATGTGTGTGTGTGTGTGTATCCCCCTGCAAAATAACTGAGAAACCCTCATTGACTATAAAACAGCAATGGTTCTGCATTTTTTGCCCTCTAAGTTGATGCCACCTTCCAAACTGCTCTCTTCTACAAGGCCTGCTGATCTCATCTACCTTAAGACTACCAGCTGCCATTGTAATGTCAGACTTAAGCTGTGGTGCATGCATTAAGTACTGTGTCTATAGTGTGTAAGACTAGATAGGTAGGGGATCTGATCTTCCTCTAGGCTACTCAGTGTGTATGTGTGTGTGTGTATTTCCATACATCATAAATATGATCACTTCCGTAACTTAGAAAGAGGTAGAATTTACAATGTTTTGGTTGTAGCAGGTAATGTGGGCCTCCAAATGCCTGACCACAACTAGGCCTGCTGATGCCATCAAGCATAAGATGTCCTAAAGATATAGTAATAGTAGACTTGAGCTGTAGTGCATGTGCCACATACTGTGATCTGTAGTGTGTACCATAAGGTAGGAAAATGTTCTAATCTACATGCAGCCAACTTGGAGTGTGTGTGTGTGTGTGTGTGTGTGTGTGTGTGTGTGTGTGTGTGTGTGTGTGTGTGTGTGTGTGTGTGTGTGTGTGTGTGTGTGTGTGCTGTATCCTTTACACAGTAATTGGAAGTGGTGCTATCCTCAGTGTACCTAGGTTTGTGTGTGTGGCTGTTAGAACATTTTAAATCAGCTTATGGAATAATAAGATCTTTGAATTTTAGTAGCATAATGGCCCTACAGCCCTCACAATCCTAGCTAAGTTTTTACCCTTATTTACATGATCAGCACATATTGCCCCTGTCCACGAGGGACACAGGTAGATGCCATGTGGTAAAATGACAGTCACCCAGCCAGTCATACAGATGGCATCTGACAAAGTCCAGTGAGGTGCTCTGTATGCCATTAGGCAGGATTCTGTTTCAAAGGTGTGTTAAACTCTGCTAGACAGATCTCTCCCACCAGGATGTATTAGTAATGTCACATACCAGGTTAATGTCCTTACAGTGAGTAATCAATGTACCATACCACCTACAGATATGCAGCATGTCCAGTCAAGCAGGGTCACACATTGCCCCATATGCAAGGCAGAGATCACCTCTGAGTAGTCTATATGCCACAGGCTACAATGACAGTGATTTCAGATGATCCCCATTGAACAGATACTGAAGATGTGAAGTTCCCTTGTGAGGGACCATTCTGTTTTGTGCAATTGCTAGTAGTGCTTGGAAAGGTACATTACCAAATGGCCATTGAGTATGATTCCCATCTTGCCATTGGGGAGACATGGTGATCTCAAGTACATTAGGTGTAAACCTATGTGGCCAGGCCTGTGTGCCCAGGTCTATCACCCCTGAGTATGTACATCAGGTGTTGCTACTGATGTGCTATTTACCAGGAACATAGGTTTTACTGATGGAAACTATACTACATGCATATTTGCATGGGGTTTATGGCAGTTAGTCTGTAAACAGGCATTTTTTCATCAATGTCCTCTTGTATGATATTGACATAACTCACAGATTCTATGACCGCTCTTAGTTTGCAGGCATCAGCCAATGTTGTTAGTCACAGACATTCAATTATCACTTGTGTCATGGTTAAATGGATTCCAAGCAGTAGGGGATCCAGGACTGAGCCTTGTTGAACACTGCTGCTTACAGATCAGCTACTGGAAGTGGATTTTCCTATTTTGAGTAAGTGTTCCATCAGTGAGCCACTTAGTGACCCCTATAATGATATTGCCATGGATGCCTAAGTGGGTGCTTTTGTCTCTGATGCATGAGTGGGGGATAGAGTCACATGGCATGGCTAAGTACAGGGGGTTGTATGCCCTGATATCCCCTCACCCAGGACCTTGGTGACTGCCTCAGACATGTCCACCAGGTTTAACAGCCATGATCTCCCTGTCAGAAATCCAAACTGTGTACAGTTAGCTGTTTGTAGATTACATATATGTTTGCTGATCAGCTCCATGATGATTTACTGTTTTTAATTTCTCATAATCTTTGGGGTTTCTACTACCATGATGGGAAAGGACCACATTCCTAAGTCAAAGTATGCTTAAAGTTCATGAAATTAGTATTGTTTCACTCACTGATGTCAGCCAAAAGTACTCTTCACAGCACCCGCAATGTGCCCAGCAGTGACTCCTTCTGCAATTCATATGGTGTTACATGAATTGGTAACATATCTAAATATGACTGTAAATTCTTTTTTATAAGACCAGTTGCTCCTATTACTATTGGAACTGTCTGGGCATCTTTCTTCCACATGGCTCTCATTTCTGCCTGCAGATCAAAGTATTTTATGAGTTTGTGTCTCTCTGTATGCAAGACAGTCACTAGGTGTGGCAATTTCAATGATCAATACTTTTGCCTTCTTTTCTTGGACCACTATATCCGGTTTTCTAGCATATATCTTTTGAACTGTTGTTATTGGGTGATCCCATGTGATATAAACTTCATCATTTTCTATGATTCTTTGTGGCTCATGTTTCCAGTGTTTTTCAGCCACTTTGATAACATGTTTGCACAATCTCCAGTGTAACAGTCTCTCCACATTATTATGCCTTTCAGTATACAGTCCCTCTGCCATTAGTGCGTCACAACCAAAAACAAGGTGTGTGAGTGTTTCCAATTTGGTTTTACAAAACCTACATATGTCTGTTTCTCCCACATGTTCAATGGACTTTGTAAACCAGCGTGTACGTAGCCCACTATCTTGGGCCAATATTAACCTTTCATTTCTTGATGTGAATTCACCTCTCCTTAACCATTCCTGCATTTGTTCTTGAAACAACATGAGGCTCTTCCAGAAGTTTTCTATACTTGCAACTATATTTATGTTTTTTCCACATTTCATGCCTTCTCATCTGATCCTTCACTTTAAATTATTATTTTTTTTTTTGTTTTTAGCACATTCAGTTGCTGCCTGGTTTTTATCTACCTCTGGTTTGATTTCCATTGCTGATTGATGTTGATATGCTTCTGCTAAATTAAGCAGAAATGTTATCTTAGATTTAGTCTCCTCATGTTTTGAAACTTTCACTACATTTGGATCTTGTGAGGTCAGTAGATATATGTGGAGTCCCATGATTGCAGATCTATATATGTAATCAATTTCAAGGAGGCCCATCCCTCCTTCGGAACCGGGAGTATATAATCTTGGTATAAACTGATTTTTATAAATCATTTGGTGAGCATGAAGCATCCTTCTTGTTTTAACATCCAATCTATCCAACACTTTTTGGGGCCAGTCAATCACTCCAAAACTATAAGTTAGGACAGGAAGAGGAAATTGATTTATGGCTTGGATCTTGTTCCTTGATGTCAATGCTGTTTTCAGGATTAATTTAAGTCTTCTGAAGTACTCCTTACTGAGCTTTATTCACATTTGTTTATGTTTTATTGCTGCTCCTTCATCAATTCCCAAATATTTATACACTCCCTCTTGCTCAAGTTCTTTTATATCACATTCTTCTCCCAAACTGATCTTTTCCTGGTGCTGCAGTTTTCCTTTTTTAAAGGTTGCTTTTGCACATTTATCAAGACCAAATGACATTCCAATATCATCTGAAAAAGTTTTGACAACCTGCAGCTTTGCTTTCAGTTCCTCTTCTGATGAACTATACAGTTTTTCAGCAAAGAGAAGATGAGAAATCATTAGACTTTGTTGTTTTCTAGAAGCCAAATTGTAGCTATGGCCTAAGCTGTTAAGTAAACAGCTTAATGGATTAATAGCACGGCAGAATAGCAACAGTGACAGAGTCACCCTGGAATATCCCCCCTTTGAATTTTTATCCCTGGGATAATAACCTGTCCTTTATCATGGCTTAATTTCAAGGTGGTCTGACACTGTTTCATGGTAACTATAATGTAGTTCATCAGTGTAGGGTGTATCTTATACATTTTTAAGCACTCTTTTATCCAGGAATGTGGGATACTATCAAATGCTTTTTTGTAGTCAATCCATCCCATACTTAGATTCTTCCCCTTCTTAGAGTTCTCCACTATAACTTTGTTTAACAAATGATCCTTTGTTCCATATTTTTTATTGCTCTTTTGTTCTATTGCCATAACTGAGTTTTCTTCTAAATGACTATAAACTCTGTCACCGTCAGTTCCTGTGTATAGTTTATATGTCGTTAGAAAACAAGTTAATGGTCTATAATTTTTAGCGTAGTTTGCAGGTTCACTCTTAAGTAAGAGCATTGTTTTTCCTGTTAAGCAATGTGGTATGTGTTCGGGGTGTGCATATAAATAGTTCTTACTCATGGCTAAAGCCCCATGCAAAGAAATGAATACTTTAAGCCAAAAATTAGGTACTGCATCTGGGCCTGGGGTTTTGCAGTTAGAGGCTTTTCTCAACTTTGTTTCAATCTCTCTGGCTGTTGTTTCACCCCATTTCATATCCTGTACCTTTAAACTTCTTATTCTTTCTTTTACTTCTTCTATCCATTTAGTATCTTTGTCATGTTCCACAGGATCATCATAGATACTTCTCCAAAATGTATCTACTTCTTCTTTTTTGGCAGTCTTTCAATTCCTTTTATCTTATTTCCCAATTCTATATAAAACTTTTTTAGGTCATCAATAAATTGCTTATTTTGTGCTTTTCCCTTATATTTATCTTTGTATCTTCTACGTCTTTCCGCCTGTTTTGAAATTTTTAGTTTTGTTATCTCCAATAGGGCATAATAGATCCTGGTCTGTTCTAATACGGCGCATTGATTTTATCACATCTATATTTCTTAGTATTTTTGTTCATTTATTCCCTCTTCTATAATCTTCTAACAATGAAACGTCTTGTCTTAGCTGCTTTATAGTTTGAGCTATTTGATACTTCCATGATGGTATTCAATTTTTTCCACTTCCTTTCCCTTACTACCCTGTGTTCCTGTGGTAGAACTTTATCAGTTATTACTTTAGCAGCACAGTAATATATTCTCTTTACTTCTGTTATACCGCATGGATCTCTATGGACAGTCCTAATTACTGTGTTCATTTGTTTTATCAAGCTTCTGACTTTTGGGGTTTTATTAACCTTTTGCTGTCTATTTCTCTCATTGATCTTGATATATCTGTCTTTGTCTATTAAATCAAGCAACTCTTCTCTTAACTCCTTTTCTTCCATACTGAGGGCACATCCCTTGTTTTCTGTTTCCTGTGGGCATTTTATAGAAAGTTCTATAGCATCTTCCTGTGGCACATTATCTTCAATTTCATCCTGTGTCATCTCTTGTTCTGTCATATGGGAACTCACTGGCCTAGCACTCCTCAACATTGACTGCATCAGAGTTTCCACAGTTTCCTGTTTCTTTCCTTGCTGTCTAGCTTCAAATGAACATTTATACTGGTTTCCTGTGGAAGGTTCCAGAATATCTTCATATGACACCCGACCAATTGCTTCCTGTTTCACTGTTTCCCCATGATTTGAATATCCATTGCTCTATCTTGTTGTGATGCTTTCTGTATTCAATTTACTACACTGAATCCTTCTCTTTGCAGCTGTTCCATAACCTCAATTTCTATTTCTTTGACTTTTCCATTACAAATCTTTTTTTCTACTTTTCCTCTTATTCTTCTTATTTTTTGTATTGTAAAGCTTTCCATATCTGGATTCCTTTCCCTATATTTTTCTTCAAATATCTTTGGTGCTGCTCTTTTTGTGTTAATTAATTTTGCTTTCTCCTTTGCATAAATATTACACCATATTAAATCTCTTTTCCTTTCCCATGTCCATATTTCTTCTTCATGTGTCTCCTGATCTTCTTGCTTTTCCTTATTCTTATTCCTTATTCTCAGGACAGTGTACAGATATGGCTACTCAGGCAAATAGGTCTATAGTTCCGGTGGTTGGTGGATGCACTATCTGTGTGCAAGGGGATAACAGCTGCTATTGTCCAGTCAGGTGGGATGTAACCAGTGGTTACAGTATGATTGCAAGGAGTTCCCAATGGTGTTAGTAATCCTTGTTGGATCCCATGTAGGATGCAGCTTGGGATGTTACTATGTCCAATAGATGCTGTGTATCCCCCATAGAGAGGCCAGTTATGACCTGCTCTGTAGATATAGAAGGTATGGGACAGGTTGTAGGAATGTCATGTGGCACATGTGGTGGGGACAGGGGAGTGAAGCTGACGCAGAACCTATGAGTACAGACCCATTATATATGGTATTATTAAGTACAAGTTCACAACATTCTAGGCCTTTCCTCTGAAGTTACTCATGTAACTACACTGTGTGATGTGGTTCTGCTTAGTTGGGAAGGCTAATTTTGTCACACACTGTTTCTGTACGATGTCAGAACAACACTATGTGCTGGTTTTAGCTGAGGAAGTTATGCCTCCATTATAGGGGGGCATCCTCACCCCAACTGTCACACAGCAATGTCCACCTCATATTCTACAGTATGCTAATGGCAGTTGTCTACTAGACAGGCTTGCTGTGCCATGAGGAGCTTGTTTTTCTCCTGTCAGGTACAGTCGAGTCTATGCAGTTGTACTGCTGCTTACATAAAGCATGGGTGTAGAGCTCTGCATACTTGCCTGTCCCATCTGAGGGGGGAGATGCAGTCAAGCTATGTAACCTATCCCATAGGGGTAATACATTGCTCTGCTGAAGAAGTATATTTTCTTATTTTCTGCAATGGCGGGGGGGGGGGTTAGGTCAGATACTTAGTTTTAATGAGACTGATATTTGGTCACATCTCACCAGGGAGGACCTCACAGTGGGGGACTGCAGTGCTCACCCATATTGGTAAACAAATGATGCACTACATTGGCTCCCCTTGTGGGAATACCACGCCACTGGTCTAGGGCATTGTATTTAATGACGTAGACTAACCTTTGGACAACTGAACTTCAGCATGACTAACCAACACAGTTGATTGTTACTTAATGTCACCCCAAACCATTGTGGGCTGATATATCTTGATAGACACAAGTACATTCAAGTAAGCACAACAGGTGTCTAGATTCATGGAGCTGCTCCTGTAGCTGGCAATGGCTTGATTAGGTGCCTTTCTAGCAGTGAATAGCACCTGCAGTGTCTTTGGGAAATCACAGTTTTTCACCAAATCTGGATGTGTATCTATCCTTAACGAATATGTATGCACCACCTGCATTACCTCGCACACTGTCAGTTTGAGGTTTGAACATGTGGAAGGATGTGTAACCTGGTATGGTTGTGGTGCTGTCCACAGCCTTGAATCTGGTGTCTTTGACTAAACAAATGTCTGCATATTCAAAGTGGTGACACCTTCCACAGAGTGGAGTTTAGTGTTGCCACCCCCAGCATGTAGCAGCATAACTGTGATGTTGTATGAAAATGGCATTCTCATTGGAAAGTTTTCCCTCACTGTGGGGATGTCAGCAGCCTTTGCCAGTACTCAACTTCAAAGGGGTGAGAGAAGAAGACCATCTCTGGCAAAGCACTGACATCTGTTGTGCAAGTTATCCCAGGCAGGCATGTAGTGGATCTCTTTACAATGACACCACACTCTGAGGCAATTATTGACATCTATCATTTTACGTGTGTATTGAGCCATCATCCTAGGTGAGGGTCAAATGCAGCTGAAAGCTATGGGCATACCTGCAAGAGACACAGAGTGCCTAAGCTGAGTCATGTGTCTGCATAAAGTCTGGTGATGTATATCCCTAGTTGTACACACCTGCAAGAACTATGATGTAATCATTATGTTACTTGATATTCCTTGAGTTGTGGCAATGTGTGGTATGGTATATTGTGTCAACCCACAGACAGCTAACTGTGGCCTTTCTAACAAACAAGGGAACCAAAACACTAAAAGTACAATCCAGGTTAGGACACAAGAAACACCAGTGCAGCGTAGACCAGATTTATTAAATGTTTTAGCGCTTTCATCTGTGTATAACAAAGACTTCTTCAGAAACATCAATAAAGGAAGCAAACCCTCTGTAAATAACCCTCCTATCAAACATCACATGACCAAACCAACCAATAAAAAATGTCAAATAAATCAATCACAATAACATACCAAATCACACAAAAACTTAATAAAAATGAAAAATGGAAAGTTAACCCCAATCCATCTACCAAATACATAGAAAAAATATTTTTATGAAAATGTTAACTATATCTACAAAACATAAGAATGAAGCATTAGTAAACTTGAAATAGATAAGTTATCATTAAGGCCAGGAGACCGATTGTTTAGGCAAAAAATTATTTTTTACACAATTTAGGGCTAATTTTACATCAAGTGTTACTAAAGGAAGCTATTAAATTGCCATCTTACATAAAAGATTCTTTTGATTTTCTGAATAAAATAAAAAATGTTGTTTGGTGTGAAGACATGTATTGGCTAACACTGGATGTTAGTAGTTTATATACGAATATTAAAAATATACATGGTATAGAGGCATTATTTAAATCAATGGGAGATTATCCATTAACACATTATGTGTTGGAATTAGTAAAATTTTGTTTGGAAAATAATTATTTTAACTTTAATAACAGAACCTATCACCAAATACAAGGTACAGCCATGGGTGCAGCATTTGCACCCATGTATGCTAATATTTTTATGGGTCTAATGGAATCTGAGTGTATTTATACGCATTTTTTTGTAAAAAAATATGTGATACACTATTTTAGGTTTATAGATGACTTGATTTTTTTATGTAAAGGAGGTAAAAATGATAGTGAAAATTTTATACAAGATATACAAAAGAATAGGTTTAACATTCAATTTGATGGAATACAGTGTGGAGATAGTGTCTCCTTCCTAGATATTAATTTAAAGGGGATTGTAGGAGAGCATATAGTTACTGAAATACATAGAAAATTTAATTGTATTAATCAATTTTTGATGGACACTAGTTGCCATCCGAATCATGTGATAGAAGCTATACCATATAGTGAATTATTAAGGATCTCCAGAATATGTAATAATGATGAAGAATTTTTAAAGGAAGTTAATAATACTACAAAAATGTTTATGAATAGAAGATATAATATGCAAGTGGTAAAGAAAAGTAGGGATGAAATATTTTGTAAAAGATATAATAATAGATTTCAAGTAAAAAAGAAAAGTGATATGATATATAGTAAAGAACATGGAGACATGGATAGTATTTTCATGGTGTCTACATATAATATCTGTAGTGATGATATTAAAAGATGTATATTATATTTTTGGAGATTCTTACAGAATTATGAAGAATTAAGTGAGATGACTAATAAAAAATTAATATTTAGTTATCGAAGAGGGAGGAACATAAGAGACATAGTAGTACATACTAAATTTGAATTACCCATTCAAGATGTAGGTAGAACAATAGGAAATTTAGGTACCACACCTTGTGGGAAATGTAAAGTTTGTGCTCATGTGGACAGTAATTTCCCCTATATAAATGGAATAAGCTTCAAATCTAAAGATTCTTTTAGTTGTGTTACTAAACAAGTTATTTATATCATAAAATGTGGGTGCACAAAATTTTATATAGGACAGACGAAAAGAATGTTTAAAGTTAGAATCATGGAGCATCTGAGAGACATCAGGAATAACAAGTTAGAGAGCCCTCTGGCTCAACATTTTGTGAAATATCATAACTCTGATGTTACTAGTTTTAGGGTGTCTATTTTAGAAAAGATTATTAGTAATGAAGCTAGTGAGGAAAAAATAAAAAACTTGCTTTTAAAGAAAGAATTAACTTTCATTTTAAAATATCAAACATTAATACCAAAAGGACTAAATGTTGACTGTTGTTGGAAGAGCGTGATATGAACATGTTTTTTTAATCTGAATTAGATTCTTAATTGTTTAATGAATTCTTAATTGTATAATGAGTTAATGGGTGTGTATATAAATATTGAATGGAAGTGCATTGCAAGTTACTCCTTGAAGGCTTTGTTAAGCCGAGGCGCTTGAGATTCTATAGAGAATAAACAGTTTTTTTTGGTGAACTGGCTGTTGTTTCATCTGGAATTTGATATAGTAGGACTTTTTGTCTCTGATGATTTGTTTTTAGTGAGGTTGCGGAGTTGTTTATATTTAAGAAAAGTTTCTGGCTGCTTGTTTTGATGGTATGTTTTCCAGGATTTATCCCTTTGTAGCATAAGTTTTTTGGTATCTTTGGTTAGCCCTGGGGCGGTCTTGGTTTTTACTCTTTTTGTTCTTGGTGGAGCTAGGGAGTTGAACGGTTAAGAAGGTTGAGTTGAAAAATGTTACGGCATTGTCTAGTGGAAGAGTTTTTAGTGGTTTCCAGTTTATTTGTTTTAAGGAGTCAGGGAATGTGGTGGGGTTAAAATTTGTGAGGTTATGTCAGTGGCGGCTGGTGACTTCAAATCAAAGGGGGGGCTGCAGGAGACAGCTGAATGGGTGGGGTCAATGGGAATGGGTGTGGCCAACTAGAAAGGGGAGGGGCTATGCTCAAAACCACAAAAACTGTAACTTTAATTAAACACTCTGCCCTGGGTGCCAAACCATCATTATGAGAGTTCAATCAAGACAAAATGAAGTGTAGAAGAAAAAACATATTTCAATCCATTACCTGCATGACAGCTTACTTAATATCTAGATGGAAACAAAAAGGTTGTGAGGCATGAAAAAATAAATTACTTTTTAAATACATTACTGGAATGCTAGTCAAAATCAAGTAAAAGAAAAACAAGCAGCACTCAACTCAAACCACTTCTCATTGTACTCCAGTTCTAATTATAATTTATATTCAGCTTTATTAAAGTACCAAATAACATGCTGAAAGTAGCAATCTCTGTAATACCCCAACTTGTAAAAATGTTTCTTATCCAAAAAAGACCTGCTGCCTGACAACAACTATCTACTTGTTTCATGAGAAAACATGATCAAAGTAAAAAATGAAAAGCAAACAGGAAACAAGCTCAACATACATTGCTTAAAGGATTACTGCACAGGATATGGACCACACATGATCGATTGGCATTCTGATTAATTTGCAGGTAAAACCTGTAATGACCTCTTAAAATAATGTAATCCTGTCCTTTATTACAAATACTGTCATATGCATTTCAATACCCAAGGCTTATATGTTATCTAGTTATGTAAGTATTCTCTGCATGGCAACAACAGAAAGGCTTTCAATGTTGGCAATTCTTTAACAGTATGCTTATTAAAACTTACTTGCATCTTACAATCTCAGACAAGCTTACCAGATGGTCATTAAAGCATTGCTACTTAAACACAGAGCAACAGGCACTTTCTGAATAATAATAAGCATAAATCAACAGTATAAAAATATGACAGAAACCAGAACATTCTGCAAAATCAAGGACAGATGAAAAGCCATTGTAGTACTTGTGTCTACCCTGGATGAGGGGAATAGTCTGCACATTTACACTGCATAACTGCTCTTCGCCTTTTTTGGGGTGTAACAAGTATGTCACAATTTAAAATGTCTCTGGCTGACTGCGATGGCCCTGACACATTTGTCATACCTCTCAACCTCAGAGCAAGAAATCTGGACAAAGCCATACATAGAAGTGGGACAAAGGCCCACAAATAAGGACAATTTTTAAATATTGCTCTTATAAACTTAGAAAGATAACAGAATAGTAGGTCTTGCATTAGTATGAATTTTCTGAAGGGTATGAAATCTGAAACTGAAATGTCTGTCATTATTTTCTAACTTCAGTCTTTAACGATTTGCCACTAATTTGCCAAAAAAAAAACACAATTTTATGAAAAATGGACCAAAAATGTGATTCAAAAATATAAAATAGCCACACAATACAGCTGGGAACCTGTCAAAGAAGGGACACTTTTTAATATTAGTACTGCTAACTTGAGCAGCTGACAAAATAAAAGAACCTACATGCATTTCTAAAATAAAAGTAATTTATAACTGATTACAGTTATTTATTAATTGTAAACCCTCCATGTTTTCTTCCAAAATTGCCATTTTGCGGAGGGATTATTAGGGGAAGAGCAACATTTTGAGCCAAAATCGGGGACAGTTGAGAGGTTTGGATATGCCTAATTCTACAAAGCAATTTATTTGCATGTACCTCTCAACCTGTTAATGCAGGAAATCTGGACAAGGCCAAATATATGGGGGGAACATATAAACAGTACTAAAAATTGCTCTTGTATAAACTGAGACAGTTGATCGAATAACAGGTCTTGCTTTAGCATGCATTTTTCTGAAGGTTATGAAGTCTGAAACTCAGTGTCTGTCATTATTTAGTGACTTCATTCCTAAATGATTTGACAGAAAACCACAAATTTTATGAGGAACAAACGAAAAAAAGAAGCAAAAATCTATTCATTCTGCAAATATCTGGACAGTTGAGAGATATAGTTCAGCCGGGGCTGTCTTTGAGTTTGCTGCCCTTCCCCCCCCCTCACAAAATCATGGTCAAATGGATCTTCCCCCCTACAGCTATTCTAATGAACCATTACTTGGCTATTTCACCCCATTTACCATAAACACTAATGTGCATACTTGTTTTACTTCTGCGATGATTTGGACTTCATTTAAAAGTTTTATTTTGCATTTTACAGCACAAACACTAATAGATATCATGTCTGCTAAACAAAGCAATGCAGTCTCACAATGAAAACAGACTTAGCATTAAAATTTCTCTGCCCTTGAAAACTCACAATCACTGAAACAGCATTGAAACCCACATTCAAAGAAAATACATTTTGCCAGTGGCAGATTAACTTTGGGTTTGGGCTGTTTTCAAATCACAGGCTCCTTGCACACGAAACATACACATGCTCTTTCATACACCTTCCTGATTGTATGAAATTATATTCCTTGTACAATACAGTACAGTCTTAGAGGGTGTTTTAAATTTATTGTTTTGAAAATTTTCCAGTAAACAATTAAACAAAATGCATGCACCAGTAATGACAAAACTGCCCAATTCAGAACATTTCAATCATAAAAGTCTACCCAAACATCTACAGTCCACCAGTATCAGTACATATGCACAATCTCTGAAGAAGTAAAAGTCATCTAAATAATTCCACAATAAAGAGATCTGTAACTAATGAAGAGGTTGCTGCTAGCAAACAACTTTGTATTTCATTGTTTCATCTACAAATAAAGTGCCTGTTACCCTTGAGGAATAAATTGCCTATCCTGCACTAAAAAAATGATAAGCTAGCAATATTGCAATAGGGAATGGATGGCAAACTGATAACAGGTTCATAGTTACTAGATATCTTTGCCAAAAAGGAGTGCAGCATCCACCCCTTTTGCAACACAGTACAGTATCAGCAATGCATCTATCTACTGTGGGAGTAGAACCCACAGCCTTCTGCATCAAAAGCAAGTATACTACATGTTGCATTATTAACAATGCAAGCAGACTCAGCATAAGCAGCACTAAACTTTTGCTACCCTGCAGCTCTCAGCTCCTTGTAAAATGTACTCACTCAGTTGTATCTCTGAACTTTGCAGCACAAAGAAATCTGGAAAAAGCCAAAGTTTATTGTGGGGGGGGGGGGGACAAAAGCCCAAAAACCAGGGACACATTTTAGACATTGCTTGTAAAATGTTGGAAAGTTGCTAGAATAAAATGCTGTTACCACCATAGATTTCACTGCCAAGCCTTAAACCCAGGACCCTGTGCAAAACAGTCAGAGTAACATACCACTATGCCAAATCAGCTGTTTTGTGAAAGAGGAAGACGGAAACTTAAATGGCTACCATTTAGTGAATTTAGTTCTCACCATAGCACAGCTGTCAACCTCTTAGCACAAAACACCTGAACAAAGCCAATAATGGGTGAATACAGCCCCCAAACATTCAGTGAATTCAGTTCTCACCATAGCTCTCAACCTTAGCACAAAACCAGGATGAAGCCAATAATGGGGGAATACAGTCCCAAAAATAGGGACAAATTTCAAATATCCATCTTATACACTTAGAAAATTGCTAGAATAAAAGCTTTTGTGCTACAATGCACTTTCTGAAGAATATGAAGTCTGATATTCAAATGCGTGTCATTTTTAACATTTGTTAACCAGGAAAGTCTGACTTGGAACAAAAGCTATTTTTTAGCAGAGGCCCAGGGAGAAACACTCCAGACAGACACATGTCTTTGTAAGATGGAAGGACACTAGAGGAAACAAAAACAGGGAGGGCATACAGACTCCACACAGAAGGTAAGGCACCCCAGCCAAGAATCAAACCAAAGAACATGTAGTTGTCAGGCAACAATGCTACCGATTCACCAATGCACTACTGGCTTTGTAAGGACACAAAAATACAGAAACCACAGATTTTATGAGGAACAGAACAAGTATGAGGGAAAAATCTGCAACATTTTTACAAATGGTGGTGGGTAGGGAATTCAGGCTCTTGCCACCTGTGCCCAAGGTACAGGGTTCAAGCCTTATTGTCTACCCACCACCATGTAGCACCTGGGGCATTACACACAGACACACACACAAAACTACCTGGGACTGGTCCGTTCATTGCAGCACTAAATCCTTCCATTGCTAGCTTTGTTCATTGGAGCACTAAGTCCTTCCTTGCACTAGAAAGCCCCGCAAGATGTCCTTTCCTGACAAGACTCCCAGCCTGCCGATGTTGGAGTCCAATCCCTTTCCAGTGACAGTCTATGCAGTTACAACTGCATAGACTTCTGGGATCTCTGCACTTGAATGCTTCTTAATCTGGAATGCCGCTGAGATGGTCTGCGCATGCTCCAGACTGGTTCAGCAGCAGTCTGGATATCAGAAATGCTGCTAGTGTGCATTTGTGAAGGTCCACTACTTGCAATCATTTTTTTTTATTTTCTTTCTTTGCATTTTATTTTACTTTCTATTACTTTCTTTCTTTTTTTACAGCTGGCAGAGCTGCAGTCCAATAGCACGGGCCACCCCTGGGTTACGTGTGTGAATATACTGGTGTAGGTTAGGATAGGAGTGGGTAGCTTGGTGTATGAAAGCTGGCAAGTGGTCTCCTATAGGGTCAGGTATAATGCCAGAATTTAAGACTTTATTAGGATGGGATACTAGGATCCAGTCCTAGTGTGGCACCTGTGGGGGGGGGTTGTTTTGTTGGGGCTGGTAATGAAGTTAATTAGTTGGGTATAGTTAAATAGATTGATGGATATGGTGGGATTAGAGTTGTTGATTTTATTCCAATCGATATTTACATCTCCAAGTATTAAGGTCTTTAGCTTAATATTGGTAGAGGTCCAGAGGAGAATTTCTTCAAGAGTAGTGGTGTTATTACCGGGGGGGGGGTGTAGAGGGCAATGATACAAATGTTTTTGTGGTTATTTATTTTTAGTAGGCCTATTACTAGTTCTGCATTGTTGAATGGAAGGATACGGTTGGGGTAGGGAGTGATGGATAGCAGTTTAGAGTAAATTAAGGCTACCCCACCACCTTTACTATTTAAGCAGTCATGCTTGAGGGATTGGAATCCAGGAAGAAGGATTCCAGAGTCACAAATATGAGGTTTTAGCCAGGTTTCTGAGATGGCTACAATTTTGGATTAGTTGTAGCTTAGCCAAGCATGAAAGTGGGTTACTTTATTTATTAGACTTTGGGTATTGATGGTGAAGAATTTGAAGTATGTATGATTGGTTTTATTGCTTATGACAGGGAGATTGGGACTAGAGGAAGTATTTGGTCCAGGATTTGGGTGTATGTCCCCTGCTAAGCAGAGGTAGTTGAGGAAGGGTAGTAGTATTTTTGATTTGGGCTTTAATAGTTGTGGACAGTAAGGTATTAGTTTAGGTGTGTAATATTTAATTGAGGGGGAAAAGGTTTTTCCTGAAGTAGTGGAGTGGGTTGGGTTGAACTAGAGAGGCGGATACATTGTGGAAGTGTGTTTTAGTGGGATGAAGAAGGAGGATGGGAGTGGGGGGAGGACAGGAAGGAGGGGTGGAGTTGGCTATAGGAGTAGGAGATAGCGTGGTATAAAGGGAATAAGAACAGAATGCAGATAGATGGGCTGAGAATGGTTTGAGGTAGAAGACAAGGCATGGTAGAGGAGTATATGTGTATATTAGCAGTATAAAATGAGTAGTGCAGACTGTATATGTGTATAGATGGAGTGGAAATAGATGTTTATAGGGACTTTGATGGTTGGGGTTGGAGTGGTTGTGATTGGCAGGTGGAGGTAGAGAGGGGAGGGGTTACAGAGTGGAGATTATTGGTTGGTTGAAAGAGGGAGGGGTTTGGAGTTGAAATAAATGTAGGAGTAGTGGGGGCGGGTGGAAATTGGGGGCAGGGTAGGGCAGCGGAGCGAGCCCGTAGGGTAAACCGAGTGGTAGGAGCTGGATAGAGGTGGCTGGCAGAAACCAATCAGACAGCTGTAGCTGAAATGTGGGAACTTAGGGGAAGTACAGGAACAGTAGAGGTGAGTCTAGGCTGGGGAGTGTGGGGGGAGAAAGGTAATAAAACAATGCACAAGTCAAATCAGGCCAGTGGGGTAAATATGCTATGAGAGTGGGGAATTGCTCGGGAGAGAAGAGAAAAATGATATAAGTGATCTTTACACTATAAGTGGTTGAGCAGTGCCACCTAGTGGCAACATATATAAAATATAGCTTAGTGGGTAAGGGAATTAAGGGACAAAGAAAAAATCGCTGTAGGCTGCTTAGCAAGCATGGGGAAAAGCACAGACACTATGGTAATTTTAAGATATAAAGTTATTTAAATGTGGAGCCCAGCAAGGAACAGAGGTAAGATTTCAAATAAGGGAGGGACTAAGATATGGTTAGGTACTAAACTTAATGTTACAACAGTACCAGGACACTGGCTCCTGTACCTTATGAAAGCTAGGTTAGGCTGTAATAGGTCGGGAGGGGGAGGGGGTGGGGGAGGACAGAATAAACCAGAAAAGGTGGTGGATAACCAATAGTATAATAAAAAGGGCTCGCCCTGATTAGGCTACAATTGTTCTTGTGGGGAGGGGAATGTTCAGAATAGACCAGAAAAGTGGGAGATAGCCAATAGTATGATGAAAAGGGCTGGCCCTAATTTCACAGATATGCAAGTCTACAGAAACAATAAGAAAAGGCAATAGATTCTCTGACTTTCTTGTTTTGCATACCTGTCATACTGAAATAAAATAAGCCAATTTTACCAAGGAGTTATGTGGAAATTAGGAAGACAAGAATTTATAAGAGAAAAGGTTTAGTAGAAGTAGAAAAACAGTGGGGCATACAAATAGTACAGCATATAAAGACAGACTGCAGTTAGAAGTACAGAATGGGGGGGGCAGCTAATGTCCTGAAACAATCAGAAAAAACAAGTACTGTGAACTTACTTGTTTTACATACCTTTCTTTTGAAATAAAATAAAAAACACTTGTAACCAGGAGTATGTGAGATTTAGAAAGACCACAATTTATAGGATAAAGGGTTTAGTAATACTAGAAAAACAACAGGGCTTTCAAATAGTTGAAACAGCTTGCAAAGGGAGAATGCTGTTAGGAAGTACAGTATGGGGAAGGGGCAAGCTAATGTCCGTGATGGAGTGCTTTACTTAAAAATAGAAATTAAACAAGGGCTAGCAATTCATTTTGTCTAGAGGATAATACTTTCTGTATATTTTGAAAATAACACTCATCCCAAGGTTGGCCGGTTCTGTTAAAGAGCACTGCAGGCCAACAGATCGGACTTGGCTTGGCGGGGATCTAGGGAAAGTAAATTAAAAGGAAAAGCTGGGAAGAAAAATAATCAATATTAACACAAAATACTGCAATTGTTGATAAGAAAAAATGCAAAAGATACAAAGCTGCTAACAGAGGAGTGGAAAGAAAAAAAAGAAAAAAAAAACTAGGTAATCTATACACAGATAAATGCCTCAGTTTGTGATAATGTGAAAATTGACAAGTTTTGTCAGTTATCACATTCAACAGATTAATGCAGTTGCAAATATATATCAGAAAATGAAAATAGAAGATAACATTTACAGAACTAACACATATTAGTCAGTGCAATACTGTACATGTTACAAGCAGAGAAGTGCATCATGGACTGCTAAGATTTTAAGAACAGATGTAGGAATCCTGATACCAATTAAGTGGTATAGCACATTCTAAACCAGTAGGTGAGGGAATGTACACACTAATAACTAGGCATTTTTTAAAAAAATGCAATAATAAAGTGAGCAGAAAAGAAATAATATTCCAACAATAAATGCTCTTCACAAGTAACAAAGCTCTAACAAGTCTATACTCTAGTAAGTACAGTTTCTGAGCCACACTAATACAATGGCTAGGTAAACAGTTTTAAGCGCACATAGAGGTACTGAAAATACTGTCTCCCATAAAAATAGATGTCTAGCTTTGTTACACTTTACAATGGTGTAAATCAACATAAACACATTTTACAAATGAAGAGAATCAAATATGAAAAATAACCTTAGGTATGAACACACTTCCAACAAGACAAGCAGCTACACCAAGGGGATCTTAGAAATGGTTCCTTTGGCTTAGGAAACCTAGGCTAGGCTGTAATAGGTCTTGTGGGGGGAAGGGGAGGACAGAATAGACCACAAAAAGTGGTGGATAACCAATAGTATAATGAAAAGGGCTGGGTTAGGCTGTAATAGGTCGGGGGGGGGGGGCAGGACAGAATAAACCAGAAAAGATGGTGGATAACCAATAGTATAATAAAAAGGGCTGGCCCTGATTAGGCTGCAATTGTTCTTGTGGGGAAGGGCAGGATCAGAATAGACCTGAATAGTGTTGGATAGCCAATAGTATGATGGAAAGGGCTGGCCCTGATTTCACAGATATGCAAGTCTACAAAAAAAATAAGAAAAGGCAGTAGTTTCTCTGACTTGCTTGTTTTGCATACCTTTCTTACTGAAATAGAATAAGCCAATTTTACCAAGGACTTATGTGGAAATTAAGAAGACAAATTTATAAGAGAAAAGGTTTAGAAGAAAAACAGCAGAGCATACAAATAGTACAGCATATAAAGAAAAATTGCAGTTAAAAGTTTAGAATGGGGGGGGGCAGCTAATGTCCTGAAACAATCAGGAAAAACACTAGGCACTTTGGACTTACTTGTTTTGCATACCTTTCTTTTGAAATAAAATAAAATAAAAAACACTTGCAACCAGGAGTATGTGGGATTTAGAAGGACCACAATTTATAGGAGAAAGGGTTTAGTAATACTAGAAAAACAGCAGGGCTTTCAAATAGTTGAAACAGCTTGCAAAGGGAGACTGCTGTTCATAGGTTCATAGGTAGGTACTAGGCTATTTTCCCAAGGGCATTTATAAGCCTAGCCAGAGTGTGTCGGCTTTCGCCACCCCATTGATTAATTAACTGAGCCTCTGTCAAGCAGAGCCAATGAAGTGATCCCAGGGGTGTACTTTCTGTTACCCATCCACTCGTCAAGGCTTCTCTTGAAGAGTATTAGTGAGGGGCTCTGCCTAATGTAGTTAGGAATTTTGTTCCAAAGCATGGGGAGTCTCTGTGACAGGAATCTATCCCTCCAGCATGTTCTATTTATTGTTGTGGCAAGGTTTAGCTCACTAGAGTGCATGGCTCACAGTGACTTGGATTTCTTTAGGTGGAGCATGTCCATCAAATCTGGGTTGGACATGGCTTTGTAAGTCAGGCAGAGATCACCTCTGAGTAAGCGATATGCCACTGAGTACAGACGGAGTTTTTTCAGTTGGGCTGCATGGGACATATGTTTGAGGCCAGCAATCCTCTTGGTGAGGTGCTTTCGTGGTCTTTCAAGCTGTTGGAAGTGTCTTGTGAGGTACATCCCAAATGGGGCATTGTACTCTATGATGGGTCTGATGAGTGATGAGTAGAGGGGCACTATAACCTCTTTATTTCTAGATATGAACCCCTTAGTAATTAGATGGGCCACATAGAAGGATTTCCTAACTACTTTGGCAATATGATTGTCAAAGGAGAGATTACTATCTACCTGGGTCCCCAGATCTCTTATTACCTCTTCTGTATTAAGGGGGCTGCCACCTATGTGGTTATTCGTGGGTGTTTTGTTTTTCCCAAACGGGATTACTATGCATTTTTTGGCATTTAGCTTGAGGCCATGACTTTGACACCAGGTGTCTGTCTCAGTAAGGCCTTTTTGGAGGATGTCCGTGTCAGCCAGAAAGTCAATTATGGCTCCCAGTTTGCAGTCATCGGTGAACTTGGTTAGCCATAGTCCTCCTGTGTCTGCCTGTACTTCTGAGAAATATATGCCGAACAGTATGGGTCTCAGAACTGAGCCTTGCAGCACACCACTTGTGACTGGTTTAGAGTCAGACCTGAAGCCCGCTATTCTTACCGTGTGAGTTCTGTCTGTAAGCCAGTTGGCAACCCATCTTGTGACGTAGGGGTTTATGTTCAGGCTGGTGAGTTTTTCTATAATACCCGAGTGAGGAATGGTGTCAAACGCCTTGGCGAGATCAAGGTAGGCTGTGTGAACCACCTTTCCCTCATCTATGGCCTTGGTAGCTGTCTCGAAGAAGTCAACCAGGTTTAGTAGGCATGATCTGCCCTTAACAAAGCCGAACTAGGTTTGGTCAAGTGTTTGGAGGTTCCCAATGTCTTTGTTAATGAGTTCCATGATGATGCACTCCATAGCCTTGCAGACCAGGCTAGTCAGGCTTATGGGGCGATAGTTACCAGGGTCAGTTGTGGATCCTCCTTTGTGGAGCAGAATAACCATTGCTGTGCGCCATTCTATGGGCACGTAGCCTGTGGAGAGGCTGAGGTTGAACAGCGTGTTTAGGTGGGGGGTTAGTTCACTCTGTAGTTCGTGCAAGACGCAGCCTGAGACACCATCTGGCCCCATTGATGCTGAGTTTTTGGCTTTTGAAAGGGCTGTTTTCACCTGTGCTTCTGTGATTTCCAGGACACTACACTTTTCCAGTATTGTTGTGGGCCCTTTTAAAGGTGAGGGGGAGGTGAAGTTTGCACTGAATCTATCTGCCAGTATGGTGGCAATATCAGTAGGTTCAGTATATTTTGTGCTATTTTGCACTATCTCAGAGCATATCTGCGAGTTGCCACTTAGATTTTTAACATAGCTAAAGAAGGCTTTGTGTTTATCTTTTGAGTCCTTGGCTATTTTTCTTTCGAAGTTAGCCTTGGATGATTTTATGAGGGACCTTAGTTTCTTACTGATACTGATCAGGGATGTCTTTCCTTCTTGGGGATTTGCTTTTTTTCTGAACTAGTGTCCTCCTTTTGTTGCATAACCTGTTTATGGCAGGGGTCCACCAGACTGGTTTCCTTCTCTTAGGGGAGTGAGTCTTGGTTTTGCTAGGGATGGCATGATCCATGCATCCTTGTAGGTGCTCATAGAGTGAAATTGTAAAGGATTCTGCATCTTGGGCAGTGTTATCCTTTAGCGTGGGGGCTATGAAACTTACCACCTCTGACTTAAGTAAGGTGAAGTTTGCTTTAGAAAAGTTTTTCACTGTGGTTTCCTTGGTTGGGGGTGGTGGTGGGGTGTGGACATCCAGGGTGATTAGTTTATGGTCTGATCTAACCAGTGACGGGTTGACCTCTGGTACAGACCACCTGTCGCCCATGTTGGTGACGACCAGGTCCGATATGTTATGGCCTCTGGTAGGGGAGTTTGCCAGCTGATCCAGGGCATTTGAGTTGATAAATTCCAGGAAGCGCTGAGCCTGGGAGTTTATACTCAAGTAGTTTTCCCAGTTAATGGTAGGATAATTGAAATCTCCCAAGATCAGGGTGTTTGTTAGGACCTTCATGAAGTACAGTATGGGGAGGGGGGCAAGCTAACATCCATAATGTAGTGCTTTACTTAAACAGAAATTAAACAAGGGCTAGCAATTAATTTTGTCTAGAGGATAAAACATACTTTCTGTATATTTTGAAAATAACACTCATCCCAAGGTTGGCCGGTTCTGTTAAAGAGCACTGCAGGCCAATAGATTAAACTTGGCTTGGCAGGGATCATGGGAAAGTAGATTAAAAGGAGAAGTTTCTGTATATTTTAAAAATAATACTCATCCCAAGGTTGCCCAGTTCTGTTAAAGAGGTTTGCAGGCCAATAGATCGAACTTGGCTTGGCAGGCATCCAGGGAAAGTAAATTAAAAGGAGAAGTTTCTGTATATTTTGAAAATAACACTCATCCCAAGGTTGCCCAGTTCTGTTAAAGAGCACTGCAGGCCAATGGATAAAAGTAACTGCAATACTTAGTTGTACAGAGGACAACTAGCATGCAGTGTCAAGCGGAGTCCCCAGATCTCTCAGTCATCTGATGTGTAAAGTCATGAAAGGAGTGAGCATGGATCAGTAACAATGTCATACACCTACTGACACTGGACCAAACACAGTCTGTTTTGCTCAAGGGCAGATCATGCCTACTTACCATAACCGATGGACCTCATTGAGTGTTAAACTATGCAATGGATGAGGGGAATATGACTCACTCCACCTACCATAGCCAGACAAGGTGTTTGACAATATTAGGCCAACAGACCTTGCTGAAAATTGTGTAGGTTATTTACAGAGTGGTATGTCAGCTGGTGGATAGCCAACAGTCTGATAGTCATAATCTGGGAAGATAGCACTGGGCAGTCCAACGCTACAATGACGGCAGTCACCAGTGGACTTCCCTCAGACATCACTAATGGAGTACTCCTTCCAGCCATTCCCTTCTCTGCCTTCATGGCTGCTGTCAGTGATCTATGACTGGCTACATTATCAGGTGATTGCATATTAGAAACTGTCAATGAATCCCACACAGAACCAACAGTTTTCCAGGTTGGCCTGAGACACATTCAGTTGTTGTCAGAGCCACTGACAAATGGTAAATGCCAGGGACTGCACAATATTATTCTTTTGGAAGTTATCCACCTCTAGAAAACGTAGTAGTGTCTGCACACTGCACACAGTTTAGCCATTACTCATGGACTTATAGACACAGACAGTAATGTAGCCTTTGACATTTACTGGTCAGTAACATGTGGGGATCCATTCAGTTTTTTACAACCTATACAGAAAGGTATGGCATGTAAATCCCAGACTGTCATTGTTATACTGTATTTAGCATCCATCACACCTATCATTGACTGCAATGGCACCTTTGCTATGTCACTGCACAGGCATATTTTGAAATTGCAGCAGCCACACAGGTTCCATGGTAAACCAATACATATTGTAGATAATATGTCCTATGCAGACTGCGTCAAGACCATACATGTGTAGTCTGTCTCCTACATGCTTTGGAGAGGATGTGTATGGCTGCCATACAGGGTGGTGTTAGATCCCACGGTGTACCTCCTACTTATCCAAGACAGGACTAACACATGTATTACATGTTCTGCACACCTATACCATCACTGTGGTATAAATAGTACATGCTGGAGAGACAGGTATCTAACACAGACACTGCACCCTATATGTAACAGGCTGCACATGCATGTGAAACACATGTCTGCAGTAATGCACATCATGTGCAAGTTACACAATGGGATGCAGAACAAGACAATCATAACTAGTGTAGCACAAATGCCTGTAATGGACACAGGAAATTTGTAGATGGGTCATCTCCATCACCACAGCTTGTAGATGTGTTAGCTCCCAAAACCCTAATGGCACTTATCAAGTGTATCAGACCTTGTCATAGATTAGGGATGCATGAGTATGCTGAATGATGCCATTATCTTTGTTAGCCTGTTATACACATATGAACCTATAGAACCATGCACCTATAATGCTGTACCTTGCTGAAGACATATTTCTTCTGTGCTCACATTCCATCCTGTGCTGTGATGTCTATGGGTTTATTGCCTCTGTGTATCTATAGGTGCCCACTACAGACTCCTGAAACTGAACCATAAACAGATCCATGGCACACCTTTCATGTGTAAGTATACAGCCATTACAACATCATATAACGTAAGGTACACAAAATAATGTGGCTTACTCATTACAAATGTCAGCATACAGTATCTGTCAGTGACCAATACAAGTGACATGGCAAAGCAACATTGAATTGCACAATTACATATTAATTTATATATTCATCTTGTGCATCAGACACATAGCTTAACTTCCCTGCATCAATGACGTGGATGACAGGGATGTGGCACAGGTATCATCACTTACATAGGGTGTTGTGTGGGGGTGCAGGAGGCCTAGACTGACCCAATAGATTGAAAGCATGTGTGTGAGTCAGGAAGGGAAGCAGGCAAGATGGACCATGGAATTGTGCCATGTGTGTCTGGAGGTGACCTGATTTTGATAGTCGTGTGTGAATATGTGCTTGAATATAGTCAAGCTCAGTGCTAGCTGTACATGTATGTATGTTGGACAGCTTTGACCTTTGCATGGTAGAGCTGACAGTTCACTGTCTCTGCCCCCGAACATGAGAACTGTCTCTGCCAGGAGTTGCACTGGCACTTCCATGCCCAAGCTCTTAAGCGGTGTTAGTACCTGACAGTGACTGCTCTCTGCTGGGACTGTATCCTCCACAGGAATGCCAAAGACCATGAGCCCATGGTCTGCCATGTCTTGGTGTGGACAGCAGACTCCCCTCTTGAGCACTGCATGCACTGCCACTAGGGGAGCATGATTGTGCATGGCCATGTGGACTGTCAGCAGATGGACTTGCTGACCTACATCCATGAGACTGACGCTCAACTCCAACCAGACATTCCATCACAGACAATGTGCATTCCAAGACAGATATTCTGTGATCTGTCTCAGACCAATGTCTTTCAACTACATCAGTGAACCAATGCAGGGTATCAGCAATGCAGTGGAGGCAGTCACAGATGTCAGACTGTGCTGCATCCATAACCCTGAGCATTTTTCTGGAGTTCTTTTCAGAATGTGCCTGTGTCTCCATGACAGCCCAAAACATACTCCAACTGACCCATGATGAGAAACCTGCAACAGGTGGTGAAAGGACTGCAGGCCTCCTATGAGCACCCCTATCAATCCACTTGTGTGGAACCTTACCAGATCTCTGGCTATGGCCAGTGTCGGCACTCACTGGAGCCATAGTTGCCACATTTTCTTGTTCAATGTCCCCACCCTCTGACTGTCCAACATCTGTGGCCTCTGAGGACTGAGTATGTGTAGACATACTGATTGTGTGAAGTGATAATGAGGGCAGAAGAGGAGTGCAAACCTCTGAGACAGATTCAGCCCCTGAAACTCCCACCTGTGCCTCATTTTGGCCACCATCATCATCAGAGTTGGAAGAGAAATTGACATCAGGTCATGTACGTGAAAGAGACCAACCCCCCTCAGTCACCTGTGATACAAAAGGGAAAACCAGTACATTAATACCTGCGCTATTATGCTCTGCAGTACTTTGTTGCAATATATGTAAAGTAGTATACACTGTTGTCACTATTACAGACTTGTTTAGCCCCCAACCTTATACAGTAGGACATGAGGACATTACTTTTCCCACAAACATCTGAAGTTACTTGTAAATAAAAGCTCTTTACACAGTAATCTCATCAGCAACTACGACATTCACTACTGACATTTATGAAGACTCTGCACAGTTGACACATATGGCAATCTGTAATGTCCTGACAATACTGTCACATCTATCAGTGTGGTCACACCTACAAGGCATAGGTATGACTGTAAAGTGCATAAAGTCAGAAAATATCTGTGTAGTTGGCAATCATCCTGTCAGTACAACAATCCATCCAGCAGGCCTGGGATGACACTTTAGGGAATACATTGCAGTAAATTTACATCTGTAATGAAACGGTGTTGTGCTTATGAGGAGGAGGAGCAGGACCACAGCCTTGCCCAATCCCTGATAGATCTGTGAAAAGTTGAGGGAGAGGTAATGTAAACACCACCACATGTTGCACTATAACAGGGTAATACAGCCATATATCTCACATTTACAGTAGCTACTTTGTTGATTGTTATGTTGGTGAAAATCTGAGCATGAGATTCAAACTGCAGTTAACCCCCGCCCCCAAAAAAAAACAAACACCTGACACCCATGTAAAAGTATGTACACCCTGACACACTGAATGCTACAGTATTCCAATGCTGATCAAACTAACCCTATCTGGATACTCCACTGGCGCAGAAACTGTGGCACCCACATCCATAATATACAGTGGGATGGATGCCTAGGAGCTGTCAAGTGTTTGTAGGTTCACCAGAAATTCCTCAGTGGCTGAGAGGGGTTTTTCCACTGCAGGCACTCCACTGGTGACACCACATTCCCTGGCCACATCTGCTGCTCTTCTGCATGCAGAATTTATCATATCTGTCACGGTGTCAAACTTGCTCATATGTCCTGTTGACCTATGGCATTAACATCACAAACAAGGTCAGTCCATATTGCTGCCCACTGTTTCCTCTTTTTCCTTCCCCTGGACAGTAGGAGTTCATGGTGTTGATGGACGCCTTCCAGAATTATATCATTCTCTGCATCCGTAAAAGGGGCATGGCATCTTGCATACATGTTTCCTGAAAGACAACAAAATGAAAAACATATATCAGGATCACAAACGTGGGAGTACACTATGTAGAGGTACAGCAAGAACAGAATGGCTGGCAGTATCCACTGCTTGATCACACATGACATATTCCACAGTGTGCAAACATAAGGGTGTGGATACAACTAAGATACTAGCAATAGTCAGGTATTCCTGTTTGTGTCATGACAGATACTGCTGTATGATCATACACCCAACACAGGAGTCCATTGTAGTGTGGCCCCTAGGGACAACACCCCTGATAATATGTAAAAACAACAGTGCCAAACAAATAGCAGTGTGCTGTTTCAACCACTATAAAGGAACATTCCCATGAGACCAGTGTGCCAAACTAACAAAAAACATTCCACCCTTGATGTATTGTACATCCTCTGTAGGGGTAACAGATCTGGAGATCAATGACATGTCATCATTACAATTCTAAGAAAGGCTTAATGTTGTAATCCCCATTCTCCCTAAGTATATTCACACATATGCATCATGTAGTAAATAAAAAGGTTACATACCTGATGGAGTACAATACTCCTCTGTTGATATGTGCAGATATATAATGTTTTTGGCAACACATTTACTGTGAAGAAAGTCTAATACAGACTGGTTCCTCTAGCCAGCTGTTTGCCTTTTTAACATGGTTCTTATTACCAGGTGATTGGCTCTTAACCAGTCTATGGTTCTGAAATGGTAATTGCAGCCAACACAGCTGATTTGCAGTATAATCAACCAATCATAGGATCATAGGATCATAGAAAGTTATTAGGCTACTGGCCCTGAGGCCCTTATAAGCCTAGCTAAGAGTTTAGTTCATGTTAGGCAAATCAGCACCTGATGCTCTTGTCCAGCAGGGACACTGGTGGAATCCCAAGGATGTATTTTCTATTTCCCATCTAGTTATCCAGGTTGTGCTTAAAACAGGGTAAAGAGGTACTCTGCTTGACATTGAGAGGGAGTCTATTCCACAGATGGGGAAGTCTCTGGAACACAAATCTGTCCCACCAACAAGTCCTACTGATGTCACAGACCAGGTTGAGTCCACGCGTGCAGGTTACTTGAGTAGAGCCTGACTTGCAGATATGCAGCAGTCTCATCAAGGTGGGGTCTGACATCGCCTTATATGCCAGACAGAGGTCACCTCTGAGGAGTCTGTATGAAACTGAGTAGAGGGATAGGGCTTTTATCCTATCTGTGTATGGTAGATTTTTGAGGCCCTGGATTCTCCTGGTGAGGAACCTCTGTGGTCTCTCCAGCTGCTGCATGTGCTTTGTGAGGTACATGCCAAATGGGGCACTGTATTCAACAATGGGCCTTATAAGGGAAGAATACAGGGATGTTATGACCTCCTTGTCCCTGGATGAGATACCTTTACTTATGAGTTGGGCCATGTAGAAAGCTTTCCGTAAAGTGGAAGCAGCATGGTAGTCAAAAGTCAGGTTGCTAGCAATCTGGGTGCCCAAATCCCTCACAACTGATTGCATGCTTATGACATTGTTATTAATGTAATAATTTGTGGGGAATGTCACACTCCACAAAGGGGATGATGATGCATTTTTTTGTATTCAGCTTGAGGCCATGTTTCTGGCACCAGTCATTTTTTTCGGTGAGACCCTCTTGAGGATGTCCACGTCACTAGGGGAATTGAGAACAGTGCCCATCTTGCAGTCATCTGCAAACTTGGTCAGCCATAGCCCACTGGTTTTGGCCTGCACCTCAGAAATGTATATCCCAAATAACAGAGGCCCCAAGACTGAACCCTGGGGTACGCCAATCAATATGGGTCTACTGCTTGAGGTGGCCTCCCCTATTTTGACTAGGTGGGTTCTATCACTGATCCAGTTAGCTACCCATCTGGTAACATACGGATTGATGCATAGTTGAGAGAGTTTATCTAGTATGCCTGAGTGGGGAATAGTGTCAAAGGCTTTGGCCAGGTCAAGGTAGGCAGTGAGAACTGTCTTCCCATCATCTAGGCTTTGATGACTGTCTCAAAAAAGTCGACCAAATTCAACAGACATGACCTCCTCTTGATGAAGCCAGACTGTGTGGGATTGAGTTTTTGAAGGTTGTCAATGTCCTTGTTAATGATGTTCATGATAATCCATTCCATGGCCTTGCAGATCAGGCTAGTTAGGCTGATGGGTCTATAATTTCCAGGATTGGTGGACGCTCTACCCTTGTGTAAAGGGATGACAGTGGCTGTCCTCCACTCAGCTGGGACAAAGCTGGTACTCAGGCTTTGGTTGAATAGGGTGCCTAATGGTGCTGCAAGGTCCTGCTGAGTTCATGTAGGATGTAGCCTGGGATGTTATCGGGTCCAATGGAGGCTGTATTTTTTTGCTTTTGAGAGAGCAGTGATGACCTGATCCCTAGATATAAGGAGAAGGGGAAGGTAGTGGGAATGTCCTGATTTACTGATGGGGACAGAGGGGTGAAATTTTCACTGAATCTGTCAGCCAGCAAGTTTGCTATATCTACGGCATTTTGTATATGTGGTGTCCCTGACCACAGTTTGGAACAGATCTGGGTGCTACCTTTGAGATTATGGACATATGTGAAGAAGGCCTTATGATTATCTCGAGTAAATGTGGCTAATTTGGACTTTTGCTAATGCTCTTATTTGCTTGTTTAGGCTAAGGAGAGATTGCTTCCAGTGGGCACGTGCTCCTTCTTGGTCCTGGATATCAATTTTTTTTCTTTTGTTATAAAGTTTATTTATTGCAGATGACCACCAGACAGGTTTACTCTTCCTTGAGGAGGATCGTTTAGTTTTGTCAGGTATTCCTGATTCTATGCATCTATATAAATGTTTGTATAGTAATTTGGTATAGTTTTGGATACTGGTGCCAGTTCCTAGAGAGGGGGAGGGGGCTGTGAAGCTGTTAATATCATTCCTCAAGAGGCTGTAATCAGCTTTGGAGAAGTTTATTTATTTATTTTATTTTTCATTTGTTGACTGGGCTAGTCTAACTGGATATATGTCCATTTTCAGTACAGGCCCGGGAAGAAAAGCTCCACATAAAAGACATACACAAGCATTACATTAAATTTAAATGACAAGATACATATCAGACAATAACAGGTGTTAAAATAAACAGGTGTTGAAGATTTCAAAAAGCACATAAAAGATGATATACATTTTTTTTAATAACTCACACTGTAAACGGAATGAAAAAAGGATTAAGGAGAATGGGTAGATACCCAGAGCAAAGTCAAGGAAGGAACAGGAGAACATACTAGTTAATAATAGGTTAGAAGAGTTAGTTGAAAGGAGGTAAGTTGTAACTAGGATAGTAAGATGCAGAATTCAGTTCTTCCTAGGTAGAATAAGACAGTTTAGAAGGTAACAGCCTTCGAGTGTTTATGGGAGAAATGTAATAGTTTAGAAATGTAATAAATGTAAAAGTTTTTTTGTTTCAGCCTAGCTAGAGGGAGGGGTCGGATGAGATGGTGACTTCAAATGTGGCCACTTTATGGTCGAATCTTACAAGGGAGGATGATACTGCAGGGATGCTGCAGTGGTTACTCATGTTGGTTAATAGCAAGTCCAAGATATTATCACCTCTTGTGGGGATATTGACTAACTGTTCCAAAGCATTTGCATTGACAAAATCGAGGAATCTCAGGCATTTGTGTTCTGGCATGAGTAGTTCTTCCAGTCTATGTTTGGGTAGTTAAAGTCACCCAGGATCAGGGTAAAGGATTGAATGTTGATAGATTCAAAGAGGTCTAGATATGCAGATTGGACATCTTGAGTCAGATTTGGGGGCCGGTAGCTAGCTATGATTTGTATAGAGCTCAAGCCAATGGTTAACTGCACCTGGAGTGTCTCCTATGCATCATATTGTTTGGCCATCCTGGAGGTGTGCATGTCTTTAATATATATTGAAAGTCCACCTCCTTTGGCTTTACTACCCACAGTTTGGGGTCTACATGTATGACAGGATGAGTAACCATGTATGACTATGGTGCTCTCCGCAGCTTTGAGTCAGGTTTCTATGACTGCACAGATGTCAGAATTTTACAGATTTAAGAATGCTTGCAATGAGTGCAGTTTCATGTTTAGACTCCTAGCGTTTATTAGCATGACTTTTAATTTGCATTTTTTTTTTATTTTTATGTCGGTAGTTTTAATTAATAACTTTTTCTACAAAAGGCACTATGTGGAGGCAAGTGCCTTTGCCAGAAGCCTGAAACCCTGGTGAGACAGATGCAGACCATCTCTGGCAAAGCATCATGGTCTGTCGATCATATCTTCCCAGGCTGACAGGTACAGTACCCCCCTGGAATGACACCAAAAAACTAAGCCAATTGTTAAAGTCAATCATTTTCTGTTTGTATTGAGGTATCATTCTGGGTGATGGTAGAATGCTGCTTAAGGCTAGGGACATACCTGCCTGGAGCACATATTCAGTGAGTTAAATCATGTCTCTCTTCATATAGTCCAAGGAGGTATGTTTTGAGTCATTCACACCAACATGGACTATGATAGAGTCATAACAGTACCTGTTGTTGAGAGACCTGAGTGTGTGTGTGATATGGTGAATTCTGGCCCTTGACAGACAACTAACTGTGACTTTCTCCTTATCCAGCCTGGGGAGAGACACATCTGTTTGTCTCACAATGGAGTCTCCTATGACGAATATGTTGAGTTTATGGTTAAGCCTTAGTGGTTGTGAGACACAAGTGTGTGAACTATGCTTGGTATTTGGTGTGGATGGCTGTGGAGATTGCATGTGTTTTTGCTTCGGAGGTCTCCTTTGTTTGGCTATGTTTTTGTTGAAAACATCCACATATGTGGGTGTGCGTTGTGTAGGTGTGGGTGGTGTTTGAGATGTGATTGTGTTGACAACCTTCTCAATGCCAGATATACTGGCATGTTAGGGAGGGATCATAGACTATAGGTTCCTAACATAATTGCATTTCTCGCAAATTGTGTTCCTAGGTGGTAGTAGAAGGTGGTTGTCTGTGTACATAAGGCAGTTGCTACACTGTCTCAGGATGCCCATATCAACTAGACTGGCAGGAGAAACTGTAGGAAATTGTCCATCCATATTTGTCAGAATCTGAGAGAGAAAGGCCAGAAAGAGCTAAGGGGTAAGCCTAAAGCCCAAATGCTTAAACCAAAACTAAGAGGCTTAGAATAATACTTACAATTTAAACAGGCTATAAACAAGCAGTAACAAATCCAACAAAAAATGCAATTGAACACTTTAGAGAACAAGCTGCAGCAAGTAGCAGAAAAAGCAAGATGAAGTAATAGAGCAGGAGGAGGAAACAAAACAAATACAGTAAAAGAAGCTGAATTGACATACAATCACTGAACAAGATATAAGGTATTCATGTAAATTAGAAGCCCGTTCTGATATGTTGTTCTGGACATTACTGGGGTCAAGATACTATATAATCACAGAGGGTATGTCTGTAGCAGCTACTTGTACATAAAGATGTGTGTGCTACAGGCTGCAGCTAATCCTGCAGGCAATAAGCATAGGCAGAGACTGTGAACATTTTTAGAGGACAACAAGCTGTAAGAGTAACTGTGGGAGCTGTGGCAGCCTTGTTGTAGAGGCAGAGCCAGATTGAGGATACCCATTCCACTGCATATTAAGGCACTTGTTTAAGGTAAGGATGTTAGCCAATGGTATCACTAGCAGAGTACTAGGCAACATATTAGTTGTGTCCTTGAGCAACATAGGGGGTAAATATACCATTATGTCAACCATTTGGGCAACTGCCAGGCTATGTGTTACATTATGGTAGTCATTTGGAACGTGTGTGCTAGCAGTCCTTGTTATTAGGAGGACCTCCATACATGTATGTTAATTGTGCAGCTGTCCTGATCTGTAATATTATGAAATGATTGTGTGCTGCACTCTGATATTAGTGGGCCTCATTTGCATTACCTAAGTTAAAATCCTCTGTGGATGCATATTAATGCATGACTTGACACTTCATGCACTTTATAGTGTTGCTATAGGGAGATTTCAAGTGTGTTCCTATCCACAGGTCTTTGACTTCCATCACTGAAAAGCAGACATTGCATTTGAAATGCATTGTGTGGATAAAGAGAGCATGACTCAGTCATTCATTAATAGCTTTACAGTAATGTAGTTTAAATGCTACACACCACTGGATTTGAATCCAGGATGATATATGGCAAAAAATACTGTTTACAAAGCATTTAACAGAGTGAGCTACTGAGTCACTGTTAAAGTATGTGTATTTGTGAAGATACAAGTGCACACATACAGGCTGTGACATACCTCCATTACATCCATTATTATGTGTCTGGCTTTATAGAGATGTATTTCTCCACCAGAGTCCCAATTGAACATGTATTTTGCCATCAATATTTTAGCAGGTGTATTTCTACATGTTGTTGATAAAAGTGCACATTTGCCTGCTATTATAGAGCTCACTTACCTCCATTGTTCTGTGTCTGGATTTCTAGTGAGGTAGTCCTGTACCAGATTTCAAGTTACATTCCCAGTCTTTCCATTACACTTTCAGCAAGTTTGCGCGATGCAGAATGATGTGCAGCTCTGCTTAAACATGCTTGATGATGGTAACTTACAATTACTATGTTTTGCTTAAACCAGCTGTTTTAATTAACAGCTTTGTGGCATGGTAAATTAATGCAGTGGTCTGCAGGTGCAATGGTCCTGGGTTCAAAATAGGGGACAGGTATTTATTTTGTTTGTGTTTATTATCATTTAAAACACATAAATCAATATAGCTCCATTTAGCTGAGCTTAGAGATGCTGTGCAATGTGTCGCATTGCTCAGCATTGCATAAAACATCTTTAAAGAAAAGAAAAATGGGGAAATAGAACAGTGGTGAAATGGGGTGCAAGCAGGGAGAGAAACATAGTGAAAGGCAGGTAGGGATGTGCAGGAAGGGTTTAGGAATGAACGATAGCTATTCATTTCTTGTACAGCAACAACTGTGCACTTTGACAGAATTTGTAGATGAATTTGGACTATCACCCCCAGAGAGAGGGGTGGTGACAACATAACTGCATTGTCAAGCAAATTGGACCAAAATACATGTGTTCAGTAGACACGTGTGTGAAATGGAAAGCTATGTATGCAATGATTTTTTTTTATGGGACAAGTGTCCATTTTGTTAAGGTGAGAGTGGAATGCTGAGGTAGGGACATAAGTATGTGTGGGGGGAGGTAAGTTGGGAAAGGGAGGAAGCTTTTGCAGACATACAAGAAATACAAGAGAGAAGACAGGGGTGGTGTGCGACACAAGAGGTGGGGTGAACACCTTGGATGGGGAGGGTGTTGTGGAATCCCAGTCTTAGATGTCTCCACAGGGTAGCAGCATGACTCAAGTCCTCAACTATGGGACTGTCAGCATTGTTCCTTCACTGCCCCTGTGGTGGCAGTGGTGGAGGCTGGGCTCCAGGATGAGGCTGCTCCACCAGGGTGGCAAGCATGCCCTCCATCTGGTGCCAACATCGTCCAAAAGTTTGGAAGAACATCCTGCGCACCATCCCTGATAGTTCATCACTGGAGACAACACCACCCCCTCCACCACCACTCCCAAAGGGAGGCCCAGCCCCGGCCTGTAAGGCAGAACTACTCAATACCACAGGTAGTGCAGAGGCAGCAGAGGGGACACTACAGGCTGCTGCCCATGACGTGCTTAGCCCCAGTGACACGGCTGGAGGTGCCAAGGTAGGTGGATCACCTGGATCCATCCTACCTTGTCATGCTGTAGTTAATTAGATATAATGATAAATTAAGTTTAGTAATAACCAAACCAATGTTAGTATGACAATAATGGAGCACAATATTGATTAATCCAAATACATATTAAGGTATATTGTGTGGAACACTACAATAAATAACATAACAGTAAGTATGTTAACAGCAAACCAGTATGAAATAACCCACAAGGCCAACATAACAGTTAGTTTAACAGAATATATTAATATTAAATATAATAAATAATAACATTAATAAATTAAAGAAGATAGGTGGGGAGAGAGAAAACATACCATTAGTGAATTTACATATGATATTAATACATAGACTATTAATACATATTTCTAGAGGTGTGCAGTGCAGTTATGAGTACAGTGACTCAAATTATATAGATGATGTTGCATGTACATACCTCTCAAGCTGTTAGAATGGGACAGTATGGGCCAAGCACTAACAAATGCAGGTACACAACTACATGTTACTGTTTCTGTTTCTGTTTTACATACTGTGCTCATGCATAACTACCAAGGTGTTCTGTAAATGGATTTGCAAATACACTGCATTCCAGGTAATCATTTATCTGCTAATCAAGGACCAGACAGATCGGGCAGTTGTTGATAGAGAAGCACACCATTATGCATACCAGTTTTGCATGGATTCAGCTTGTATGTTAGTGAAGTAGTAACAAACATATGTACATATCTGAGGGGCATGAACACCCCTAGCCTCTTGGACCCAGGTGTCCAAGTTTCCCCTCTTCCTTTGCTTCAGGTCATCATAGTGGGGATGACACTGCTCACCAGAGTGAGGGATACCAGTAGCACTGGTAAAATCCCTGGCTATCTGATCTCAGGCTTCAGCTTTCCATTCTGAGCCCTGGTAACTGCCCTGCAACAGTTGGGGTTCATAGTTCTGGACCAGGAGTCCAACAAATACTCTGGACTCCTGTACACCCCACCTCTGTGCTGAAAGTGCACTCTCTCCCCAACACCACCAGGTATATCAACAGGTTACTAAGACTCCAATGAATACTGCAGAATTCCCACCTATTGGCCTTTGTATAGGCTGTTTTCCCACCCTTACACTTCATACTGTATCATTCAAGAAAGCACCACTTTGCTTAGCATTGCTCAAAACCAGCTTAACCGAGCTGAGCATCACGTAAACTCATGCAGCCGTGTTATAGAAGAAGCTTAGCAACGTGCAAACAAGAATAGCTATTGACCATGTTTTAACAGTGCTTAGCACCATGCAGCTTTTCCAAATGTAAAAATTTTGTTTTTGAATTAAACTGCCCTTTAGGTCACCTCACACATTTCTACAGCAATAAATGTAAAAAGGAATGACTGCTGGGGATTTGAACCAAGAACCTACTACACTTTAGGCCATGATTCTATCTATTTAGTTACTTGGATAGTGATAAAACCACTATGCCTTCACATATACTACTAAGCAACCTGTTAGCATTGCTACGCACCTTGCAGCACCATGCAAACAGCCATTCAAAAAAAATAAAATAAAAAATCACAGACAACTATAACTAATTAATTACATCACGTTTCTATTTTTAGATGTCTGGCAAGTGTCAGCTGTGCATGTGTAAGTGCAGCTTGGCACTGCTGCAGTCCTTGCAGTGCCATGCAAAAAATGGGCATAAAAATTAAAAAAAAAAATTAAATTAAAAAAATAAAATAACTATTACAATTCACACATATTTATACACTATCAGGGTACATTACAGGGATTCTTATCCTATACATAACATCTGTCTAGGAATTCCCTGGACAATTCCCAACCATGGGACAGCCTCTACACTACTGCTTACATGGATTCAATATCTATGTTATTATGATATCCCTCAGCAACACACCATAATTAATATGCATGGTGAGTTGCTGAGGGGAATCGTGGCTGTGTACATGGCTACATTCTGTGTTGGGTCTATATGGAGCCTACATAGATTTTATTGAATCTTGGGGGTCATCTTTACTGAACTAAACTGCTCACAACAAACAACAATATTATACATGGACATACACACTCAGGCATACTCAGACCACACACTTTATAACTTCCCATACATACCAAGCTTAACATACTTACCAAATAACAATACTATCACACACGGTACATTTATTTGTTTGTTTGTTTACATTTTTTCATCAAGTGATAGTTTGTTAAAAAGGCAGCAGTGAAATTAATATACAGAGGTGTAATTGTAATTGATTAGAGTATATTATGTAATATTCCCTGAATTCTGGCACTTATTTCTGTTATTTCTGAAGGAACTGCTAAGACGTTGAGTCAGAATTTAGTGCAGTCTGAGATTTTTATGAGATGTGTAGGAAGAGAAACTACCATTGTTTGGGAGAGAGTACTGAGATGCTGTGGTCAGTTCAGTGTAGCTTGGTTGCAGTGGTTTGAAGTATGGGCCCTTCACTGAATTGGCTCATAAGGTCCTTGCTTAATGAAGATGTGATAAGTCTCATAGCTAGTGGAGATAGGGTGATTTGGTGAAACAGTTTTAAGAGAAGAAAGCTTAGAGGGATATTTGACTAGTACTGGCATCCATTTGGCCATTGATAGAGAAAGCTACGATACTAATGTCTCTTGGAGATAGTAATGAAGCAGCAGATTATATTGGAGAAGATTTGCAGAGTTACTGTGTTTTTCATTGATGCAGTGGCAGAAAGAGGTAGGTTATATTCAAGTTGTGCAAGCAAAGTGTCTTTTCCTTTGCCTGCCCTGGCAGATAGAGAGAGAAATTGAGAATGTTTTGGGGACAAATGTGTCTTTGAAAGGTAAGTGACTGAGGCAGATGCTTTGGTATGTAGGGTATGACATCATTTCTAAATGGTTGTTAAATTCACCCATAATCTGGGCAATGAAAGTTTTTTTTGCAAGTCTTCTGTTGATGCCAAAGAGCATGTTTTATTTATTTATTTATTTTCTGCTTGTTGGTTTGTTCCTGGATTGAGCAGAAGATTTCTTGTGGCAAGCCAGCTGCTTAGTACAAGGTGGTCAATTTGAAGTTGACTTTGGATGTTAAGTTGTGCAAGTGTGTTAATTTATGAAAATTGAGAAGAATATAGGAGCAAGTAATGAACCCTGTGGACCACCTGACTGAGAATAAGCAAACCAATTTTAAATTTAAAGGATCTGTTTTCGAGGAAGTTTTTGAACTTCTGAAAGTTTTGTTTCTGTTATAAGTTATATTAGTAGAGTGAAGTGACCAACTATGTCAGAGGTTCATGCATATACTTACCACATACCATAATTCAATGCATGCAATCACTTTACACTTTGTAACTTTCAGATTCACATATGATTACTTTCATTACATTACACAAGGCACAAAACAACACTCAGTAGCTCAATAATTTGACCAAATCAACAAGAAGTGTAGAGCTGCGCTAACCAGGTAAACATCACAGCATGCTAATTAGTGCATAAGCAGCTGAATTATATGCTGATAAACCAATCCATGATGATGGAGCTATTCAGCAAGCTATAAAGGAATCATGTACATTCCATGTAGCCATCTACCATGTATTCCAAAACCTTTTGGAATACAGCCACAGAAACAACACAGGAAAGACAGAAGGAATGTTAGGGACTACTGCTACTCTTCCTCATGTGTATGTGCAACAGGCTTAACTCTATGCTGGTGCTGCCGATAGACCTCGGGCAAGGAGGAGACAGGTATTTAGACCCCATTTAATGTTTCAGAGTCTGCATGAAGTAGAAATAGTAGAGTGCTACACAGTGGATAGACACACTCCAGACATTCTGCAACCTTTGTCTTCCTCACCTGAGACCAAAGGCAAACCAAGGGAAACCTGGTAGAGACCAAGGCATGTGTAGCACTTAGAATTTTAGTTATAGTAACCTTTCAGAAACCCACAGATGACATTCTAGGGATGTCACAGGCATCAGCATCCAGGATTCTACACCAATTCCTGAATGCTATACTACAGCATGCAGGTGACTATATATATATTTCCCCTGTACTCCCACAGACAGAGGTAGAACTATGCAGGAGCTCTATTCTGAAGCACAATTCCCTGAAGTCTTGGGTGCTGCAGACTGCATGCACATTTAGATCAAATCACCACCTGGGGAGCAAGGAAGGGTCTTTATCAACAGAAAGGGGCTCCACTCCCTTAACTGCCAGATCGTGTGTAATGCTAGTGGAATCATTCTGAATGTGTGTGCTGGAAACCCCAGCAATTAACACAACTCCCATAGCTGGCATACTGCACAGCTTTACCAGAGGTTATCCAAGGGTGATGTCCTACAAGGCCATTTACTGGGGGATGTAGGGCATGCATTGGAACCATGGCTGATGCCGATCATCAGAAATGCACACACACCCATGGACGAATGCTATAATGAGGCACTCACTCAAACAAGAAACATCAAAGCACATGTGTTTGAGTGGCTGAAGTTATGGTTTCATTGACTAGCTATATCAGGAGGGCCCTGCAGTATTATCCCAGTACTTCTGCTGAAATTATTATAGTCTATGCCATCCTACACAATATCATCCTGCAAAAATAGTTGCAGCAGGAACAACAAGGAGTAGGAGCACACATTCCACCACCACTAGCAGGGTCACCACATCCATATGCAGGTGAGGAGTTACAGGGTGAACCTCCAGCTGCTGTGGGTGTAGATAGCCATAGGTGTGCACAATATGCCTTCACCCTGGCCAAGGGGCAGAAGATAGCTCACATGCTGACCACCTAAGGGGTGCACTTTTCATCCTATGCACATACATAGAGTACAATTGATGCCAGGCAATGGTCACAACCTTTATTCCTCTATGTAATGGCTGTGTACATCAGATGGAGTCAATCCTGAATGACAACAGTTGTAACTGCAGGATTGTCAACTTAAGTGGGAACCCATAATAGAAAAATAAATGAGTAAGAACATGAATGAATGGCAGATATTTGCATAACTGGTACTTGTAAATGTACCTAAGAAGAATGTGTGTGAGTTGTCCAAAAATGCCACCAACATCAGACATGACTGACATCCACAACATAAACTTATGCAGTTTAACAAGTAACCTGGCCCATGCAGCTAAAATGCCCGCTATAGAAAAAAGCAGTCCAAAGTCTATTTATTCCTAAATCCTCACAAGTGGAGCAATAAGCATGACTGAAAACAGTCTCCTTACCTTCAAGTTCCTTAGCTACACTGTTACCTTTTAGCATAGATTCAGCCCTCTGAGCACTCCGAAAATGCAAATGAGTTGTGAACTCATTAGAATTGCTGAGAATAGAAAACTCTTACCTTGTGTAGGAGATATAAGCATAGTGTAGCCAGTGCTAGATCCTGGTTAAATGGGGCCATAGGCAGGGTAATTGATTAGGGCCTCCGATACACAGCCACCCCATCCATCTCCACACACAGCCTCTGCAAAGCCATTCCAATGTCCCATTACTAAGATATTTCTCTCCAGTTACCATAAACACCATTCAAACCTCTCAGTGTGCATATTATTTTCTTATTTACTTCTAAAATGATTACAGATATTTGTATTTAATTTAGAACTTTGCTAAACAAAGCAATACAGTCTCACAATGAAAACAGAATTAGCATTAAAACTTCTCTGCCCTTGAAACACACATTTACTGAAACAGCATTGAAACCCGCATTCAAAGAAAATGTTTCTGGCCAGTGGTGGATAAAATTTACGTTTGGGCTGTTTTCATATCATAGGCCCCTTGTACACATTTTTTATGACCATGCATGAGTTTTTTTTATTTCACCTTCCTGATTGTATTAAATAATATTTCTTGTATAATACAGCACCACTTGTTACAACATGTTTTAAATTTGTAATTTTGATCATTTTTTTAGCAAGCAATGAAACAAAATGTATGAACCAATAATAATGACAAAACTGCCCAATTCTGAGCATGTCAATCATAAAAGACCACTCGAACTTCTATAATTACAATCCACCAATATCAAAGTGCACTGTCTCAGCAGAAGTAATAGTCATCTGAATAATTCCAAATTAATGAGATCTGTAACTAATGAAAAGGTTGCTACTAGCAAACAACTTTATATTTGTGTTTCATCTACAAATTCAGTGCCTGCTGCCCTTGAAGAATAAATTGCCTATGTTACATTTAAGGAAAAAGTTATTCTGACAATATGGCAATAGGGAATGTATGGCAAAAATCTCACCCAAAGGAGAACATACTCAGGACTGCAGCACCTCGACCCCTTAAAGTACAATACAGTATCAGCAATCCATTTACATGGGGAGAGAGTAGAACCCACAGCCTTCTGCATCAAAATCAAGCATGTTAACTGTTGTGCTACTAATAACACTTTTCAATTTTTTTAGCATAATAGTGATATAATTTGCTAAACAAAACAATTGGACATTGTAAATAAACTTCACATGAGCTGCAGTAAACTTCTTAGCTCACAATTTCTTGAAAAATGCACCTGAAACAATTCCTTGAAAATACCCCTGAAAGTCAATTCCTTAGCAATACACCTGAAATAATTCATTGAAAATACACCTGAAAATGTAATTTATTTAGCAGCTTGGGTGTTGAGGTAGAGGATTCAGGTTCTTGTTTCCTGCAACTAAGGTACAGGATTTGAGCCTGAGCAAATTACTAACCACCTGGGACCCCTAACCAAGTCATTTTGCACACACACACACACACACACACACACACACACACACACACACACACACACACACACACAAACGCGCGCGCACACTACTTCAGTCTGTTGAAGCAGGCATGTGGAACAGAAGACATACACAAACAGGTTGCGATGAAAAGAACACCCTTATTTTTTTTTTTTTAATTTAAAAAATTAACGTGACAGTTCCAGAGGCCCCTCCCAGCCAGTGGGAGCCTATCCAGCTCTAAGTGCAGCCTCTACACTATTGTTAGATGCTAATAGCTTGTGACTGTGAATGATTACTCTGACTAAAGCAAAACACAGTAATTCACAGACACCCTTCCCTGAAGTGGGTGTGTCAGTGAGGATACACTTACAAAGTGTGGAAATAACTACAATGAGCTTTTAAACAAAACCAAACATCCCACATGTATATTTCTTTGGCATAATGGCACAGTTTCCTGCCTTTGCTGAAAACTGTTGTTCACTGTCATGTATTTGTATCACACCTTCAAAGAAAAATGAAAGGATATACACTAGAGATTGCATGGCTAATAGTAAAGCAGAGATAAGAGAAGGCAGAGCTGCAGTTTTGCAAATGTATTCATAAGTATTGTATGATTTCTCATTCCACTAAATATGTTATCTACACATGTACAATTAACTCACAATATCCAACTCTATGAACTATTTAATACTGGATATGAAATGTGAATTGCTTGCATGCACATTATTTAATTGTTATTGTAAAGCTGTCTCTGTGGAAAAGAGAGATAACCCCGTGAAAGTGCGATCGTCTGATGGTTCAAATCCAGTGCTGTCTAATTGTTTAACCTTTGTTTCCCTTTGTTATCTCTTTTATTTATTTTTTTTTTATTTATCTATCTATCTATCTATCTATCTATCTATCTATCTATCTATCTATCTATCTATCTATCTATCTATCTATTTCTCCATCTACCTGTCTGTCTATTTATCTATCTATCTATTTATCTGTCTATCTATCTATCTAGCTATCTATCATCTATCTATCTAGCTAGCGATCTATTTGCCTTTCCATGTGCAGGGTGCGTGGGAATAGCGCAAACATGGTTCACTGCTTAAAAAAATGTGAAAAATGCAATTTCAGTCACATTATAAAGCACAAATATACTTAGTGGTATTGCATGGCAGTCAGCACCATTGATGGTAATGACTGCAGAAATTCCACCTGCAGTTGAGTATCTCTGTTGCACAAGGTGTAAATATAGTATACTAAAAAAATAGAACAGAGGTAAAGTAGGGTTTGAGTCGCACAGTGGATGTTTTTAGTGAGAGGGTCATAATGAGTACTTGCACAAGTAATATGTGTTTTATATTGCTTTTTCTATTTGCATGTTGCCTACCTAATCACAAACATTCTCTGCTTAAGAAAAACAGTGAAAATTTTAATTTGGTTCACCTTACTCCATGCAAACAGGCTCAGTAGTAATGTGCAGCCTTCAGCACTCTGGAGAGTAGAGTGGAGAAAATATACTGCTGTTCTAGCTTTCCCTGTGGCACCAGATAGAAGTGCAGTGAGCTCATTGTCTGAACATATATGAACCAGGGCTCAAATCCAGCTACCTCTGTAATTTAGAAAGGGAATCACACTGTCATTGCTCCCAAAGCTTTGATTATAAAGGTAATACTACATGCTAATAGCTATGTATAATAGGTTGATTGACAAAAAAGGTATCATTACTGCTTGCATACACATACTTGTGTAGGTATCATAGCGCATTAATGACTGACATATGAACTGCAGTTGATTATGTGTGTAACTGGTTTTGTGTGACAGTGATGATTACCATGTAAAGAACACTGAAGTTGCATATCTCTGATGGACACAATAATTTACTGACAGCCATCTACACCCCTCCCATAACCAAATTATAAGTGTAAAACAGAACGTATTGTGAGTTATGTATCATAACTAGAAACTCTATTACTAAAGTCATGCAAAGCTATCCATTTCCAGTATATTGTCAGTCATTAGTCCTGTATCACAGCTGAGAATGTATGAGCCAGGATTTTTTAATGTCACACACATATAGGCCTAATTGAAGTACAGTACCAGTCCCTCTTTAAGCTGTATATCTTTTATGACCATGGCTAATAAACATTTCTTATGTGGCAATGGAGAATAATTACTTGTGTGGAAATATATGTATTCCCTGTGACATAGGTTTGCATCCCATCTTGTACAAATTACTTTTTTAAGTGTGTGTAAGCAACAAACATGTGCCAAGTCATCCCAGTGATCCCTCCAAAGTCAAGGATTAAAAGCCAAGTCATTGAGCATTTCAGTGTTGACCATCAGACAAAGTGTGACTAGGTATAACACCACACATACCAAAGGTCAATGCCAAGTTTCACATCATCGTTGCCATTTCATAAAGTCCCTACAACCAGAGTTTGCTGCAGGATGACTAGAGGGAGGTCTCAGTACAAGCTTGAGGCTTGGAGCAGCCTAGGCAAGGCTATCTCTCTGCAACTGGCACACCACACCACTACAGTGATCTTAAGAGGTGCAAGCAGGCACAACTCAACCAGTAGCTGGATGAGCTTTGAACTACTAACAACCCCAGGGTGAACAGGAAAGCACATGCTGATAGATACTCAGAGAGCCAAGGAGTATGTCTGCAGCAGAACTGACCCTGATTGTATTAATTATTGTGATTCCATAGATCAGAAGCAACTTCAGTATACATACCTTAACTGTAGCATACATTATGTGGGTTCAATTCCCACAACCTATAGATTCACATTCAACAAGTATTAAACAAGTATTAAAAATGGGTGGTGCCCTGTGTGATGTGGGGGTGTCTGTCAGCTCATTCTAGATATGTATATATCATCTCTTAGACTTGAGCTGATGTAATGAAAAATTTATTAGGCTACCATATAATTAATAATGACACAACTTTGTTTTTGACTTTTTTTGAATTTTATTGAGAATGCAGCAGAAAGACTGGTTTAAAATCCATGTTATTAACTTCTTGTGCTTCTACTGATTGTAGTGATCCATTTTATGTGATTACAAATAACAATTCACAATCATTTTTGCCTTACCCCACTCTTTCCTCTTTTTTGGGAGGTTACCTGGAATATCACTATTCTGATATCATACCTTTCTGCCAACAAAACAGATGCATTTCAGCACAGATAGGTAGGCCAACTATTTTTGGCTCAGCTTGCCAACTGTCCACCACCTGCCAAACCAACACCTAGCACCTCTGGAATGCACCTTGGCAGTACTACCTCCTTACACCATGCCCTAACTTTCCACACTTGACAGGCATGTGCCCCTGTTGTCCTCTACCTATCTCTAATCATGGTATCCCCCAAACCTTTTTGTGTCCATCACCATCCCTGTGTCTGCCTTATTTGTCCTGTTTGTTTGAATCTTCTTCCTCACCTATCCTACCTACCTGACCCTCACATTCCTAGGTCCTTTCCCCAACATTCCCTGCCTGACCCCCCCACCCAAAATTTGTCCCATACATAGCTCTCCACTTCTCATATGTATCTTCTAGACACATTTGATTTAGATGAGTTTGCTATAAAACATCATTCCATTGTTGTCACCCATCCGTGCTATGGTGACAGTCCAAATTCATCAAATTCTGTCTATCTGTGCACATTACTGTGGTGAAGAATTGGATACCTATGGTCCTCTCCCAATCCTCTCCTGCAAATGCCTGTATTGCTTCCCCTTTCTTCTTCCGTCTGCTTCTCTCACCATTTCACCACTTTCTTATCCATGGCTAATAAACACTTCTTATGTGGCAATGGAGAATAATTACTTGTGTGGAAATATATGTATTCCCTGTGACATAGGTTTGCATCCCATCTTGTACAAATTACTTTTAACAGTGTGTAAGCCCAACAAAACATGTGCCAAGTCATCCCAGTGATCCCTCCAAAGTCAAGGATTAAAAGCAAGTCATTGAGCATTTCAGTGTTGACCATCAGACAAAGTGTGACTAGGTATAACACCACACATACCAAAGGTCAGTGCCAAGTTTCACATCATTGTTGCCATTTCATAAAGTCCCTTCCTCTTTGTTTGGCAATGCTTATCATCATGCGAATATGGTTGGCATGATTGTGCATGTTTGCACGCTGGTTGTAAAATGTGAGATTACAGTTTGGCATGAAAACATTGCTGCTGTTGTTGGAGGACCTCTGCAAATATGGCTGGTGATGAGCCTAATTCAGGACACAGAGGAGGGATGTAAAGGAGTCTAAAATCTTTGTTGCACTCTAAGTGAATCTCTACAGCCAGAGTTTGCTGCAGGATGACTAGAGGAGGTCTCAGTACAAGCTTGAGGCTTGGAACAGCCTAGTCAAGGCTATCTCTAGTGCAACTGGCACACCACGCACTGGGGAGTTGTGTAGGCACCACTACAGTGATCTTAAGAGGTGCAAGCAGGCACAACTCAACCAGTAGTTGGTTGAGCTTTGAACTAATAACAACCCCAGTTGTGTAATTATACAGATTAGGCAACTTGAAATGATATGGGATGGTGTAGATAGCCAACAATGGTACTCATAAAGCTTTCATGTCTTTTCTTCTCTCATGCTGTATTTTATAGCTGCAGAGGAAATTATGGTGAACAGGAAAGCACATGCTGATAGACTCAGACTCAGAGAGCCAAAGGGTATGTCTGCAGCAGAACTGACCCTGATTGTATTAATTATTGTGATTCCATAGATCAGAAGCAACTTCAGTATACATACCTTAACTGTAGCATACATGTTTTCCTCCTGTAGCTGTTTGATTGTAATAGGCAAGTGGGGTAGTGTATTCAGATTATGTGGGTTCAATTCCCACAACCTATAGATTCACATTCAACAAGTATTAAACAAGTATTAAAAAAATGGTGGTGCCCTGTGTGACTGTGGCTGTGTCAGCTCATTCTAGAGATATGTATATTTCATCTCTAGACTTGAACTGATGCATGAAATTTCATTTAGGCTACACGTGTAGTTCTAAATGACAATAAAGTTTACTTTGACTTTGATTATGTTTACAGTGAAATGCAGCAATACTAGCTTTAGTGCCATGTTGTTAACTTACTCTGTAGTATCTTTGTAAGCATCTATGGAATATGTGCATATTCCAAGGATTACAAATAACAATTCACAATCATTTTTGGGAGTGTGAAAGTTCTATAGCAAGGATAATGAATGGCCATTTATTCTAATAACGAATGAATGTGATATATCAAAGTTCTCATCGTCTCTTTTCATTTTTGCCTTATCCCACTCTTTCCTCTTTTTAGGGAGGCTACCTGGAATATCACTATTCTGATGTCATACCTTTCTGCCAACAAAACAAATGCATTTCAGCACAGAGAGGTTGGCCAACTATTTTTGGCTCAGCCTGCCAACTGCCCACCACCCGCCAAACCAACACCTAGCACCTCTGGAATGCATCTTGGCAGTACTACCTCCTTAAACCATGCCCTAACTGTTTTATCCTTGCAAGGTAGCAGTGCCCCAGCTGGTAGTGTAGTGGTACTCTATGGGAGTACTGGTGGAGCAGATGATTATGTCACCCACCAGGAGCTGCCAGGGATGGTGCAAGATCTAATAGAGAGCGGCCTTGGTGCCCGCATCAGCCAAGTGGAGAAGTTGTTCTTAAAAAATAAAAAAAGACTCCCATATCAAGCAGTCTCACAGGCAAATGAACAGGGGGACAATGATGACAGTTCCAAAGGTAAAGACTAAATTTTCACTCTTTCCACACTTGACAGGCATGTGCCCCTGTTGTCCTCTACCTATCTCTAATCATGGTGTCCCCCAAACCTTTTTGTGTCCATCACCATCCCTGTGTCTGCCTTATTTGTCCTGTTTGCATCTTCTTCCGCACCTATCCTACCTACCTGACCCTCACATTCCTAGGTCCTTTCCCCAACATTCCCCTCTTTTTGAAACAAAAAAAGGCCTGACCCCCCCCCACCCAAAATTTGTCCCATACATAGCTCTCTACTTCTCATATGTGTCTTCTAGACACACTTGATTTAGATGAGTTTGCTATAAAACATCATTCCATTGTTGTCACCCATCCGTGCTATGGTGACAGTCCAAATTCATCAAATTTTGTCTATCTGTGCACATTACTGTGGTGAAGAATTGGATACCTATGGTCGTCTCCAAATCCTCTCCTGCAAATGCCTGTATTGCTTCCCCTTTCTTCTTCCGTCTGCTTCTCTCACCATTTCACCACTTTCTTATCAATCTCATTTTCATACATTTAATCTGGTCAAAAAAATAGAATCATACACAACACTCACGGCCAGAAATGGCCCATAAAAAGCCTTCACTTTTTGTCCTCTGCATTTGTGTGGAGGTTGGCATCATGCACTGATGCCGAGTGGTAGTGAAGGGCTGTTTTTGTATGCCGTTGGCCCCATAGTCTAGTTATCTTTGCACAATGGTGCTTAAACATGCTGAGTTAGAGGAACAAAGAGTTAAAGCAGAGTAAAGGCAGTACTTTGAAACAATTACTCTGACAACTCAGACTGCTGGATGTACCAAAGTGCAACTTCCTATGTGGAATGTTGACATAAATCACTTGACCAAAAAAGATTATTTTTGCCCATAGCATCAAGGGTTTGATTCCAGATGGATCTATTATCATTTCTTAGTGTGATATCATATGTCTATCATATTTTAATCACCCACATCTTAACATTTGCCACAGTTATGAGTTCTCATGGGGATATATTGAATGTAGGCCAAAAAAAGAGTATTTAAAGTGTCATCCATCCCCACAACTATGAGATATTTATCTAACCTTGTTCTGCTTGTCATAAGCCTGTTGTCCCTCTCCTAACCCTTCTTTACCCCATATCAGTCACTTCATGCTACAGGGCACGGCAGGTTAATAATGAGAATATAACAAAAACATGTCCATGAATGTTCTATTAAACCAAGCATTGTTATGTGTATGTCCATCTCTCCTTGTATTCACTGTTTCACTCCCATTCCTCTTTACAAGTGAGTATGTATTAGAATGAAGGATGTAAAGGTCATCTCATGGTTTCTGCATGCTGTCATGCCTGCTGATGGATAATACCAATATGTTACATTGATTCAATAGGTGATCAGTACTAATGTAGTGTGGAAGGTTTCAAAATCTACTGTATGATTCCCCTTATGTCATGTTCAGGTGATGATCAGATGTATAAACATATATTTGTATCCTGATAAGATTTATAATGCAGCAGTAGGGGATGCTCTTAATGGGCCACAATTGATATAACTGTCAAAATTCAATTCCCACATGGCACCATTATATTTCAAATATCCCACATCTCCTTCAAACAGATGTATATGGATGTATTAATTATTGTTACTCTGTATTTTGTCTAGCCTTATCTCATGTAATTCATGCTACAGAGCAGGACATATTCTGATTGAGAAGACAAGTCATACCAACACACCATTAGTATGTTCATGAACATGTCAGGACACTACATCCTACGTCCTCAACAGCCCTGTGTTGTCATCGCCTCCTCTGTCTCATCAGAATATATCGTAGCATATTTAGTAGGATGATAGATGAAAGATGCATCTAATATAATGTAGAAATTGTCCTTACTGTGAAGAAGCATGTAGCACACACTTTTTGGGAAATCTGGCACTCCACAAATAGCTAGCATATCTGCTCAGTCATACTAATCATTTCAAATGATTTACCACCCCTTGACGTTTGTAGCAAGCTGAACACACAGTTAATTTGTGGTTTGCAGTGAGGCCTGCAAAACAGCTACTAGTTGTAGAAGTGTGTTGAGGTAGGCATTATTGATACAATTTGGGGAAGACACATACTTTAGTTTAGTCATTGATAGTCATTTTTGTAGTCCTGATCACATTTACTTAGCTAATGTCATCTGACATCATTTGTAAAAACTAAAAAAGAGATAATCATTTGGATTTCAACCCTTACATACCTGTGCTCTGACCAGGAGCTCGCTGCTCTTACACCCTGTGCCACAGAGAAAGCTAGGCAGTGGGTCTGTTTTCCACACTCAGTACTGTCCAGAGAACTGATGGCTAATATATTTTGCAGTTAACCCGAATCAGGTCAGTTACTGTATGTCCCTATTTGCACACCAGTGGACACTGTTACTTCCCAATTCCAAGATGAATTCCTGAAATTTGCATCATGCATGCACTAATACTTTGCCATCATCCCTGCAAATCAGTTTCTGGTGATGCACTTTGTGAAGAGGTGTACAGCATGACTAACTCTGGTTACTGGGCTGTAATCCTCCAATACATGGAAATGCATTCATAAACACAAGAGGAGGCACTGACACATGGGCTTGACTGAGCACATCATTTCTGATATTCTTATGTGCCCTGCAGCAATGCACTTCCAAATGATATGTCAGTACTTGACCCATTGTCAAACAGACTCCAGAATTACATAGCCTAACTGCATGGTTACATTTGGTATGGGTTTGTAGTGACAATGGAAATTGGTTGTGCATGATCATGATCCAATTGATATTGTCAGTAACTTGTATTAATGTTGACATACCTTCAGCCGAATACGAAGACAGATAACTCCATCATTGCACTACTGGTATTTCCCAAGTATGCATATGTTTGTGTGTGTCTCATCTACACAACATCCTGAAAAATAGGTACATGCCTGTCTCACTTCTGCAATATGCATTAATGACAGCATATTTCACCAAGGTTGCCAGGATGCATTTGTAAGTATTTTTACAAATTGTGATCATACAATCATCACAAATCCTGGCTTTGCCCCCAAGTCACATAACAGTAAATGTTAACTGCAACACTAAGTTGATGTCATCCTCTATAAAGTGCAGTCTGAAACCATTACAGTCAGGCTTCTGTGGTGGTGTGAGCATTAAGTACAGTGCTTTCTAGCTTCCCTAACTAAATAGGTAGGGGTTCTAATCTAACAACAGTCAACCTGTGTATATGTCTTTTCCTTCAACTATCAGTCTGGAGTCAGTTTTACACTGGAATGTTAGTCCACAGATATGTCAGATAAACCTCACAACATCTTCTCAGCATACACTGATGATGTCATCATATATAAAGTACACTGTGCTAAAATGCAACTTCTGAAGTTGTGCTAGCATTAAATATTGTGTTTAGCAGCTTGTCTAACTAGATATGTAGGGGTTTCAATCTCATAGCAGTTTACTTGTGTATATCTTCCTTCAATTATCAGTCTAGAGACAATTTTAAATGAGGATGTGAGTCCACAGCTGTGTCAGTCATACCTCCCAATATCTTCTTCTCAGCATACACTGATGATGTCATCCTCTATAAAGTGCACTCTGAGATGGGCTAAACCAGACTTCTGCAGTGTCACTAGAATTAAGTACTGTGTTTTCTAGCTTATGTATTTAGATGGATAGGGGTTCTAATCTCACACAGTTGACTTATGTGGTCTTCCTTCATTTATCAGTCTAGAGTCAATTTTATACCAGGACATATCCCTCATCCTCTTAGAACAATAAATCTGGACAAAGCCATAAATTATGGAGGGTCAAAGGCCCCAAAATAGGGACAATTTTAAATATTGCTCTTACAAACTTATAAAGTTGATAGCATAGCAGGTTTTCCATTAGCATGAATTTTCTGAAGAGTATGAAGCCTGAAATACAAATGTCTGTCATTTTTGCCAGAAAACCACAATTTTATGAAAAATGGACCAAATATTTGAGGCAAAAATCTGGACATACTGTGAAAATATGTACAGTTGAGAGGTATGCACCAGGATGTAAGTCCACAGTTATGTCAGACACTCCTCCCAACATCTTCTTCTCAGCATACACTAATGATGTCATCCTCTATAAAGTGCAATCTGACACTATCAAAGTCAGATATCTGTGGTGGCACTAGTCTTGCTCAGCTATCTTGTGTGTTGGATGGTGATATATTATGGTTATTGTATGATATTTTGAATCTCTTCTCATTAGAGTCCCACTCAGGACAATCTTTTAAATAGCCCCATGAATCTAGTATCCCCTTTTCCCTCTGCCCACATAACATACTTTCTGTGGAACACTGAGGATGTCAATCATCTGAAAAATGCATGCACACATCATGAAGAAAAATCCTTCTATGATCCACTACAAGCCATCTCCAGACCACTGGATGTGTGATTGCTAATTCACTTTTTTAATTTCTCCAAATCTTTTGGGTTTCTAATACCATGATGGGAAAGGACCCCATTCCTACGTCAAAGTATGATTAAAGTTCATGAAATTAGTATTATTTCAATCTTTGATGTCAGCCAAAAGTGCTCTTCGCAGCACCTGCAATGTGCCCAGTAATGATGTCTTCTGCTTTTTGTATGGAGTCACATCTATGCAGGTAAAAGCTGTGCTCTCTAAAACCAAAAACACAGCATCCATGGGACTGGACAACATCCCAGGCTGCATTTTACATGAACTTCAGGATGAACTGGCTCCCCACCTACGTACCATGTTCAATCATAGTCTCATGTCAGGCTTTGTGCCCACTGAATGGTGCACAGCAACAGTTATGCAACTCCACAAAGGTGGAGCCACCACTGACCCTGGAAACTATTGCCATATTAGTCTTATGAGCCTGGTCTGCAAGGCCACAGAACATATCATCATGGAACTCATAAACAAAGACATTGGTAACCTCCAAACTCTGGACCCCACCTAGTTCTGGTTTGTGAAAGGCAGATCATGCCTTCTGAACCTGATTGACTTCTTTGAGGCAGTCACCAAAGCTGTAGACAAGGGTAAGGTGGTTCACACAGCCTATCTTGACCTCGCCAAGGCTTTCAACACCATCCCCCATTCTGGAATTATAGCTAAACTCACTAAACTAGGTATAAATCCTTACATCACAAGATGGGTTGCTAACTGGCTCACTGACAGAAACCACACTGTTAAAGTTGCAGACTCCAAATCTGACTTTAAACCAGTGACAAGTGGAGTACCACAGGGTTCAGTCCTGGGACCTCTCCTGTTTGGTATCTACTTCTCTGAAGTACAGGCTAACACAGAAGGCCTCTGGCTAATGAAGTTCACAGATGACTGCAAACTAGTAGCCATAGTCGAGTCCCCAAATGATGTGGACATCCTACAGAAGGGCCTCACTGAGACAGATGCCTGGTGTCAGAGGCATGGCCACAAGCTCAATGTCAAAAAGTGCATTGTCATCCCCTTTGGTAAAAACTCTGTACCCATGAACTACCACATAAACGGCAGTCTACTTAACGCCAAATGTGTGATAAGAGACCTTGGGACCCAGGTGAACAATACTCTCTCCTTTGATAATCACATCGCCACAGTAGTCAGGAAATCCTTCTATGTGGCACACCTCATTATAAAAGGGTTCTCATCCAGTAAAAAAAAAAGGTCATTGTTTGCCTCTACTCGACACTCATTAGACCCATTATAGACTACAACTCCCCTTTTGGAATGCACCTCACAAGACATCTGCAGCAGCTGGAAAGGCCACAAAAGTACCTCACAAAGAGGATCACTGACCTCAAACAGATGCCTACACTGCCCATCTCAAAAACCCCAGCTTTACTCTGTAGCATATCGCCTACTCCGAGGAGATCTCTGCCTAACATATAAAGCTATGTTAAACCCAAAGTTGTTGGACATGCTACACCTAAAGAAATCCCAATCCCTCCGAGCTACATGCTCTAGGGACCGAAACCTTGTCACCACAATAAACAGGACATGCTGGAAGAATAGATTCCTGTCCCAGAGACTTCCAATCCTCTGGAACAAGCTACCCATCTATGTCAAGCAAAGTTCCTCATTAGCACTCTTCAATAAAAATCTTGATGAGTGGATGGGAAAAAGGAAATACACCCTGGGGATCACTTCTGTGGCTCTGCTTGACAGGGGCACAGGAAATTAACTTTATTGGGTGGCGTAAGCTAGGGAACCTTGTTGGCTAGACTTACTTAGGCCCTTTGGCTGATAGCCTAGTACCTACCTATGAATCTATGAACCTATGTATTGGTAACATATCTAAATATGATTGTAGATTCTTTTTTATAAGATCCATTGCTTCTACTACTGTTGGAACTGTTGGGGTATCTTTCTTCCACATTGCTCTCACTTTCTGCCTGCACGTCCTGGTATTTTATGACTTTGTGCCTCTCTCTACGCAAGACACTGTAGTCACTGGGTGTAGTGATTTCAATGATCAATGCTACTTTTGTCTTCTTTTCATGGACCACTATACCTGGTTTTCTCACATCTGTCTTTTGAACTGTTGGTAATGGGTGATCCCATGTGATGTCGACCTCATCATTTTCTATGATGCTTTGTGGCTCAAGTTTCCAGTGTTTTTCAGCTACTTCAATATTATAATGCTGTGCAACAGTCTTGCCACATTATTATGCCTTTCAGTATGTAGTCCTTCATCCATTAGTATATCACACCCCGCAACAAAGTGTGCAACTGTTTCCAATTCTGTTTTACAAAACCTACATTGCCTATTTCTCCCAATTCACTCATGGGGTGGTGCCCATGTCCCATATGGACAGAGGCAGTTTGTAATAAAATCAAACACATACGCACATACTTATCTAGTTACACTATCTTCCCTCACCTAGAGATAGCAATTTGGGTTAAATGGGATAATAATGGCTAGGATTGCATGGGGTCTTAGCCATTAGCCTAGTAATGTCCTATGACCCTATGAACATTGCACATGTTGATGTTGTTGTCATCCACATATGCTATGTTGAGGTGTGGATGTAATGTAGACTTACAACAGTGTATTTCAGTCTGGGATTTGAACTGCTGTGTTAATGCCCACTGCTGTTATGTGGTTACATGCTCTTTCCATAACAGCTGTAGTAATATTTCTCCTGAGGACTGGGGATATGGGATAATGCTACATATATTGTTGACTTACTAAAGTATGTGTTCTGATAGTGAAGTATTTTTACATTCTACAGCGTTCTCATTCAGCCGTCACAGTGACAGCTGCACTATGGCATAGGTGTACATGTGTATACCTAGCATCTGAAAATGTTATCTGACATATAGCAATATTACGTCACAGTGATTACATGGGCACATATGCTTGGTTCATCAACATGCTGTACTACTGTTATATACATAAACGGTTCTACCTGACTTCGTCGACAGCTGAGAAGACCGACCATCATCGAACTGCTCCAGAAGAAGAAAGAAGAAGAAGACGAGACCGACGCCGCGTCGCAGACAGAACATGCAGAAGACAGAAGACACCCGACCGGATGACAACAAACGAGGATGATGCCATGGGATGGAAAAGTGCTGTGTGTGCTGTGTGTGACGACGGGGTAGTGGCAGGCAGGCGTGTGGAGATTGACGGATGGAGGTGGTAGGGTAGGGGGGGTAACATAAACATATGACATTTTGAGATTCACTTGCAACCTTGGTGAATTCATTGTATCCACTATTGTTAGCTATTTACAAGGATTATATAGTTGTTTCCCAGAAGCATTGTGTGACTGTCAACATTTGTGTCATTAACAGTTCTACATGAACCTCATCCACCTCAGTTGCAATGTGTCCATATATGGTGTCAGGATCCTCATCCACACATTTCACTGTTATACATATAGGCATATAATGTACAACTGATGTAATGACGTGAAATAGGTAGAGTTGTAAAACTGTGTCAACAGTTATACTGTGCCACATATGATTCATACCCAAGGTTTTATTTGGACGTCATGTACAGCTTGTAGTCCATTTGTAGCATAGGTACAGCTGTAGTGTGACTGTACTGCATCACAGACATATCACTACATCACGTCAGTATTGCCACTTTATTGATTGCATGAACACATATGGATGTATGTTATGATTTCATGGCAGTATAACATTTTAAATGGCAATGTCAGAGGGGCAGTGATCATGTGTCACATGTTGAGGTTTGACATGAACTTCTAGCATGGGCTCCATTTGTTTGGTATGTGTACACAGTTTCCTTAGTCACTGACCCTTGAATTTGCACTACTGTAATTTCTGTGCCATCAGTCTCACATACTTCTGTGCCATTTATTATGATAGATTCCTTTTTAATTCATACATCAATTGCAGATGTTTCAGGCAATATCCATTGGTATTACGTGTGTCAGATACATGCAATTTCCAGCTGTGTGTAAGGAATCCAATCATTATAGTATAGTGTTTGCATGTGTTGTTATCTGTATAGCAATACTTATGTCAGGCAGGGATGCTTTAGCCAAGTGTATCACATTTGGCACAGTAAGCTCCCACAAATTTGATTGGCCATACAGAGCTATTCTCTGGAATGCATACTCATTAGTATTTGACAGTGCAGACTTCTCTTCATGATTTTATACTAGAGCCTTATGCGATATATCTTTCTGTGTTGCACCCAGTACAGCTCAGTGACAACATTGATGACATAGTTTTGAATCTTGCAAGGGGAAGTATGGCTTATGTGTCATGCAAGCTTCTCATTTGGCCAGGATTGCCCCTGAATTCAACTCTAGATTTAACACTGCCCCTCTTAACCCCACCAAAAATTGGTCACTTTTGGGACAGGGGTGATGAATTCCCCTTATCAAATACTGAAAAACTTTACAGTAGTACACATCTGCATGTATAATAAGTTACAATCACATATTCTCTTAATGCTGCAGATTAGTGGATGTAATATTTTAAAAGTGTCCATGATTCTGCTTGTTTATTTCTACATTTGTCCAGGGGTCTGTTGCTACATGTCCCTGATTGGTTCAGAGCTATGCTGAAATGTCAGTCATATTCCCACAAGTCAGTTTGCTGATCGTCAGAGTTTGCACATACCCCCTGTTGTATAAACCATTCCCTCTAAATGACATCTCCAGTGAGCATGTCAGTGATGTTTATAGCACAAAAATTCACCTCCACTAATGTAACCTTGTGTGACCATTACATATACACTATCATGTGTGTTTATATCATGATATACTCATGCAGAAGGTGTAAACAGCAGTAAGTACTGTGTTGTCTACATGTGTGCACAATGATGTGCTGCTTTCTTGTCCTGGAGCTGTACATGCATTGACATATCCTGTCTTGGAGACATGTCTTTATTTGCCATGCCCTCTTCCTCTTTATTCCTTCCTATCATTCATGTTTGTGCACATGTTCATCAACACACTTTCACTACCTAGGGTACCTTTCCTTGTAGTTGTCCATACCATTTACCCTCCACCTCCATTATTTCCTTATGGAAATAATTGTTTTAGTGTGTAATTGTACTCATTATACTTTTCCTAACTGTGTTATTACTGCTATTATTGCACTATTTTCAACACATAGTCATTCTGGCTGATCACGTGATTTAGCAGAGGCATTCTTCTTTCTGTGCTCATGCTGCTTTGCATGGTTTCCTGGCAATTCATATTCAGATCAGGCTGCAGCACAACTGACCCAATGTTTGCAGTGAGACAGATAGTGGAGAAGAAGATATAGATGAGGAAGGAGTCCAACAGGGTATTTCTAGACTTGGAGAAAGTATATGACAGGGCCTGAAGAAAGCTGATTTGGGCAGTCCTGTGGTGGTTACAAGTCCCGGAAATATGGGTAGAGTTAGTGCAGGCTATGCACGAGGACCCAATGACTCAAGTGTGAACAGTGTTTGGCCTCAAACAGGGGTTCTCATCTGGCATGGGTGTGCATAAGGGTTCATCTCTGAACCCACTGCTGTTCATATGGATGATGAACTACGTTAGCAAACAGGTTGGAGGGGGCAGATCAACCAAGCTGCTGTATGCAGACAATGTGGCATTGCAGGCAGACTCTGTGCAATAACTTCTGTAAAGGGTATGGAAATGAAATGCAAAACTGAGGTCACATAAGATGAAACTGAGTACAGATAAGACTATTGTAATGGCAGCAAATGGGGGAAATCAGAAGAAGCTGAGAATTGAGATAGAAGATAATGGAACAGGTTAACAGCTTCAGTTCTAATTGCAGAGAAGATCGAGGAAAACAGACTACTGTGGTTTGGACACATGCAGAAAAGCAGAAGACAATCTGATGAAGAAGATTTGGTACAGACTAGAAGAAGGCAAGAAGAAATAAGGGAATACAGTGAAGAGATGGATGGATTGTGTAAGAGAAGACTTGCAACAGTCAGGCATGACTGTCAAAGAAGGTAACTAAGTGGCACTGAATCGAGAGAGATAGTGACAGTTGACACGACAACCTGACTCCATGTAGAAAATGGGAAAAGGAGGATTGATGACGACGATGATCACAGGTAGCATTTCACCCCAGTTTGGCTGATGAATTGTATTCTAGGATATTCAGACTACTGTTGGCATTGTATTACACTACAGGCAGTGGAGATTTTTCTGTGGTTCATGTTATCTAGTTTGTATTTACTAGACTGATCACAGAACTGGCACATATGCATGTCCTACTTTCTCCCTTTATTTTTATCACTGGGGAATTTTCTTGAGTTCCTAACTTGTAAAAAAGTTATTTTCATTTTTTTCCTGCTTTATCATACTAAAACACTGATTCTGAGGAAAAAAGAACAATAGCTGGCAGAAGATGTACTTTGGCATGATTATGATCACTTGGGGAATATGAAGTTATACTTTAAATTACAGTATAGACTCCATGTCTTTGAGGCATGCCTGCAGAAATCTGCTAGAGGAATAAGGACTATTCCCAAAGACAAGAATGTGAAATAAGCCTTTAAACTGTAACTTTCCTTCCACGTTTATGATGTATATCTGTGGAAAACTGACTGGGGAACAGGAATACTCCTCACAATGAAAACATTCACTGTGGGTGTCTTTGAAATGTACCCCAGGCAGTATAGGACATATACAGAGTAACAGCATAAAGGTGACCCAAACGGTAATGTTCCCATCTTACACCACTGATATTTATATCTGTAGGTGATATGTATATAGAGATTTATAACCAGATATTACCTTTTCAATTCTTAGGCCACTGTTTACTGTACATCTGCTTTAGCCTGTAAATGTCAGTGTACTTAACCATTTGTGCATTGAACAGTTCCACACTTCAATGACTTGTAATCTGCACTTTCATGATTTGATTATCAACCTATTTGAACTACAAGACTTAATTTCAAGTCCCCAAAACTATGAAAAATGAAGTGCTGCTAACAAGTAAGCACAGCAAATTTTGAAACTCATTATAATGTCATTTTCTGAAACCCACATCATGAGGCCTATACCCACCCCAGGCCTGCTATTTATATACACAATGTCTGAGACATCTGTGACTCACAATAAGGAGAATATTCCAGGGGATTCCAACTTCAGACTAAGTTTATCTTCTCCTTGCACATTTAATCGCTCTGTTCTAAAGATCACATTTATAATCCCCATACTTACAGAGGAACCAATTCAATCATATTGCTCTTCTTTTGCAAAGCTATACTAGTTTATATTTGACACTTGTCATTGTTCCACTCTGTTTTTTCATCTAGTTCTGTGCCTATAATGTCATTAAAGATATGGCTACTGAAAACAACACTGCCATTGTGAAATTTCTACAAAAGCTTCAGAGGTCACAGACAAGAGCCATGACCTCTCCTTTCAGGTAAGGCTTTATCTACTTCATAGGATCAAGGGTAAAGTTTTACAAATTTGCAAATACACACACACACACACACACACACACACACACACACACACACACACACACACACACACACCTCACGGGTCTGAATGGAGAGATGAAAAGTCAGCAAGCAAAGGAGAGGAGTAGTGCTGAAATTGAATTCATCCTCAAGTCTTGGTGAGTACCTTCACAAGGTGGACCCTGTTTAGTCTCACCAAGGTGACATTGATATATAGACTGTATTTATATCACATATATCATGGACAGAAATAGGTCAAAAATTAAAAGAGATAGCTGGGTGCACAAGACCCAGGATAAAAAAGTGCCCAATTCTGGTAGGCGCACTGGTGCCAGGACTGGGAAAAATGACAGTGTAGAATCCCAAACTATGGAAACTTTCCTACAATGGGGCCAGGCCAGGCCCAGGGGGAAGATGGTCCACCTGTTGTAGAAGGAAGTAGCAGTACACAAAAATCACAAAAACTGATAGACCAAAGAAGAGCCACGCAGACGATAGAGTGGACTATTGAGGATAAGAAAGAAATTATGTATTGTTACTATTATGCAAAAAGCCCGGAATTTCCAGACACAAGATATACAAAATGATTAATAGAGAAATTAGAGGAAATAAAAATATTTCCGCAAGAAAAAGTGTCAGGAGTTTCAAATGAAAATTTGTGTTCATTAATACAACAGATTTGTGAAAAATAGTAGATAGATCAAGAAACTTTTATCTGTTTGGAAAAAGAAGCATCTGAGGAAGTGTAAAAATATAAACAACAAAACCTAGAGATATTTGAACAATATAAAAAATAAATATGGACATGGGAAAGAAAGAGAGATTTCATATGGTGCAATATTTATGCAAAGGAGAAAGCTAAATTCATCAATATAAAGAAGGCAGCCCCAAAGATATTCAAAGAGAAATACAGGCAAAGGCATCCGGATATGGAAAATTTTACAATAAAAAAAATTATATCACAATGATGGAACATAGAAAAGAAGATTAGTAAAGTAGAAGTTAAAAAAATAGAAGTTGAAGTTATGGAGTGCCTGCGAAGTGAAGTATTTAGTGTAGAAGTTCAAATACAGGTTATATCACAGCATGATGGATTGCGGCCCCAAAGTAAGGAGAAACAGGAAGATCAGAAAACATCTGAAGGGGAAATATGGACATGGGAAAGAAAAAGAGATTTAATATGGTGTAATATTTATGCAAAGGAGAAAGCAAAACTAACCAATACAAAAAGAGCATCACCAAAGGTATTTGAAGAGAAATACAGACAAAGGAATCCAGACATGGAAAAATTTACAATACAAAAAATAAAAAGACAAAGAGGAAACGTAGAAAAGGAGATTAGTAATGGAGAAGTTAAAGAAATACTAACTGAGGTTATGGAGAACCTGCAAAGTGAAGGATTCAGTGTAGAAAATCGAATGCAGAAAGCACCACAGCAGGATAGAGCAATGGATATCCAAATTAAGGGGAAACTAGTAGAACAGGAAGCAATTGGTCAGGTGCCATATCAAGATATTCTGGAGCCTTCCACAGGAAATCAGTATAAACATTCACTTGAAGCTAGACAGCAAGGAAAGGAACAGGAAACTGTAGAAACTCTGACACAGTCAATGTTGAGGAGTGATAGGCCAGTGAGCTCCTATATGACAGAGCAATAGATGACACAGGATGAAATTGAAGAGAATGTGCCACAGGAAGATGCTATAGAACTTTCTATAGAATGCCATCAGGAAATGGAAAACAAGGGATGTGCCCTTAGTTTGGAAGAAAATGAGCTAAGAGAAGAGTTGCTTGATTTAACAGACATGGATAGATATATTAAGATCAACAAGAGAAATAGATTGCAGAAGGTCAATAAAACCCAAAAAGTCAGAAGTCTGATAAAACAAATGAATGCAGTAATTAGAACTGTCCATAGAGATCCATGTGATATAATAAAAGTAAATAGGATATAGTACTGTGCTGCTAAATTCATAACTGATAAAGTTCTACCACAAGAACATAGGGTAGTGAGGGAAAGGAACGGGGGAAATTGAATACCATCATGGAAATATCGAATAGAGAAAACTATAAAGTAATTAAGACAAGAAGTGTCCCTCTTAGAAGATTATAGAAGAGGGAATAGATCGACAAAAATACTGCAAAAGATTGATGTGGTTAAAGCAATGCACAGTATTAGAACAGACCAGGATCTGTTATGCACTATCACAAATAACAAACTAAAAATTTCAGCACAAGCGTAAAAAACTTAGAAGATACATAGATAAATATAAAGTAAAAGTACAAAATAAGCAATTTATTGATGGCCCAAAAAAACTTTATAGAGAACTGGGAAGTAAGGTAAAAATAATTGAAAGACTGCCAAAAATAGGAAGTAGATACATTTTGGAGAAGTATATATGAAGATCCTGTGGAACTTAACAGGGATGCTAAATGGATAGAAGAATTAAAAGAAAGAATAAGATGTTTAAAGGTGCAGGATATGAAAGAGGATGAAGCAACAGACATAGAGATTGAGACAAAGTTAAGAAAAGCCTCTAATTGGAAAACCCCAGGCCCAGATGCAGTAGCTAACTTTTGGTTAAAAGTATTAACATCTTTTGCATGAGGATTTAGCCGTGAGTAAGAACTATTTGTATGCACACCCCAAACAGACTTCAACTTGGCTAACAACAGGCAAAACAATGCTCCTTCTCAAGAGTGAACCTGCAAGCTATCCTAAAAATTATAGACCAATAACTTGCCTTCTGACGACGTATAAACTATATATGGGAATTGATGCTGACAGAGTTTATAGTCATTTAGAAGAAAACTCAATTATGGCAATAGAACAAAAGGGCAAAAAAAGAAAGTCATATGGAACAAATGATCCTTTCTTGTTAAATAAAGTCATACTGGAGAACTGTAAAAAGAGGAAGAATCTAAGTATGGCATGGCTTGACTACAAAAAACATTTGATAGTATCCCACATTTATGGATAAAAGAGTGCTTAAAAATGTATAAGATACACCCTACACTGATGGACTACATTAGAGTGACCATGAAGCAGTGGCAGACCACCTTGCAAGTAAGCCACGATAAAGGACAGATTAGGGTCTATGTCATTTAATCAAGAATTCATATATGCGAATACGAGAAGTTCAAACTGGGAAATTCAAAAATTGAAAATGTTGAAGACGTAGAAATAAGAATTCTTTCCTAGGGAAAGAATTCAGTTGGCAGTTTCTGCGGCTTCGACATTTTCTCTACTGTGGTGGGAAAGTTACGGATCAGGTTAAGGTAAGTGTGCGAGTGTGACGGATGTTGGGGTTAGGGTGCGGGCAAGGTAAGTGTGCAATAGTGACGGACTTTAGGGTTAGGGCACGGGTAAGGTAAATGTGCAATAGTGACAGACTTTAGGGTTAGGGTGCGGTTAAGGTAAGTGTGCGATAGTGACGGACTTTAGGATTAGGGTGTGGGTAAGATAAGTGTGCAATAATGATGGACTTTAGGGTTAGGGTTTGGGTTAAGGTTAGTGCATAAATAGTTGTGTATGTAAGGTTTAGTGTAGGTTTATTAGGTTTTTGGTGTGCTTGTATGTGTGTTTTTTGGAAGAGGTAATTTTTTTCCCTGGGAAAAAATTTGCTGTTTTGAGGTTTTGATGTTGTCATATTTCAAACTTCCAAGTTCAAACATATGGTGTTTGAAATTTTGGAGGTTCGATTATATGACATACACCCACAGATAATTATCCCAGGGATAAAAATTCAAAGGAGGATATTCCAGGGTGACTCTCTGTCACCATTGCCATTCTGTCTTGCCATTAACCCGTTAAGCTGTTTACTTAACAACTTAGGCCATGGCTATAATTTGCCTCCTAAAAACAACAAAGTGTAAAGACTTCTCCTCTTCTTTTTGTCGATGATTTAAAGCTGTATAGCTCATAAGATGATGAACTGAAAGCATAGCTGCAGGTTGTCAAAACTTTTTCAGATGTTATAAGAATATAATTTGCTCTTGATGAGTGTGCAAAAGCAATCTTTAAAGCAGGAAAACTGCAGCACCAGGAAAACATCAGTTTGGGACAAGAATATGATATAAAAGAACTTGAGCAACAGGGAGTGTATAAATATTTGGGAACTGATGAAGGATCAACAATAAAACATGAACAAATGCGAATAAAGCTTAATAAGGAATACTTTAGTCTTAAATTAATCCTGAAAATGCATTGACATCTAAGAACAAAATCCAAGCTATAAACCAATTTACTCTTCCTGTCCTAACAGTTTTGGAGTGATTGACTGGCCCCAAAATGTGTTGGATAGATTAGATAGGAAAACAAGAAGGATGCTTCATGCTCACCAAATGATTTATAAAAAATCAGTGTATACCATGATTATATATTCCCCATTCCGAAGGAGGGGTGGACCTCCTTGAAATTGATTACATATATAGATCTGCATTCATGAGACTCCACACTTATCTGATGACCTCACAAGACCCAAATGTAGTGAAAGTCTTGAAACATGAGAAGAATAAATTTAAGATGACTTTTTTGCTTAATTTAACAGAAGCATATCGGTGTCAAGTAGGAATGGAAATCAAACCAGAAGGAGACAAAAATCAGGCAGCAACTGAATGTGCCAAAAACAAAAGAAATAATATAAGGTGAAGGATCAGATGAGAAGGAAAGAAATGCGGAAAAAGCATAAATATAGTTCCAAGTATAGAAAACTTCTGGAAGAACCTCATGTTGATCAGGAATGAACACAGGAATGGTTAAGGAGAGGAGAATTCAAACCAAGAGATGAAAGGTTAATATTGGTGGCCCAAGATAGTGGGCTATGTACACGCTGGTTTACAAAGTCCATTGAACATGTGGGAGAAACAGCCAAATGTAGGTTTTGTAAAACCAAATTGGAAACAGTCGCACACCTGATTGCTGGTGTGACATTCTAATGGCTGAAGGACTGTATGCTGAAAGGCATAATAATGTGGCAAGACTTTTGCACTGGGGGTTGTGCAAACATTACGGTATTGAAGTGGCTGAAAAACACTGGAAACATGAGCCACAAAGCATCATAGAAAATGATGAAGTTTATATCACATGGGATCACCCATTACCAACAGTTCAAAAGATAAATGCTAGAAAAACGGATATAGTGGTCCAAGAAAAGAAGGCAAAAGTAGCATTGATCATTGAAATTGCTGCACCCAGTGACTACAGTGTTTTGCATACAGAGAGAGACACAAAGTCATAAAATATCAGGATCTGCAGGCAGAAATGAGAGCAACGTGGAATAAAGATACCCAGACAGTTCCAATAGTAGTTGGTGCAGTGGGTCTTATAAAAAAGAAGTTGCAATCATATTTAGATATGTTACCAATCCATGTAACCCCATACAAATTGCAGAAGGAGTCATTACTGGGCACATTGTGAGTGCTGCAAAGAGCACTTTTGGCTGACATCAAAGACTGAAATAATACTAATTTCATGAACTTTAATCGTATTTTGACTTAGGAATTGGGTCTATTCCCATGATAGTATTAGAAACCCAAAAGATTTGGAGAAATTAAAAAGGAAAAAAAAAATATATATATATATATATATATATATATATATATATATATATATATATATATATATATATGTATGTATATATATATATATATATATATATATATATATATATATATATATATATATATATATATATATTTACACTTGCATTTTTATGTAGATGTTCAATCTATGAGTGATATTCCATATTATATTAGGGACTGCAATCATTGTTGTTTGCGGTATTTAGTGTCATAGTTACAGCCTACATATCAAGGATGGCATATAAGAAAGCAGATTGCAAATGCATGCACTAATGTGTTGAATTATCTTCATACTCCTAATTTTTCAGTATGTCAAACATCTGCTATCTCAGTGATAAGTCATGAAACAGCTTTATGGTAGCCAGAGTGCACATGTTAAGGCCTTGCTGCTGACTGCTATATTGATATATATTGATTTATACCAGAACCTATATAGCTTGTTAAAGCATAGTAAAGATTATGCATTCAGGTGTGCACGGAATGGATCAAGTCCACAGTTCTATGTCCTTGAACCACCCTTCTACCCTGGTAGTTATCCTTCATGCCAAATAGACATGAATGACAGTTTGCAGATTTCTGAGCTTCTGTAAAGTAGCCAAAGCAATGATTAACCTCATAAACAAAACAGAGCAATGTGGCTAACAGTCTATGTAAATTTTCATTTTTACCATACTAATTTCTTTAAATTCAGCCCACTGTTATGATGTCAGTTCCCACTGATTAACTGTGCATGCAGTGTAGACTATATATAGTGTAATGTAACTATGTTTACTGTTATCTTGTAGAATGTTGATCTTGTGTGAATATCATGAATGTCTAAACTATTGTTCTATATTATACATGCTTTGACTTTGTTCTACTATTCTGTCATCTTGCTATCTTATACAAGCTACCATTCTGCTACTAGAATTTCTGTACTCCTCTTACAAGTCCGGGCTTTGGCTGAAAAGAGTCAGTTGACCAGCCCACCCCCTTGTTAAATAAATAAATAAATAACTAAATACAAAGCTACAACCTTGCACAACATTGTGCAGCGTTCATGCATACACAAATGAGAACCACAACAGGTAACATGAGCAGTCACCCAACTGGCAAAAGGCCACATCATACAGCAAATTAAAAAACGCCAAAGGAGGTGGAAAGGAGCAGCGGGAAGGTACTCAGCCAGACAGACACAATATTGGCTCATTAAAAGAGGTAGAAAGAAAAGTGCAGCAATAAAAGGGGTATAGCAAGCCCAGGAAACCTGTATTTGAATAGTTGTTAGGTTAAAATTATTGTATAGATATATTTATGCAGGGGCAATGTAGGTAAAGCACGTTGGGGGTAAGATAGGGTGTATTTATTGAGTGGTAAAGGACCCATTTTATATGTATATACTAAGAGAATTAAGGGAGAAGGGGTGAAAAGAACAAAGTGGGAGGAACACAGTGTGAGTGCAGGTAATGGGGGCATACAGACATATACAGAAGACCACACACAAGAGAGGCAGATATGGATGGGAAGAATATATTCAGACAAACAAAGGGTAGACAAATGACTGCAGATAGGATAGGTACAGGTAGACTATCAGTTGTTGACTGGCCCAGGAGAGCATTACTAGGACACAGTGGGTGATAGTCATGGAGCTGGGGTGTCTGTAGCAATGGCCACACTCACTCCTGGTGACCTGATGTCATCAGCCAATCAGTTCAGCAAGTCTGCTACTCAGTGCAGGAAGTATTCCTGAATGGTGAACCATCAGACTATTGCCTGGTCAACCACAGCCAGCAGTATGCTTTCTGACTCTGGTGAAGTCATGGCCAACAAATGTGGCAGGTTATCTGCCTAGGGGCAGAACCCTCCCCAGATGAAACACTGTCGCTTAGGTGGCGACCTGCAGAAAGGAGGCAAGACTAGAAAACCTGACATCAGTGTGGAAGAGCCACAGGTGATATGGTAGCTATAACTAAGGAATGGACATAGATGCCACTAATTCCATCAAGGCTGATGGCTGTGTTGCCTCCTGTGGCAGCTGGCAGCAATCTCTGTATGATCTGCCTGTACTGAAATGCAAAAGGGATTGGAAAGCGATCAAATATCACTTATTAGTGTGGGGATAAACAAATGGGTGTGCAATAATACAGCTTTGAACATGTGTAAGGAAGCAGAAAACTTAAATGATTCCTATAGCCTGACAAAGAACTATGGAAGGATATGCATATACAAAGAATCGACAGGAAGTCAAGTCCCACAATGAATTACAGCAGTCTACACAACCATTGGTATTTACAAATGAGCAGAGGCAGCTACATTAATGCAGTTATCTGCAACAAAGCAGGCAGCTACACTAAATATACCCATATTTTATTATGCAGAGGCATGAAATGACACCAATGTATTCCATTGACCCTGCCTGGGCACAGCCCAAAAATCTTCACAATGCCACAACACCACAACTAATACCAACAGTAGATACAACAGATGCATGCACACACTTTCTGCAGCCAAGGTGGAATATACTGGGATCTGTCAGATTAAATAAAAACAGATCAATGTGGAGGAGTCTGCAATGCTCACTGGCAGGTAGGATGCCAGTCACTCAAGACAGCATAGCTGCTGGGTAATACCAGGCATGAACTTTCCTGAACAGAACTCTATAGGGTTCCTAATTCCAACAACCATTCTCTGAACTGACTGTGTAAGAGACAGATCATAATTTTGCTCTCTTTTGCACACCAGGCCATTGACCTCTGTAGGACACTAGCATTGCCAGCCATTGCTATAAATTTATAACAAAACAAAATGGCAGCATGAGAATCATCGCCTAAATGGGACTCTGAATCAGGTACAGTGCATGCTAGTGCCGTGTAGATTCACATTCCATGTGCATGCATAGCTTTCATGAATGAGCAGGCATGCATGTCCTGCCAGTGATATGCAGCTTCATATTGCTGGTGCATATCTGCCATACAAAGCAGTTCATAAACAAAGATGGACTCTAGAGCCATTAGCCTAAAGAAAGTGAAAAACTATTACTTATTAGTAACATTTGTGGATGATTCACTGTTTTATACCACAAAAGATGTAACAAGCTAAAATAAGCAGCACATTTAAGTTCAGCTGCTTGAATCACTTTCTGACAGCACAGAAGCAGCAAGTACATAGCAGATAGCCAAAAAGAGATACACAGAAGTATACATTAGTATGGCAAGACGTATATTAGCAAAGTCACATACACATGACTATCAGCCTCTTGAATGTCCCTTATATTGGAATGATGATTAGCTTAAGATTATTGTGTAGCTGTATGTATGCTACATAGACACTTACACCCTACTACTCATGTCACTGTTCAAAAACAATCCAGGCACTGGATGACGGACCACTGTTACAGGACAGCCAGCCCCCCAGGCCAGCTGCCTTAAGCAGTATGGAGAAGAACACATGAGGCCTCCACAACAGAGCACTCAACCCATACTGTTACCCATTCTGGACTACCTAGTCATGTCATACTGTGCTAGCATGGTTACACTCTAACATAGTCACCTCTGTGTGCCCACACGTGTCATTCTAGTTAATGTTGTCCTGTCCCACCAGGTGTACAAATGTCCTCCAGTGATGTCAGAGACCAAAGTTTTGGATAAGATCAGCGCTGCAAAGAATGACATCTTGCTAAAAAGATATAAGAGACATGAGTGATGGCTGTTTGGGAGAGGGAGTGCCCACCAGCCTATGTATGACCATGTGTGAGAAACAGTGGTGCACATTATTATTGTTGTGAGTGGCAGAAAATGTGCCATATATCAACGTCAGAAGAGAGTAAACTGTATGATATGAGGAGCCTCACAAAAGATGTGCAATATAGTGGCAGAAAGGGTAGTGATGAATGGGTGGTCTTTTGTTAAGATTTGGACTCATTGAAGAAGAAGAATTTCTTCTTTTCTGGGGGAGTTGGTGATTGGCATAATGGTTAAGGTGTTTACCTCACAAAAACAAAAAGAGGTACAGCGCTTGATTTTCACCAAGAAAAATTGGCTAGGCTTAAAATGGTCCACAAGGGCAGCTAGCGTAGTACTTACCTATGAACCTTTGAATAACTGCATAGTAACTTTGACTGTCAGGAATTCTACCAGAAGGTGTTGACACAGGTTCCAGGAGTGACCAGATGCCATATATCTCTCATGTAGACTACCTAGGTATGTTCCCAGACTGCAGTAGGACTAGTACCACCACAGGTGTAGGCACACAGCAGTGGTTGCATTAAGTACTGCCTCTGCCTTTCAAAGTTATAACAGGCATACAGCCTTAGGTAGGTGTTTCATATTTGGCTATGTGAAAGCAGCTGTCAGTAGCAGCATACTATGGAGCATGGGGATTGTGAAGCAACCATCATCACACAGGAGTGCTATATATTTGTATCCATGTGGTGTGCCATTAGTACATTGATACCTACAGGAGCTTGGCCAAAACAGCAAGCTGATGCCATTCCCCTTCCAATCACTAAAGATGAAACACACATACCAGTTCAGTCTCAGACATATTGACCATGTCCATCTCTTTCCTTGGAAATCATGCACTCATTGTCTGAGATGATACTCTGTATCTTACTTTATACATTCATTCTACAAACTGCACACACCATGACATACTCTATCCCCAGTTGAGGAAAGGGAGTGTCCAATATCACTGACATCATGGCCAGCACTGGTACTGATGCAGTAGGGGTGGCCAAATGAACTTCACCTGCCATACAGATACTCACTGTATGGTTCCTAGCAGTCTAGCTCAACACCATCTACTGTACCAACCAAAGAGCCTCTGACATGGATGCAGTTCTAAGCTTCAACCAAAATACATGCAAGGCTGTAACCCAGGCATAATCTGCAGCTATACAAGCAGAAGTTGAGATGGCTGACATTGTGCACTGCCTTTGGGAGTCATTGGAGGCCAGAGAGGCTGGAATAACTGGCTTAGTGTGCTTTAATATGTGATATATTACTGACTGAAGATGTTAACCAGCACCTCCATCAGTTTCCTCCACCCCAGTGTTGCCATTGCCGCAGGTATGTGCACACCTGTGCTGGGCACATTTGATGACTTGCTGAATGGTTCCATAGGGCATCTTCCACAGATCTCTATCATAGTAATCTCACTTCATGATACCTAAGTGACATCCCCACCCACACCATTGAGGAGATTGCATTTCACACAGACACCACCCCTTCTCATCATCCCTATTTCTGCCTCTACTGACTTGTGTGGTCCCCCACCTCCAAATAGTATAGACTACCATGAAGCCATGTGTCCCTATCACCTGCACAAATGATAAGGTCTGTAACTCTTATTTCTCCTCTTTCTATGGAATATGTGGAAATCTCTGGTCCACAGTGTGACTTGGCCATGCACTGCCCAGCATAGCCATTAGCTAACAGTGCATGCACCCTTTTGTTCCAAATGACAACATATTGTCTCTTTGTACATCTCAGAGCTCATTGAGGCAGACTAGACAGTCTAGACATTCTTATTTTGCCTTCAGTACAGTATACTGTGCATGTTGCCATCTGTAGGGGATGTGATTCAACTGTTGCTGGTTATCCACTGCCATCTTTGCCACTGCTGGTGAATGTCATGGTGGATGCAGTGAATCTTACTGATGTGCGGCTGGAGGTTTCTGTGGATTGTGGCTGTCCTGCCATATGATGGTGTGTCATATTGTTCAGCAGTACATATCTGTCAGGTTGCAGTGGAGGAATACTGCAGTGATATCCAGACACACCTAGGCAGTATAACCAGGATGTCAGCAGGCCAAGCACATCCTCCACCTCATTTCTGGATTGAACATGGGTGATGTTATACTATTGTTCAGCCATGCCTTGTGGATTCAGTCTGTGCTCCATGGAGTAACCTATATCAGCTGCATGGGACTATGATTATGTAAGTGTTTCACAGTGCCTGTACTTTCCTACTAGGTTGTCCTGTGGGGTGTCCCCATACAGGAACTGGTGATAAAGATGACTCATATATCATATTCAAGAATTCTAGGTACTTTCCTGTGCTATGTAGACACCCAGGTTATTAGCCCCTGTATGGTGCACACTACCTGTCAGTTAATAGAACACTTTTCTTTCTTATTAATGTAATGTTGTTAAAGGGTATTGACTGGGCAGAGCCTCTATTGCCACATGGATGCAGTCTTTGGCTCATAGAACTTCTGGGAGGCAGGTTATATCATAGAATGCATTATTTGTGGTAGTTCTTAGCCCTGATGTGTTGAAAAAGCAGGTGTCCTCCTAAAGTATTCTATGGGTTGACACCTGCAGTATACCAAAGATGTCTACAGTTTGTCTCTAAGAAGTCCCTATAGCCAGTATTCACAAACCTTGGTATCCACAGGTATGAGAATGCAACATATCTCTCCAGTTCCATGGGCCACAAACGTCAACCAATGCCCATGACAATTGGTGGGAGATAATTCTCTGATGGTATTGTTTTCCATTGCACACCCAGGAGTCCACTACTTCAGCTTAGCAAATTCTGATTCATAAAGGCTGCTGCTACGAACATATGTGTGAACAATACCATAATTTGTTTAGCATGTACTTACTCATTTGTACCACATGCATCATTTCAAGCCTATGAATAATGACTTGCCTTCCTTAATTTGCATATCATTATGCAGTCTTTAGACTGTTTTTGTTTATTTGCATGTCATTATGTGATCATCTGCATACCCCCTTTTCTACACCTTTTGTGCCATTGCCCCATAGCATTATGTGGTTCTATGCCTCTCTGCCTTAATGTGTGTTCTGGTGTTTGATGCAAGAATATGCTGTGAACATCACTATCTGCCTTTGAATATGTCTTTAAAACCATATCATGATGCTATGAAAGTATTTAGATACATCATAGCTCTCAATTTTTTATCATTTGCACATTTGCTGTACTACATGACTAGAAATAGAGGTAATTAAACAGTAAGTATACAGGGAACAGACTTCAGAGGAGTAACTGATGCATTGATAATCCAGTTTCAGACTAGAACTTTTGACTTAATAACATATCAAAGGTTATTTTCAACAGCACTTTTAACAATAGCTCACATGAGGCCAGGGAATCAAGTGTGTCATGGTAAAGTACATAATATTATGACAGATCTGTAATTGCTCTTAAAATAACAATTTGACTATAATTACACTTCGGATAATATATGCAGCAACAATCAATCTTACTGTCAGAATTAAACAGCTGAATAAGAAATATCTGAAGAAAATGATACCTGGAAAATAAAGCCTTTTTGACGCAGTAAGTTCTCTTGACAGAAGCAAATTTAGAAATAAAATAGGAAAGATTAAGTTTGAAGTTTCATTTGTACATTGGTCTTCAATAAATAGAAATATGGTCAGATTTTTTCAGCCATTGATATTACTAACAATTTATCCCTGCTAGTAAACAATCATGTGAGTGCTTGTAACATACCTGATTTTGCTTCATCTAAAATTAATGATTAATAAGTCACATATTTATTTCTGAAGAGTATTCTGACCACACAGTACAATCTCAGCTATTGTCATGACCTGCAAGCATAAAAATAGGTCTAACTGTAGTATGGGGTTTTCAATAGCTGAGCATTCTAAGATGAATTAATTTTTTTAATGGAAGGGGTAACATGCCTTAAAAACACTGTTTAGAGTTATAGAATGGGAAGTGTCAGGAAATATCAGACTGCCCCGGAGTGTTACAAGACCCAGCACCACAGGCCTAGGGAATCTGTTTGTAGAGGGTAAGTATTCCCTCATACTTTTCAGCCAAGAGGGTAGTGAGCCTTTACAGAATGAATCTATCTGTGCTGCTTTTCTCTTTACTGTTGGATTTTTATATGTAGCTATCATCTGTCATAGAGTAAAGCATAACTAGTGTTAATATTTTAACTGAGCAAAAGTTAGTAAACAAAAGCTCCATTTCTATAGTCGTGCAGAAAACACAGTGCTGCAAAATGTGGTAAACAATCAATGGAAAGTTGGTGGAGTTATAAAATAGGTGAGAACTTTACAACAGGTATAAAAATATATGTACTTGAAAAAAATCTAACACTGGGATTAAGTAAACTCGCTCGAAACCTACACAGAGTTTACATGTGTAAACAATCCAAGCAGTCAGAAACCAAGAAATGCAGATGCAGGGCAACTTTACCAACAAGACGGAGCCTTGGTAGATGTAAAAAAGCTTTATATAAATCACAGCACACGTTGTACCTGCAAAATAAGGCTAGTATACATAAAATAAACACAGGATACAAATAAAACAAAAAAATACAGCCAAATAAAACATAAAACAAGAAGGTAAGCGCTTTCGTCAAATGTTTGACTTCTTCAGAACTGTTAATTCATGGCTTCCAAGTTTAAAATACTATGTCTATCCAATCAGCTTACTACTAGAATCAACATCACTTCCTCCCAAATAATCAAAACATGTCAGAAATCAAACAGTTATATTACAATGGTTTATAAATGCATAAGCATACATATAAAAAATGCTATCATATAGTCTAATAAAATACTACTTAAAAACTACTAACAGGGCAAGTTACCAGATGATATAGTGACTAATGAATCATAGAAGAGTTTTTATAACATAAACAAATGTTTTAACCTCAAAAGCAAAGCTAATGAGATTCTGTCATTAAGGCCTGGGGAGGAATAAGCATTCAGTCTGATCTGCCATTTTAATTCAATGAATTCTAAATAATCATCTACAGGTCCACCCGAGGTCCCAAATCCACTTGTTCTAGTATGGAAAAACTAAAGGCATGGTTTTGTTCACTGCTAATATGTTTGTATAATGCATTATTCATGTTCATCTGCCTAATATCATACAGGTGTTGGTAAATTCTGAGCCTCAATGCATTTTTAGTTTTTCCCACATAGTAGTTTTTACATACTCTGCAGACAGTAATATAGATTACCCCCTTAGTATAACAATACATTCTCTTATTGCTGGTAATGTATCCAAAATTTTTAAGCTTGAACTTATTGGTGTCCATAATAAATGGGCACTGGGGACATCTGCCACATTTAAAAGTACCCCCCGTAGTCAGGTCACACTGGCTTTTCTCGAGTAGCCCTTTAAGTGATGTGTCCCTCCTATATACTGTCCTAGGCCTATTCCCTATTTTTTTCCAGTACGTCACTATCAATATTAAAGATTTTCCAGTATTTGTATATCACGTGCTTGATATTATTAAAGTCAGAAGTATAAGTGTAAGTGCACGTGAAAAATCTATGTTTTGTTGCTTCCTATTGTTCTGATTACTACTACCATGTCCTAATAATGCAGTAAAGTGTCCACTAATCCTCTTATTTTTAACCTCCTGAATAATATCCATAATAAAGGACTCAGGGTAACCCCTTCTCAGGAACATAATCAGCATTACATCACACTCGTTGGCAAAATCTTCGATGTCAGATACCATTCTTGCCAATCTGACATATTGGCCCTTTACAAGGGCCTTCTTTTGGTGCAATGGGTGCGCACTGGTATAATGTAGTAAGGTATTTGAATACGTTGGTTTCCTGCATAATTGTGATGTAAAGCAACTGTTTACATAGTCCTTCCTGATTGTTACATCTAAATAGTTGACATAGTCTAGTTCTTTTTTCATAGTAAAGCTCAGGAAACTGGTAGTCCCACTGATATACGAAAAAAACCTATTCAAGTCATGTTCTGATCCATTCCAAAACAGGACAATATCATCAAGGTATCACCCATACAATACCCATGAAGCCCTGTATTCAGACTTTAGCCCAAATAGGTCCTCCCATTGTGCTAAAACCACATTAGCAAAAATTGGTGCACAGCATGCACCCATAGCAACACCTTGTCTTTGCCTAAAGAGATGGCCCTCAAATGTAAGGAAATTATTTTCCAATATAATTTCCATGCAGGTCCAAATGGTCAGAATGGTCTCATGTTTAAGATTAGTATTACTACACAAATAGTCGTAGAACCATTCCAGACCTAAGTCATGTGGAATGACTGAAAAAAGATCACATACATCAATAGTAACCAAAATAAGGTTCCTATCATATAAGCCTTGATTGACTTTCCTGAGGAAGTCCCATGAGTCCTTTATTATAGTTGCACAGCTCTCAAGGACATTTCTCACTTGACTATCAACATATTTAGCTATACCAAAAGTTTTAGATGCCTTGGCATCTACTATAGGCTATCGCGGTGGGTTGGATAAGGATTTATGGATTTTTGGCACACCAAATATAGTAGGTATTCTGGGGTGTTCAGTTATAAGATAGTTGTAGGTGTCTAAGGTAATTTGGCCATTCAAGAGAAGTTGCTCAAGTTCTAAATCTATATTGCGGTATGCTATATTTAATTCATTACGTGAGGCCTCCGAATAGACTTTGCTGTATAATAAATCAAACATTCTAATGTTATAATCTTCAATGTTCATCATAACCATACTCCCACCCTTGTCTGGTTTCATGAATCTGACATTGTTGAGATGAAGAATGTCATCTAAGATAGCTTTTTCTTCAGCACTAAGATTACCCATGTAGTCATTCTTGTTCCTATTCTTCAATAATGTTCTAATGTCAGATTCACAATGTCCTTCAAATAGTTGTACAACAGGGTGGTGTGGGGGGTAGAAAGTACTAGGTCTCTTAAGGGTTGAACATCCAACCATAAAGTTAGAGTCTTGGAAAAATAAAGCAAGATTAAGCTTTCTTGTGAATAATCTTAACTGTAGTATAGAGTCAACAATGCAGCCCTTTCTAGCTGGAACAAAGTTTGTGCCCTTAGATAGTAAGTCAGCCCGTTCACTATTTATCGTAAGCCGACTATAATTGTAAACACTAAAATCTCCTAGAGCATTGGTCACAATAATGCATGTTTCATTATATAAATTCATAGAGCTATCTATCTCCGGTAAGCATGCCATCCCCCCTTCCGTGGTGCAGTCCGAGGGTTGTAACCATAATTCTGGTAATTCGGCCTCATCTGCCTCTGATTCATCAGCCTCTCTGACCTCCTTAAAGGGGCTTGTTCTAAAGGGGCATCTACACCAGTATTGTCATCATCATGTGCCTCATTATCATATGGTAATAGATCCATATCATTGCTTTCTGTCATTTGATTAAATTGCCTCCTCGGTGGGTCTGTGTATGCCTTACCCTCCTCATAATCAGCTTTGTCCCTAAATAACTTTCTCTCTTTCCTACATTTAAGGTCACTAAGTTCAGTATGTACAGCATTAAAGACAGCATTAAATACATTTCTTTTAGCATCAAATAATAAATCGTTTATAATACTGGCATCTAATTGATTGATTTCCCTTAAAATCAAGGACATTTTTCTATTATTATCAGTGATAAGAATACGTAAAAGTTCACAACCTTGTCTATTAAACAACTGTAAAAGTTCTTTATGCAGATGTGAGTCCTTCTGTAAGCCAGTTGGGTATTTCCACATCCATAGTACTTTTGGAATTTGCTCCCTTTTAATACACTCTAACAAATATTCATTTTCTAGTTGTAACTTTTTATATTTATATAGCAGACCTCTGAACGAGTGTATTTGTTGGTCGATTGTTCCCTGGTTCATTCCCGGGACATCATTACCATGGTTTAAACCAAATTCAGTTTTTAACCAGTGTTCTACTGAAATGTTAGCGTTCTCCATGTGCCGTGGCTCATGAATATTGGCTAAGGCTAATCTAAGGCTCGCACATTTGAGCCGACATTGTCATTAATGATTTTGTCCACCTTAGTCGAGCCTTAGACAATACACAGTCTAGTTTTTTTGCTTCTATTCCTCCTGGACAAGCATCTGGTTGTCATGACAGTGGCGACAAGGAAGTGACGAACTCTGCTCCAACCAGTGGCTCTACTCCTCAGGTTCTGAATATTCATGAGCCACGGCACATGGAGAATGCTGACATTTCAGTAGAACACTGGTTAAAAACTGAATTTGGTTTAAACCGTGGTAATGATGCCCCGGGAACGTACCAGGGAACATTCAACCAACAAATACACTCGTTCAGAGGTCTGCTATATAAATATAAAAAGTTACAACTAGAAAATGAATATTTGTTAGAGTGTATTAAAAGGGAGCAAATTCCAAAAGGACTATGGATGTGGAAATACCCAACCGGCATACAGAAGGACTCACATCTGCATAAAGAACTTTTACAGTTCTTTAATAGACAAGGTTGTGAACTTTTACATATTCTTATCACTGATAATAATACAAAAATGTCCTTGATATTAAGGGAAATCAATCAATTAGATGCCAGTATTAAAAACGATTTATTATTTGATGCTAAAAAAAATGTATTTAATACTGTCTTTAATGCTGTACATACTGAACTTAGTGACCTTAAATGTAGGAAAGAGAGAAAGTTATTTAGGGACAAAGTTGATTATGAGGAGGGTAAGGCATACCCAGACCCACCGAGGGGGCAATTTAATCAAATGACAGAAAGCAATGATATGGATGTATTACCATATAATAATGAGGCACATGATGATGACAATACAGGTGTAGATGCCCCTTTAGAACAAGCCCCTTTAAGGTGGTCAGAGAGGCTGATGAATCAGAAGAGGCAGACGAGGCCGAGCTACCAGAATTATGGTTACAACCCTCGGACTGCACCACGGAAGGGGGGATGGCATGCTTACCAGAGATAGATAGCTCTATGAATTTATATAATGAAACATGCATTATTGTGACCAATGCTTTAGGATATTTTAGTGTTTACAATTATAGTCGGCTTACGATAAATAGTGAATGGGCTGACCTACTATCTAATGGCATGAACTTTGTTCCAGCTAGAAAGGGCTGCATTGTTGACTCTATACTACAGTTAAGATTATTCACAAGAAAGCTTAATCTTGCTTTATTTTTCCAAGACTCTAACTTTATGGTTGGATGTTCAACCCTTAAGAGACCTAGTACTTTCTACCCCCCACACCACCCTGTTGTACAACTATTTGAGGGACATTGTGAATCTGACATTAGAACATTATTGAAGAATAGGAACAAGAATGACTACATGGGTAATCTTAGTGCTGAAGAAAAAGCTATCTTAGATGACATTCTTCATCTCAACAATGTCAGATTCATGAAACCAGACAAGGGTGGGGGGGGTATGGTTATGATGAACTTTGACGATTATAACATTAGAATGTTTGATTTATTATACAGCAAAGTCTATTCGGAGGCCTCACATAATGAATTAAATATAGCATACCGCAATATAGATTTAGAACTTGAGCAACTTCTCTTGAATGGCCAAATTACCTTAGACACCTACAACTATCTTATAACTGAACACCCCAGAATACCTACTATATTTGGTGTGCCAAAAATTCATAAATCCTTATCCAACCCACCGCAGTGGCCTATAGTAGATGCCAAGGCATCTAAAACATTTAGTATAGCTAATTACGTTGATAGTCAAGTGAAAAATGTCCTTGAGAGCCGTGCAACTATAATAAAGGACTCATGGGACTTCCTCAGGAAAGTCAATCAAGGCTTATATGATAGGAACCTTATTTTGGTTACTATTGATGTATGTGATCTTTTTTCAATCATTCCACATGACTTAGGTCTGGAATGGTTCTACGACTATTTGTGTAGTAATACTACTCTTAAACATGAGACCATTCTGACCATTTGGACCTGCATGGAAATTATATTGGAAAACAATTTCCTTACATTTGAGGGCCATCTGTTTAGGCAAAGACAAGGTGTTGCTATGGGTGCAACTTTTGCTAATGTGGTTTTAGCACAATGTGAGGACCTATTTGTGCTACATTCTCCATACAGGGCTTCATGGGTATTGTATGGGTGATACCTTGATGATATTGTCCTGTTTTGGAATGGATCAGAACATGATCTGAATAGGTTTTTTTCGTATATCAATGGGACTACCAGTTTCCTGAGATTTACTATGAAAAAAGAACTAGACTATGTCAACTATTTAGATGTAACAATCAGGAAGGACTATGTCAACAGTTGCTTTACATCACAATTATACAGGAAACCAACTTATTCAAATACCTTACTACATTATACCAGTGCACACCCATTGCACCAAAAGAAGGCCCTTGTAAAGGGCCAATATGTCAGATTGGCCAGAATGGTATCTGACATTGAAGATTTTGCCAACGAGTGTGATGTAATGCTGAATATGTTCCTGAAAAGGGGTTACCCTGAGTCCTTGATTGTGGATATTATTCAGGAGGTTAAAAATAAGAGGATTAGTGGACACTTTACTGCATTATAAGGACATGGTAGTAGTAATCAGAACAATGGGAAGCAACAAAACATAGATTTTTCACGTGCACTTACACTTATACTTCTGACTTTAATAATATCAAGCATGTGATATACAAATACTGGAAAATCTTTAATATTGATAGTGACGTACTGGAAAAAATAGGGATTAGGCCTAGGATAGTATATAGGAGGGACACATCACTTAAAGGGCTACTCGAGAAAAGCCAGTGTGACCTGACTATGGGGAGTACTTTTAAATGTGGCAGATGTCCCAGTGCCCATTTATTATGGACACCAATAAGTTCAAGCTTAAAAATTTTGGATACATTACCAACAATAAGAGAATGTATTGTTATACTAAGGGGGTAGTCTATATTGCTGTCTGCAGAGTATTTAAAAACTACTACATGGGAAAAACTAAAAATGCATTGAGGCTCAGAATTTACCAACACCTGTATGATATTAGGCAGATGAACATGAATAATGCGTTATACAAACATAGTAGCAATCAACAAAACCATGCCTTTAGTTTTTTCATACTAGAACAAGTGGATTTGGGACGTCGGGTGGACCTGTAGATGATTATTTAGAATTCATTGAATTAAAATGGCAGATCAGACTGAATGCTTATTCCCTCCCAGGCCTTAATGACAGAATCTCATTAGCTTCGCTTTTGAAGTTAAAACATTTGTTTATGTTATAAAAACTCTTCTATGATTCATTAGTCACTATATCATCTGGTAACTTGCCCTGTTAGTAGTTTTTAAGTAGTATTTTATTAGACTATATGATAGCATTTTTTATATGTATGCTTATGCATTTATAAACCATTGTAATATAACTGTTTGATTTCTGACATGTTTTGATTATCTGGGAGGAAGTAATGTTGATGCTAGTAGTAAGCTGATTGGATAGACATAGTATTTTAAACTTGGGAAGCCAGGAATTAACAGTTCTGAAGAAGTCAAACATTTGACGAAAGCGCTTACCTTCTTGTTTTTATGTTTTATTTGGCTGCATTTTTTTATTTTATTTGTATCCTGTGTTTATTTTATGTATACTAGCCTTATTTTGCAGGTACAACGTGTGCTGTGATTTATATAAAGCTTTTTTACATCTACCAAGGCTCCGTCTTGTTGGTAAAGTTGCCCTGCATCTGCATTTCAGAGTTTATATTTGTGCAAGGTGATGCACAGCAAGGAGCAGCGCCAATTACATACTCATGCCACGCATCGCATTTAAATGTAAATAAGCATGGTTTTGTGGCTGGCAAGAGTGTTGATGGGCAGGAAACCATTTAAAGCAACACAAATAGTCATCCTGTTTACAGCAGAGCACAGTTGGTTACCGTGTTTGTGCGGAATGCCACAATGATTACGAGGGCATAACATATACGTTTCCATAGCTATCAGTCTTTTAGTGATAGAAATCTGGACAAAGACAAACATAATGGGTGGACAATGACCCAGAAATAGGGACAGATTCTACATATTTGCGTGTTAGAAATGTGCTAGAATAACAAGAGGTTTGTGTTAAGATATACTTTCTGAAGTTATAAGTCTGAAACTCAGATGTATGGAATTATTTAGTGACATCAGTCCTGAGATCATCCCAGTGATATGGCAGAAAACCACAAATTTTATAAGGAACAGACCAAAAGATATAAAACAAAACTCTGGACATACTGCAAAAATCTGGACAGTTGAGAGGTATCATATGTATATGGTCCAAACACAGTACAGGGCAGTGTATACAATGCAGAGTATTGTGAAATCCTGTTCGTGGCATTCCTCCCTAATGTTGCGTAAATAATCTGTAAGGGCACATGGACTGCTACATAAAATAAACACTCAGGGGATGTGTGTGTATTTAATAGGGACACACATATGAATTGTAGGAATGAACAACGGGAAAGATGACAGATGAAATAACCTAATGTACAGCAGATGAGGTCATGTCAATGGAAGACAGTTGTAACAGCAACACCAATCAGATATTATATGGTAGAGTAGGGACTGCACAGTGAAAATGTATATTATGTGACTGTCATACAAGTGACATAACAATGGGTAAGATGTCTGTGTGAGATAAGCATCCTTACATGAGCAATGCAGAGGAACTCTATCAGCACTACTAGATAGGGGCCAAGGGTACTAGCTGCTATTACAAGGGTCTAGGGAACTACTAAAGGGGCGGTGAATACCGCACAACATGGCTGGGCTAATATATGTCTTCAAGCAGATAGCCCAATGCCAACCTATGAACCTATGAACCTAGGGATGTTATATACAATTGGGGTAGGGTGCATTTTGTGAAACTGTGCAAACTGATTTCCTGAATATGAGTGTAATCTTAGCAAAGGACTCCAGAAAGTGGGACAAAGGTATAGGCTCATGGACAACATTAAAAGAAGCATGCACAATCATTGACACTATTAGAATACCATCAGTAATCTCTTCTATAACATTTGTGATTTAGAGTGATCAGAGAGGGCTCTGCACAAACACACTTGTACAATTATTATGACATGCCTGGACTTTATGAGGTTAATCATGCACACTGTCCTGACACTGTAACATCTGCTGCAGGTATTGGGAGGGACACTGCTATACCAATTAGATGTGTGACAGCTCTCTGTGGCAAAGATGGTGCACTTCAGTTACCCATCACTGGAAGATGTGTAGTGAGGTACATGAAGAAGGGTGCATTGTACTCAGTAATTTGTGTGATGAAGGCTGTGAACTATGGAGGTATTATGGCCTGTGATGTGGATGTCCTGCACATATTCAGTAGTTGTGTTACATACAGAGGAGTAGTCAGCACTGTGGCCACATGTTGGTGTATGTTCCACAAACCATCTTCCCCAGGATACAGGTCACATTCCTATTGCTCTGATTATAGGGTGTGATGTCTACATTATACTTGGGTTGGTTGTTTATTTTTCTGATGTAACAAATTATCCAATCTTTTTGTGTCATTACAGGTATTGCCTTAGCTGTGGAAGCAATATTTGGTGTGTGTTGATACTGTCTGTATTATACTAATATCACAGTTAGAGCCAATAATTGCCCACAATCTGTAATCCTTCAGACAGCTGTTTGGACACAGGATGTGTGTGTCACTTGTGATGTCTGTGACTTAAATAATGAACAGAAAAGGGCCTAGCAGACACCCCCGATGTATGGATCTGATCACTGGACCTGATATATAGGTCACTTCACACATTTCAACATATTTCAATGACATGTATGTTTTTACAGTGGTCTACCCACTTGGTAATGTAGGTGTCTATGGCCACATCTGACAGGGCTGAGTGAAATGCCTTGGGCTTGTCAAGTTTAAAAGGATGATAGTGCTGTCATCATGCATGCCCTTGATGAACTTTTTGAGGACATCTAACAGATGTAACAGACATGAGGTGCCATTAACAACTCACAAAGGTTTGTTGCATACAGCCGGGATATTACTAGTGTCCATTTAGTAAAAGGTTCACAATGACATGTTGGTCTACCTCACAGATGTGGAAAGTCAGGATGTGTGTAGATGCATGCCTCGGGTACTATCCTCCCCCCAACTCACATGGATGCATGTTGACATACACCCTTCTACAGGAAGAAAGTCTGTGTGGATGGTGTGTTGAAGTGTGTATTAAACTGTGTCAGGAAGGTGTATGTGCTGAGTCATGCAATAGGCGATCTGTGACATTGTCACAACCTATTGATTTTGTGTGATAGGCCTGTATCAAGGTAAGGCAGTGCATACTGGCTATCCTGATCTGGGCTGGGGTTGGAATACAATCTCCCATGCAGGTATCATTGAGAAACTCATCCAGCTGGGGATTAATGCTTACATCAGCAGATGCGTAATCAATTGTCTCACTGATAGAACACATACTGTGAAAGTTGGTAAATCAATCTGCACCAGGAGAGCTGTCCCCATTGGCGTACCCCACGGATTTGTGCTTGGCCCTTTATGGTTTGAACTGTATTTCTTGACAGTTGAGGCTAAAGTGTATGGCCTTTGGCTTACCGCATTTGCTGATTCTTGCAAAATGGGTGCAATCATTGAGTCCACCTATGATGATAACATACTATAGGAGGGGCTAACACAGACAAATGATTGGAGCAAAGCCACACAGTCTATAAATAAATGTAAACATGTGAAATGTGTCTTTATTTTGTCCTTTTGCAAAGTGGAATTGCCTACTAAATACAGCATTGACAACAGTTCCATTATGCTGAAACCTAGTGATGCAAGCGCTGGGAGCACACATAGATGGCAATTTCAATTTTGACCACCAAGTGTCCACACTAGTATTGAAAGCCATTGCTGTGCACATCATAAGTCATGCCATCATATTCAGATCTCAGGATTATATTACAGCACTGTATTTGAACCCCATCAGAACAGTAATAGAGTATAACTCTCTCTTTTGCATGTACCTTACCAGACACATGCAGCAGCTGGAGAGACCACAGGAGTTTCTCACCAAGAAAACACAGGGCATACAAACCATGCCCTGACATATGTGGAAAGACTAAAAGCCATGTTACTGTAATATGGATTGTATAGGATGAAGTGACTTCTGCCTGGCCTTCTAGCCAGTCTCTGACCCTGCCCAGGTGGGAATATTGTGTATCCACAAGTCAGATATAGCTGATGACATCAGTAGTGTCTGGTGAGGAGAATATTGTAAGAGCAGTGTCCTACATGCTGGTGTAAAAGGCTCTCTGCAATGTCAAGCAAGTGCACAAACACACACACACACACACACACACACACACACACACACACACACACACACACACACACTCCACAGTTGCTACAGTGAAAACAGAACCCCTGTCTATTTAAGTACACATATTACATAGCTCAGTACTTTACACAAGTGCCATGACACAAGTCTGACTTTTACAAGGCTGCAGGACAACTTATATTGGATGGCATCAGCTGTGCATGTAGGAGAGATGATGTTGAGAGGCTTGCATGAAATGGATGTGTAAGCATGTGCAAGTGTCAAAACACTGCCACTTCATATGATTGGAGTGGTAACTGTAAGATACACACTTATGCTCTTCTGGATAGATAGACTCACACCCACAGTTGGCTGCAGTGAGAACAGAACCCATACCTATCTTAGTACACAGACTACAGAACTCAGTACTTTACACAAGTGCCATGGCACAAGTCTGACCTTTACAATGTAGCAAGACAACTTATAGTGAATGACACTGGCAATGGACGTAGGAGATAATATGAGAGGCCTGCATAGATTCATAGCTTCATAGATTCATAGGAGTTTACTACAATAATGGCCTTAGGGCCTTTACAAGCCTAGCCATGTAACAACCCAAGTACCCTTATTGAGCACAGTTAGATGTTCATTATTAGCAGAACAATTTTGTGATCAGCACCAACTGCCCCTGTCCATGAGGGACATAACTGCCACTCTGAGGAAACCTTACGATCACCAATCCAGTTGTCAAGGTTGCGCTTGAGTATGGTCATTGAGGAGAGGTGCTTCACATGCAATGGGAGCCTATTTCAGAGGAGAAGCAATCATTGGCAGATATATCTGTCTCTCCAGCATATCCTGTTTATGTCACCTGCTGTATTTCGATCCCTGAAGCAAATTATTCTTGTCCCATTTGATTTGTGAATGTCCAGCATTTCCAGTAGGGCAGGGTCTGAGACTGCTCTGTAGGCCAGGCGCAGGTCACCTCTCAGCAGTCTGTATGATACTGAGTACAGTGACAGGGCTCAGTCTTTCCACGTATGTCATGTTTTGGAGGTCCTGGATTCTCCAGGTCAGAAACCTCTGTGGTTTCTCCAGTCGCTACAGGTATCTGGTGAGGTACATACAAAAGGGTGCACTGTACTCAATTAGTGTTCTGATAAGGGCTAAATACAGCAGAGGTATGACCTCCCTGGTCATGGATGCAGTGCCCTTATTTATGAGATGCTCAATGTAGAACTCATGTCTTGCCACTATGGACACATAGTGATCGAATTTTAGATTGCTATCAACCTATGTTCCCAAGTCTTCCAGCACTGAGTTTGAGCTTAGAAGGGTGCTATGTAAATTATAATTAGTAGGGGTACTGCTTTGCCAAAAGGGACAATGAGGTATTTTTTGTGCTAAGTTTTAGTTTGCGAGTTTGGCACCAATCATTTGTCTGTGTAAGACCTTTTTGTAACATGTTAAAATTGTTGGGGGACTCTGTATGCTTGTGCAGACTTGATAAACCACAGGCCATCTACTTTTGCTGGACTTCATAGAAATAGTTTCCAAACAGTAGAGAGCCCAGCACAGATTCTTGTGGTACTTCACTGGTAACTGGTCTACTGATGGAGGTGGACTCTCCAACTTTTACAGTGTGCATTTTGTTGGTGAGTCAGTTGGCTACCCATCTAGTAATGTATGGGTTAATTTCCAGATGGGAGATTTTCTCGATGGTACCTGAATGAGGGATTGTGTCAAAGGCCTTGGCTAAATAAACATAGACAGTATTTCCTGTTTTCCCTCATCCAGGGCTTTGGGGACATTATCAAAGAAGTCCAATGGGATTAATAAGCAAGATCTACCCTTAGCTAAACCAAAATGGGCCAGACCAAGAGTGTTGAAGGTCACCTATGTCCCTGTGGATAAGGTCCATGATGATTATTTCTGTAGCCTTTCAGATAAGGCAGGTTAGGCTTATGAGTCAATAGTTCCCAGGATCAGTTGATGGATGTGTACGCATGTTCAACTGTGAAGATAGCTCTAGTTCTGAATGTTACCAGACTGACGTGCATTACATATCATACAACATTTGATATTAATTTATGTAGCATAGTTGATATATGTGTGAAAACTACTGAGACACCAGGACTGCAGTGCATGGGGGAGGCAACACATGGTCGCATTGTAAATAAATTATATATTGTCAGATAGGGCCTTCAATTTGTTATGTTTCCACATTTAGTTTCATGGCATAAAGAGTAAATAGTAATAGTGACTGTGCCTAGTGCAACAGTGAGCAGTGGGTTTACATGACAGTTGGTAAAGTGCTTGCACCTAGAAGATGCACATTTCCATTACTTTCATTGTTTGTGCATAGTAAAATACTATGCAAATGCGAGCCACCTTACTAAAGTCTGAGAGTTAGTATTGAGTCTATGAAACATACCTGCTGCTTAGCTGAATCTGTGGCAGCAGATATAAATGCATTAACACATTTATTTTTGAGCCCAGATGATACTGGGTTCAAAGACAAGTGTATCTCATACTTTTACATAAACAGTGATAATGAATTGACATGAATTCTTTAAAGTACATGTGTTGCTGTGTGTTAGCATAGCACATCAGTATTAAGTGGCACTGAGTAGAGGTAATCTCAGTATTGTACAGCCTCTCACTATTGCTTGTAATTGGTGTGCGATGCAAAGCTCTGTGCAAACATAGAGGCCAAAAAGTGAAGGGATCCATTGTTTATTCTAGTACTGATGTGTGTTGTGTGTAATTCTATTTTTGACCAGATTATAGGTGTTAAAATGGGGTAGATAGGAAAGTGGTAAAATGGGGAGCAAGCACGGGGAAGAGCAAAGAGAAAGCAATACAGGAATGTGTAGGAGGGAGGTAGGAAATAATCACAGCTATCCATTTCTTTAACAGTAAAAACTGATAATATGTGCAGAATATTAGCTGAATTTGAACTGTCACCTCCACAGAGAGGGGTGACAACAACATAATCATGTTGTATAGACAACTGGACTAAATCAAGCATGTCAAGATCACAGATGTGCGAAATGGAGAGCTATGTGTGGGATTATATATATATATATATATATATATATATATATATATATAGGTTAAATCCTGAAATATCGAATTTCAGAATCTGGAGATCATAAATCCGAAACCTTAAAATCTGGAAACCCCAGAAGTGCGAATTTCAAAATTGTGACTCCTACACTAACCATACACCACACACATACACATACCCCTTCCCCCCCACACACATAAACACACAAATCTACACTACATACAAGCAGGGGGCAAGCCCCTCTCCACCCCCATGTGGGGGTCTGCGCCTCCCACCCCCTACTACTTCGATATACTAACTCCAAATTTGCACTACACAGACAAACATACAAAAACACCACCATACAAGCTACTTTTCCCTTGCACACACACATCACAGTAATAAAACACACTGACACACACTAAAGCCCCTAACCAAACCCTTAAACATAAATACTTACCTGAACTTCCAGCTATCCATTCACACAGTACAACACCAGAAGTGCTACTTCAACATCTCCATAATATGCGATTTTGAAATTCACGTTTCTGGGGTTTTGGAGTTTTGAGCTTTTGGCTTTATAATCTTGGGATTCTGAAATTCGATATTTCAGAATTTTGGGATTATAAAGTGTTCCTATATATATATATATATATATATATATATATATATATATATATATATATATATATTTTTTTTTTTTTTTTTGTGGAACAGGTGTCCATTTTTTTATTCAGTAAGAGAGGAAGAGAGGAATACTGGGTAAGGGACATAGGTATATCTGGGTCAGGTAAGTTGGGCAGATGAAGAAGCAAATGCAAACAAACAAGACAAACAAGACAAGACACAGGGATGGTGAGGGACACAAAAGGTTGGGTGACATCATGATTGAGGTGAGGGAGGGGACAATACATGCTCATGCCAGTCAAACTTGGAGACAGTGAGAATCAAGTCCTCAGTCACTGGACTGTCATCACTGTCCCCTTACTCCACTGGCAGCTGGAGTGCTTGATGTTGTGTCCTCTTACATACAATGAGGGAGAGCAGCCTTTCCATCTGGTGTAGGTGTACACCAATGGTGTGGTGCACAACCCTATGCACCAACCTTGGCATCTTCCGGTGGGTGATAAAATCCTCATCTCTGCCACTGTTCCTACAGGATACCACTGCACCAGGTGCCAGGGCAGTACTAGCTGAGGGTGCAGGTAGTGCAGGGGCAGCAGAGGCAGTGCTGTCAAGTTGGGTCCTAGATGTGCTGGGCATCAGTTCTGGATCCAGTGATGCGGGGCCAGGCTGATCAACTGGGGCTGGCCTATCTCGCTGTGCTGTGTAGTATTTAGTGATCCGGTACACATTTATGACATTGAAACATTTTGATGACACATAATACAATATAAAAAAGAGAGACAAGGGTTGGGGTGAAATATAAAAAAAGATAAAATTAGTACCATCATATGTGACATGCAATGCATTAACACAATTATACAACTATTTTATCTGACATATTACATTTCAGTATACATAGTAGCCAATACACACTATAGCAATAAACTGCTGAAAGTAATCCTTGAAATGTACATATATAACACACATGCATGAACCAGTTATACAGATTACAGTTAACTGCAAGGCATTTATGCCATTTGTAGTGAGTTTAATTTAATGTAAATATTATTAAAGAAATGGAGTACTGCATAGCTGTAACTTGTGGTATTTGAACCCATAACCTCTGACTACAGTCTTATATCTGACTCATAAAGTTGGTTTGTGCTACAGATTAATGGATGCAAAACATTTTCTTCCACAGCATTGATTCTCTATTTTTGCCACAGAAGAAGTGCTGCTCAGACATCATCAGGAATCATTCATAAATACAGCTGACAGTTTGAGGTGTTACACATGCATGTGTGTGACCCGACAAGGTCCTTGTATATAGATCCATTTGTGGATGTGTCTTATTTAATTGTGAAGGCCATCAAGTCCAGATAGCAGAATTATATTTACAGAAATATAGTAGACAGCATACCCTCAGTCATATATCTGAAAACTCACTAAGGGTTCACTATCTAAAGTGTTATAAATTAGAGTAAATATAATGGGAAATGGAACAACAGTAAAAAAAATGTCTGGTATGTCCTGTATTGGAACCCAGGACCATGTCTATGGCAGTCCTACACTCACACCTGTTGCCACAAGAATGTTGAAACAATACTTGTCTATTTTACAGTTTATTGCTATAAACTGCACTGTCACAACAGTAAAAATAGGTTGCACGCCCTGTACTAGAACCCAGGACCATCTGTACTCCAGCTTTACACTTATACCTGCTGCCATAGGACTAGTGATATGACATTTCCATTAATTCCTACTCATTCTTATGTTCTCTGTGTTAACCACCATGCAACTCTGCTTAGCGTATTTGCGTGGTGCCCAACAGAATTACTTGAATGTATCCATTTTCAGTTGTTGGCTGTCTGAGTCCTGTCTGTAGGTGTTCAATGACTGCAACTTTTGGGGAACCTTGCTAACTGCCATGAACTTTTACACTTTTACAGACACCCTGTCTACAGGTCTTCTGCAGGTATTCTGTCTGCTTTCTGTGTGGCCACTAATCTAGTTTGTACACTACTAAGTGTCATGCAAACGAGATAAGCTCAGCCAAACCTGACACTGATTTTCTCTGTTTTCCTTGTTTGTACTAAGCTGTGCACCTCACAAACACTAGCAAAAAATATATATATGGGAAAAGTAGTCAAAATGAAGAAAAACAAACTATGAAATAAACACTACAAAATGTTTGTTAGTACACATAAAATATTTCTACATAAATCTGGACTTGAACTATCACTCCACTGAACCTTCAGAACACAGTAAGGGTGCCTTATCACTCTTTGCCACACAAACAGCTTTGCAGTGGGGAACTGAAATCATTCTGCATACAACTAACTGCAACCTCATCCACAGTACTAAGAAACTACATAACAGCTATTTGTACATGTATAAATTCCACATGTAGTGAACTGAGTAATCACGCAAGTATTTAGGACTACTGCTTGCAAAAATGCAGCTCTGTCTTACCTCCCTGTGTTTGTAGCTCATCCTTGTCTTATCTGACAGTAATCTGAGACATGCAATCTGTAAGGCATTCTACATCCTTGTCCTTAAAATATGTGAAGATATTAAATGGCAATAATATACAGCTGTCAACAAATGAAGGGGAGGTTGGTTGTTAATGAACAGAACCTGTGAATTGTGTGCTGCATACTAACATTTTCAACCTCGATAAAATTACTTATATACACTTTGCAAGCCTAACCTGACACATCTACTGGAGGTAGGGCATTCTGCATTGCTCTTGTGTTTTCCTTCTACATACCAGTAGTCATTCACAGTTGCAATCCATTAGCAACAAACACTGAAGGAGTGCCTGCACTATGTTTATATCTCCTGCACATAGCCAAACATTTGGGATTCAGCAGTTCTAATGAGTTCACACCTCATTTGCATCTTCACCATGCTAACAGACCTGAATCTACACCATAAAAAGGCAACTGTGTAGCTAGGGAACCTGAAGGTAAGGGACTTGTTTATGTGGAGAACAGAGAAGAGGCTATTACTTTTGGATATATCTGCACAGAAGGCTACTGAACTTTAGAAGATATGCTTGGATTTTTCAGCCATATACTGCAGATGCTGAAATGTAATTTAAGAAAAAAAACTGTTTCATATGTATTTATTTATTTATTTAACCTTTGTTTACCAGTGTAGTTCAACTGGGCAAGAGCCCGTTTTCAGTGGAGGCCCAGGGAGAAAAGCTCCAGAGTCAGTTCAATTTTACATGGATTTTGCAAGTTACAGACATCACATTATATTACAATGTTTAGATTGACTGGAATAAGACATAATTATACAGATAGATAAACAGGCCAAGCTAGTATACAATCAGGATATTAAGCAGCTAAGTAGAAAACGAAGATGAGTGTGAATGCTCATAAAAATAGAAGTTAGTTAGTGTAAATAAGTAGTGAGATAGGTGAATAGAGTGTGATAGGGAAAGAAGGGAAGAGGAAGGAAAGAAGGATAAAGGTGAGAAGAGGACAAAGGAATAATATTTAGGGAGAGGTATGAAGTTAGTGAGAAATAAGGTAGTTAGGAAAGAGGACAGGTGGTGGTTCATATGTGCTAGTGGGGGGGGGGGTAAATGGAAAAACTAATGTGGAAAAGGAAGTGAGGGTGATAGCAGTTGAAGTAATAGGTTGTGTGTTAAGTTATTAGAGATGGGGTAGAAAATGGCATCCGCTGCAAGCTTTAAGAATTCTGTAGGTAGGTTGTCAGCAGCAAGTGTAATGGGTTTGAGTTTAGAGAGTATTTTTTTATTGTACAAGTTTGTACTGGTTTAAAGGAGAAGGTATCATTTGACTCACTGTGTATAGATGGGATAGTGGGAGGTGTACTGGGATAGTATTTGATAAGTGAGTGTATAAGATTTGTGAAGAATGTAATGAATTGAACAGATATGCTTTCGTTATTGCAAGTGGTTGTAGGGGTAGGTGTGGACGAATGTCCAGATTGTAAGAGTTTTTTTTTTTATGGCAAACCAATTTTTTGAGGGATTGTTTTGGTGTTGTTGTTGAATTACAGTGTTGCATGTTTTTTTTTTTTGTCTTGTTTGACTTGGGACTTGGCTTTGTTTTGAAGTTGTCTGTAGTGATTAAGGTTAAAAATTTTTGTTAGTATGCCAGAGTGCCCAGGCTTTGTCTTTTTGCTTGAGTAGAGTTCTTGTGTCCCTTGATAACCAAGATGCATAGTTAGATTTTATTCTGGTAGTTCTGCAAGGTGCAAGCCTACTAATATGTCAAGGAAGATGGCACTAAAATAGAGCACAGTGAAAACAAGGGAAGAGTTTTGAGAGGAGACCAGTCACAGAGTTTTAAAACAGAGTTGAATGTCTGAGCATTAAAGTCTTTTTTGTTGCAGATCTAACGGTAGGTGTTGTGTCTGTGGAGATTAAGATGTTGTCTGAGGAAGAATGTAGCAAGATGATCACTGATTCTATCGGGGAGACAGCCTGATTGGAAGCCTAGAGAAGGTTTGCTAGTTAGAGTCCAGACTAGTATTGATAGTCTTTTGGTGGTTTTACCAATTTAGCAAATGCTACTGTGATTTGTATGCATTACTTAGAAGTGTACCAATGTCATATTTGTTGGGGCATTTCACAGGTATACATGATTGGCAAATGGAATGTTCTGTATTAAATCTGTATATGTTTCAGGGACAGCTCATTTGGCAGCACTTTTAGCATTTCACTGATGGTTTGTTAGCAAAATATGTCATTTGTCTGTTCTGTTGGGGGTAGGGGAGCAAAGCTGTATTTCTGTTTTGGCACAAACAAGGATATGTTGCTATTGTTACTCTCCTTTGTTTTGCACCCAGCCTTGCTTTGTGTGTGAATGTATAATGTTACAACCACACAATTCCTTTTGTTCATATTTCAGATATGTAGACTGTTTTATGTTTCTCCAGTGGATAATACTGAAATGCTACCTTTTCTGTTTTATCTGGGAATAGGTATTTTTAGTTAAGTGATACTTATGTGTATTATTCTTCTGTTGTGTTTTAAAACACCTAGGACTATGGCACCCAGGTGTCTCAATACTCAAAAAACACCCTTCAGTGACCCTGAGAATCAGGTCATTGTGGAAACTCTTAGGTGACATGGTGCCTTTCTGCTTGAGAGGGGACCTGGAGATATGTCAGGCAGAAGGCAGATGTGGCATCAGATAGTTGTAGATGTGAATTCAGTAGGTGGTCACAGCAGGACATATGATCAGGTGTGCCATAGGGCCACAGACATGATCTCATCTGCATGGAGGAGAGCAGATGCAGTGGCCCATGATTAGCTGGGTGCTGAGTGGCTTGCTACAGAGTCACCACTAACAGAAAATGAAGAGTTGCGGTCCACAGTCAGGAATTCTGACAGCTCCCAGGAAAGTACACAACAACATGTCCTTGACATTGGTGCTACTGTTTCAGGGACAGCAAGTATGCCCCAGAAGGAGCTCCCAGGTAGGCTTATGTATCTCCATTGTTAAATACTCTTGTATAGTAAAATATTTACATCGATACATTAGTTCTGTTTAACAATAAATTGGTTTGGGGGGTATTGTAGAATGCTACAGTTAACAACACATTCTGACTAATTACACATGGGGCTTAGGTTGAACTTGTCAACCAAGTTCTTGTTGAAATTATGGTTAATGGACATATAAAGGGCAAAAATCTTTACTTCCTATATTACTGTTAATTGTGATGATGTTGTCCTTACCTTTTGCTTAACTTCTTCCAGGTCCATCCAGCATAGGGAGCATACCATCATCTGCAAATGGTAAGCCAAATATTTTTATGTCAGTACTGATGAGCAGTTCAAAGAAATATTTAGTGTGTGATGTTGGTGTCAGGACTGTTGTGTGTATTGCTGTACTGTCTGTAACAGTGGCACCACTGTTAGTTTGTTAGCATATACTGGACTATAGTAGTGTAGGTATTAATTTTTTCCTCTGTTTGTTGCTTATTATCTGAGGTTTTCCTTACAGTGGGAATGTGAGACTTCTATCAACTAATGTCAGAGTATCAGCAGACTTTCATGATGATGGTGGCCAAACAGAGTAACAGTCAGGGGGATGCAGAGGTTGAATATGACACTGAGGCTGACATGCAGCCATCACCTGTAATTCCATTGGACACAGCCAGTAGGCCTACGCTTACCCATTACAGAAAGCATTCAGATATAGGACAGGTGGAGGGTGAGACAATTAATCAGAGAAGTGTGGTTACTGCAGATTTAGTGCCTGTTGACTCTGGCTATAGCCAAAGTGTGGGCAAGGTGCCATGCCAGAGGGTTGTTAGGGGTGCACAGAGGAGGCCTGCTGTCCATCCTCCATCTGATCCAGTTGTCTCTTCCCATGCCACTCAATGTATGTTTAGGGCCATCGTGTAGGAACAGGCACGTTGCCAGAGGACCTCCAGAGAAATGTTTAGAGTTGTAGATGTGGTACAGGCTGACATCCATGACTGCTTCCACCATGTTGCAGATTCAATGGATCAGATGAATGACACATTGGAACAGGCAGTGTTTGTGATGGAACATCTGCTGGGAGGAGTAAGGCATCATCGTGGGTATAGGTCAGCCACATCATCTGCTGTTAGCCAACGTGGTCATGCCTGATCATGCTCCCATACTGGCAGTACTTCCACAGCTCCATCAGTGGTTGAGCTGTCCACACCCAGACATGACAGACCATGGGTTCATGGTCCTAGACATCCTCATCCAGCAAACATCAGTCATGGTCAGTTAGGAGCAGTTCATCTGACCATGGGAGTGGACATGCCAGTGCAACTCCTGACAGAGCCAGTTCTCTTGGTTGGGAACAACAACGATGAACTTCCACCACTAATATGCACAGCTCACACTGTCTGATATATCAAGATGTAGAACTAGCACAGAGCTTGGCTATATTCATGCAGATAGTCACACTGGTGGACCCACACAGACACACACACACAACAGTTACATGATTCAGCTGTAAAGCTTTAAACTCATTTTGTCTCACTGGCTATTTGTTACTTTATTCAAATTTCTGCCTGTTTCTCTTTCTTACACACACCCACTCACGAACCTTTTGTGTCAGCCTAGGCTTCCTGACCACACACACACAACATCCTGAGCAAATGATGGTAACTGTGCCATATCCCTGTTTCCTATCTTTTGGATTCAAGGATACATAAGCTTTGTGTAACAACCAAAAACAGGATCCAACACAGATTTATTGGATAGTCTCTCTCTAGCACCTCGGCTTTCGCCTTCAAGGAGAATACTATCAAATACATTCACACATATTTATACCATAAAAAATTAATTAATTAAACAATTTAACAATTAATTACAAAAAAACTTTCCAATTGCATTCTACATTAATTCCACTTGGTGTCATAGTACCGTATTTTAATATAAAAACTGTCTCTTTATATAAAAGTTTCTTTTTAGCTATTTCATCATTTTTATCTACATTAATATGTTCTAGAATAGTAGCAAACATGCCTTCTGGATCACTATTATGATAATCCTTAAAATGCATTGCAAGGGGGCTTTCTATTTTTTTATTTTTTATGTCTCTTACATGCTCCTGCAGCCTTGCTTTAATGGCACGTTTGCTTTCCCCTATGTAAAATAGTCCACACGGACACTTCAATGCATATACAACTACTTCTGTGTTGCATGAAAATTTTCCAGTAGATTTAAAATATTTCCCATTTATATACTCAAATGTTTTACTTATATATTGACAAGAAATACATTTACCACACTGATAAGTTCCCATTAACTTCACATCTATATTTAAATTCACCTTTGGTGTAAAAAAATCTAGCATGAACCAACATATCTTTAAGGTTTCTACCTCTCTTGTAGGAAAAAGTAATATTTTTTGGAAATATATCTATCAAATCTTTGTACTTAAATAATGAAGTCCAATAAAATTGAATTGCCTGTCTGACTTCTTCCGATAATAAATCGTAAGTCATTACCATATACACTTTATCCAAATATCTAGATTTTTGTTTCTTATCAAAATATTTATTTCTTTTCCTACCCTCCTTCCATACATTACTTTCGTTTGCCTTATTTAAAGACAATTCTACTTCTTTTGCATCATAACCTCTTCTAATAAATAACTGTGAAGTTTTTTCTAGTTCTATATCAACTTCATTTGTATTATTACACAATCTCATAACTCTTATAAATTCTCCATATGGGAGAGATTTCATTAGATGTAACGGATGGTAACTATGTCCATCCAAAAAATGTAAACTTTCTTCAAATTTACGATATACTTTAGTAGCAATTTTACCATTTTCCTTTCCCTCTAAAATTAAATCCAAAAAATTCACTTTTTTATCTAACTGGAAACCATCAAACTTCAATTCAAATTCATTTTTTTGTAAATTAGCCATAAAACTATGTGCTTCCTGTCTTCCTCCCTTACAAATAAAAATTAAATCATCAATGTAACGATAATATTTAACTACATATTTTTTAAAAAATTCCATTTGATATAAAAACTCCATCTCAAAAAAATACATCATTATATTTGCATACATAGGGGCAAATACTGCCCCCATTGCTGTGCCTTTCAACTGATGGAACAACTGCCCGTCAAAATAAAAATAGTTGTTTTTAAGGCAAAATTCTACCAATTCAATAATATAAAAAGATTGTGGACTATCTCCTAAAATTTTTTCCAATGCTTTTAAACCATACTCATGTTTGATACTTGTGTATAAACTTTTTACATCTGCTGTTAACCAGTACATATCCTTAGTCCATACAGTCGGTAATATTTTTCCTAAAAAATCAAAGCTATCTTTAATAAAAGATGCCTGTTTGATAACATGTGGATATAAAAAACTATGTAAAAATGTACCCATGTTATGTAAAAAATAATTACATGCTGACACAATAGGACGCCCCGGGGGGGTGATGAATATTCTTATGCACTTTCGGTAAGCAATAGAATGTAGCTATTTCACAATTATCTATCTTAAATTTCTTACATATATCATCCTTTGAAAAATAACCCAACCGGTATCCTTTCTGAAGTAAATCATCAAATTGTTTTACAGCTTCCTCATATTCTTTAATTTCACATCTACTGTAGGTTTCACTGTCATTTAAATGTTCTAAACACATTTGAGCATATTGTGTGTAATGCATCAATACAACTTTATTGCCCTTATCTGCTGGTTTTATTATTAATTCATGGTTTTTAATTAATCTCTGTAGGGCCTGCCATTCCAATCTGGTCAAATTGTAAATGATACTATTAACCTCAAAATTACTATAAATTGACTCAATTACAAAATCAATCATTGCTGAAAAATTCTTAATCCCCTCATGTAAAAAAGGTGGAACAAAATGACTTTTAACCATCACCTTAGATGTATCCAACTGACTATAAGCATTATTATTAATAACAGAAGCTTCATCTTCTGACATGCAAGAATAAAAACTGTCATTTGAATCATCCAAAAAGGAAGAAGACATATTATTACTTTCATCATTAACAAACATACTCTTATCCTTGTTTTGAAAAAAGCAGGTTAAATGTAACTTACGTATAAAACGATATATGTCACTTTTTAAAACATATAATCTTGGTAATACAGTTGGAATAAATTTCAAACCACGATTAAGCATAGAAATTGTTGCATCATCCAAATTTATACCACATAAATTTACTATATACGCTTTGTCCACATTATGTCTATTTACTTCTTTATCAAAAAAAGTTGAGTCAATTCCTTCTAACTCGTTTGTACCTTTGCGCAGATGTATGGGCTTCTGCATATTGTCTCTGTCCGTTTTCCACCATCGAGTCATTTTCTCTGTATCTATCTCTCTCCCCATTTTCAACCCGCTTGCCTCTACGAAAGGGCTGCTGAAAATAATTTGGATTTTGTGCTGCTGGAAGTTCCGGGAACTCCCCTGTTTCTCCTGGTTCACTCTCCCATTCTGTCGATACATCCAAATACGCATTGGAACCACCATTATGCCTTTGTCCTTCCTGATCTGCAAACCTGACGCCTCTATGTCGTCTCTTGCTGTTGATTGGACGGGAGAAAGCTGAATCTCCAGCATAGTCTTTGATGTCACGATTGAGCTTATATTTTTTAACATTCAATAGTTCTTTCTCTAACTCAAACAGTTTACTCTGAATATCTTTAAGGCACTGCTCCATACGAGCCGAACCAATAGCACCTGATAGTGTTTCACAAGCAGTAGAGATATCTGTTTTTAACTTAACTTGTTTCACCTTGTCCCGTTCAACTAAAATACTAACCCATTCAATAGAGCAACGATGGGCAGCTGTTACCCATCTTTTATGAAATACTTTATCAGTTTCATCTTGTAAATCAAATGGGGTAGTAGGATTTTTAAAGGCTCGTAAGCCCCTCGGTGTAATATCAAGTTCCAAATATCTTTGTAAACTCAGACAATTTAAATATACCGCCAGTTCTTTAGCCATGAGTTTATCCAGTTTATCAAACATTTTTTTCATATCTGCAGGTAAAGAATTACCTACTCATTGTCCAACATTGGAAAAAGGATTATCCGTTCTTCTCAGTTGTTCTTTCTGTAAAAATTTCTGCCAAAAAACAACCTGTTCTTCTTGGATTACTCGGACATTTGTTCTTTCACCACCCGATGTAGTAAATTGCTCCATAGTAGTTTGACTCATTTCTATCGAGTCTTGCCTAAAAGTTCTAGGCACATTAAGTGAAGGATCACTAGACATAAAATATTATATCACAACCAAAAAAAATAAAAAATAAATCCAAATGTAACAACCAAAAACAGGATCCAACACAGATTTACTGGATAGTCTCTCTCTAGCGCCTCGGCTTTCGCCTTCAAGGAGAATACTATCAAATACATTCACACATATTTATACCATAAAAAATTAATTAATTAAATAATTTAACAATTAATTACAAAAAAACTTTCCAATTGCATTCTACATTAATTCCACTTGGTGTCACAGTACCATATTTTAATATAAAAACTGTCTCTTTATATAAAAGTTTCTTTTTAGCTATTTCATCATTTTTATCTGCATTAATATGTTCTAGAATAGTAGCAGACATGCCTTCTGGATCACTATTATGATAATCCTTAAAATGCATTGCAAGGGGGCTTTCTATTTTTTTTATTTTTGATGTCTCTTACATGCTCCTGCAGCCTTGCTTTAAAGGCACGTTTGCTTTCCCCTATGTAAAATAGTCTACACGGACACTTCAATGCATATACAACTACTTCTGTGTTGCATGAAAATTTTCCAGTAGATTTAAAACATTTCCCATTTATATACTCAAATGTTTTACTTACATATTGACAAGAAATACATTTACCACACTGATAAGTTCCCATTAACTTCACATCTATATTTAAATTCACCTTTGGTGTAAAAAATCTAGCATGAACCAACATATCTTTAAGGTTTCTACCTCTCTTGTTGGAAAAAGTAATATTTTTTGGAAATATATCTATCAAATCTTTGTACTTAAATAATGAAGTCCAATAAAATTACTTTTTAAATCTACTGGAAAATTTTCATGCAACACAGAAGTAGTTGTATATGCATTGAAGTGTCCGTGTGGACTATTTTACATAGGGGAAAGCAAACGTGCCTTTAAAGCAAGACTGCAGGAGCATGTAAGAGACATCAAAAATAAAAAAATAGAAAGCCCCCTTGCAATGCATTTTAAGGATTATCATAATAGTGATCCAGAAGGCATGTCTGCTACTATTCTAGAACATATTAATGTAGATAAAAATGATGAAATAGCTAAAAAGAAACTTTTATATAAAGAGACAGTTTTTATATTAAAATACGGTACTATGACACCAAGTGGAATTAATGTAGAATGCAATTGGAAAGTTTTTTTGTAATTAATTGTTAAATTGTTTAATTAATTAATTTTTTATGGTATAAATATGTGTGAATGTATTTGATAGTATTCTCCTTGAAGGCGAAAGCCGAGGCGCTAGAGAGAGACTATCCAATAAATCTGTGTTGGATCCTGTTTTTGGTTGTTACATTTGGATTTATTTTTTATTTTTTTTGGTTGTGATATAATATACATAAGCTTTGTGTCTGATGCTCTGGGTGCATAGCTGACTTAGTGCTTAGTGTATCTGCATTTGTGATATTATATTGGTCTTAGAAAGTTAAACCGTTGATAGCATCATACTTTTTTGCATCGGTATTGTTAATGATCTTGTAAGGGTTGTGAAGTCTGAAACTGAAATGTGTCTCATTACTTTCTGACTTTTCTCTTTAATGATTTTCTAGTACAAACATATGGTGCTAAAATGAGGGCATACAATGGCTATCAGTACTTTTCAGAGGTATGACTGTATGAATCTTTGGGTCTATATTATATTCTCGAAAGCTGACAATGTCGAAGCTGACATTGTCGACATGAGAGTATCGAACGCTCAGAATCTCGAGCGTGTAAACAGAAATCTCCATAAGGGGAGATTTCTATTTACTGCTATGTAGTGCGGTCTTGGAGTTGGCATATTTAAGTAGCGGGGTGTGTGTGGGGCGCAGCCCCCCACGTGGCGGGTGTAGCTGCCCCCTGCTTAAACCTGTTAGGGTACTTTTTTTAATTTTTTTGTCTTTTTATAAGGTCAATGTTTGAAGACATCGACCATATGGTGTCAACCATATGTTGTTCGATGTTTTCAAACATCAGTCTTATAATATAGACCCGAATCTTTGATGACTGAGGCCTACTACTTAATAATGCACACATATAAGCCAAATAAGTCTCTGCTGTCACATGTTAAGGTAATTTCTGTAGAAATCACCCGCCTTTGACTTGCTTATACTACCAAGTAACAACATGCAAGGATATGCCAGTAATTTATATTGTTACACAATACATTCCAGGTTCAACACTTACCTTGTAAATCCAACAGCTGCTACAGTTTTAGTTCATGGTTGAGTATGCCTGTTGCCAGGAGAACACAACCACTACATGGGTAGGTTAAGAGTATGAGAGTTACCAGGCATCAGTGTTACTATATGTATGTGCATAGGAGGAAGGTTTTAGCTCCTTAGGTGGTGATTGAGGGTGCTATGCATTATCGCTTAGCCAATGCAAGGGCATATTGAGGACACCTATGTCTGCCTATACCCACAACAGCTGCTGATTCCCACTCTGAATCCTCACCTGTGTGTAACTGTGGTAACCTTGTCATTGGTGGTGGGATATGTGCTGCTTCACCGTGTTGATCCTGCTGAAGCTGTTGTCTCAGGAGAACATAGACTGGGCTGCAGGGCTCACTCAGATGTATCTAGGCACTGGAACTGTGACATCAGCAGCCCAAACACATGTTCTAAGATATTTCTGGTTTGAGCGTGTCCCTCATTATGCGATTCTTCAGCAGGTGTCTGTGCATTTCTGATGGTCATCATCAGCCACAGTTCCATTGCATAACCTGCATCCCCGAGTAAATGACCCTGTGGGATATCCCCCCTAGTAAACATCTGATACAGTTGGGAGGTGTGCCAGATATGTGAGTCATGGTAACTGCCTGGGTTGCCAGCTCACACATTCAAAATGATTCTCTTGGCATTACACACAACTTGGTAGTTAATAGAGAGGATGCCCTTTCTATTTATTTAGTGCCTTCCCTGATCCCCATTGGTGCCTTAATTTCTACATATGTGCAACTTATGGCACCCAGCACTTCAGGGTAGTGTGCCACATGGTAGAACTCCTGCATATTTCTAGCCCTGACCTCAGGAGTACAGGGAAAATATATGTGGTTACTGGCATGTTGGAGCCTAATATTCAGGAATTGATTGAGCATCCTGGATGCTGATGCCTGTGACACCCCCAGCATGTCCCCTGTTGGTCTGTGAAAGGTACCTGTAGCTAAAACTCTAAATGCTACACATATATTTGCCTCCATTGGGATGCCCTGACTCTGAGTTGAGGATGACAGAGGTTGCAGAGTTCATGTAGTGTGTCTCTAGCCACCCTGTAGTGTTCTACAATTTCCAAGTCATGTGGACTGTGATAAGTTAACTGGGGTCTAAAAACTCTTCTCCTTCTTGGCCGTGGTCTATTAGCAGCAGCAGCAGCATAGACTCCAGCCTGTTGCATGTACACATGAATTTAACAACAGCAGCCCCTAACATTGTTTCTGTGTAGACTCTTTTCTGTGGCTGCAATCCAATAAGTTTTGGAATTTGCAGGGATAACAGCACTTAGTCTACATGGTTGCTTTATAGCTTGTTGAATTGCTCCTCCATCTTGGATTAGTTCATTAGTATACAATTCAGCTGCTGAATCCAAAACATTTTGCTGCCATTTGCACATCACAATCTGGCCATAAATGTTTATGTAAGACCAGCTAGAAATCATTTATTATAAACATTAACACATCTTATGAACTATTTTAGGTGTAATTAAATAAAAAAAGTCTTAACAAGGATATGACTGATATCTTCCATATTCTAGAGTCTAAATGCCTTATGTCTCTGACTTAAGAGTTTTGTGCAAGTGGACCTTGTGTCATGAGTGGGTGATTTGGGTGTGTGTCACAGTGGCAAGTGACATTGCTGTGCTATAGATTATGGAGTTTTAAAATTATTTTTTTAATTGTATTGTATTTTTATTTGTAATACTGTTATTTTAACTAGTTGTAACTTTGGAGCTTTTCTCCCCAGGACTCCATTGAAAACGGGCTCCTCAAGGCCCAATAGACCACCCTGGTAAACAAACTGCAAATAAATAATAAATAATGTTGCTGAGGAAGGAATCACAGAGGACCATGTTGATGGTGTGGAAGTTGGTTGCTTCCTTCAAGGTGCATAGACCTTGGAGTCAGTTTTATATAAGTAGGGGGATATATGTGTGGAGCTGTTCCTAATAGTTTATAGTAGGGAGATTCATGGCTTGTAGGTTTAGACAAGACTATTGACCAGTAGGACCCTTATAAGGGTAGCCATGCAACCTAAATTCACCTATGAGTTATTGGGCCTTAGAGGTTATTTTAAGGGGTGTATGTTAGTTAGAGCATAATTTAATGGCTGATGCTGTCCATCAGTGGCATAGGCAGCAGACCAGGTTTAAATTTTCAATTTCCCATCCACTGGTCCATGTTGCACTTGAATAGCATTAGGGAAGGGCTCTGCTTCACAGGGATGGAAATCTTATTCCAAAGAATGGGTATTCTTTAAGATACATACCTGCCCCTCCAACATATCCTATTTAAGTTGCAAACAAAGTTTAAAATCCTACGATCTAGTAGTTCTGGTGCTGTTCATTTTTGTGGATAGGCAAAAGGTGCATCAGAGTGGAATCTAAAGATGGCTTGCATGTCAGGCATAAATCCCCTCTCAGCAGTCTGTAGGAAACAAAGTATAGAGATAGGGATTTAAGGTGATTTGTAGAGGACATTGTGTTTATGCCCTAGCAAGGTCAAGACAGGCAGTATGCACTGTTTTGCCTCATGCATTGACTTGGTGACCTTCTCAGAGAAGTCACCAGGTTCAGTAAGCATGACCTGCCTTTCATGAAACCAAATGATGTTGGGTCCAGTAGGACTCCTATGTCATTATTAATCATTTCCATGATAATTCTTTTCATAGATATGCATATGAGACTAGTCAGACTAATGGGTCTGTAATTCCTGGGATCTGGTAGTGGCCCAGCTGTGAGCTTGCTGTGAGGTTTTGGACATAGTTAAAGAAGGCCCTATGGTTTTCTTGCCTGGGATGCTATCTTTACCTCAAAATTTGCTTTGTTGGACTTAATGGCTTCTTAGTTGTTTATTCAGTTTGATGACAGAGTTTTTAACTTTTTTGGTATTACACTTCCCAGTTTTAGCTATGACGTTTTTCTTTTGTTGTATAACCTGTTTAAATTTGGAAGCCACCGGGGTGGTTTGCTTTTTTTAATTAGTTTTGAGATTACTTATTGTAGGCATAGCAGCCTGCATGCAGTCATTGACATGGCAGTACAGAGCTTCTGTGAATAACTTTGCATAGGCTGCTGTGTTATCTGGATTTGAAGGGGTCTAAAATTTTGACAGGTTATCACTTAATAGAAGGTAGTTTGTCTTGGAGCAGTTTCTAACTGTTACAGGGTTTGCTGGGGTTACTGAATCAATTCTTATTTCAAAGGAGACTGTTTTGTGATCCGACCTTACCAGAGATGACATGATACTGGGCAGCATTCTCCCATATTTGTGAGTACCAGGTCTAATATGTTTGTACCTTTGGTAAGTGTATGCACTAACTAGTCCAGGGATTTTGTATTTGCAAAGGCTTGGAATCTCAGAACCTTCAAATTTGGAGTCATGTAGGATTCCCAGTTTATAGATGGAAAATTAAAGTCTCCCATGGGTATTGTATTTGGCTGAATTGAGAGTGTCTCTAATAGGTCTAAGTATGCTTTTCATGGGACATAGGGGGGGACCTGTAGCTTGTTAGGATATGGTTTTGGACTTTGTCTATGGTAATACAGACATGGAGGAACACCACTGCATTATCTTGTTTAACCATCCTAGAGGTATGTTCATACCTCTCAACCTCTTAGAACAAGAAATCTAGACAAAGCCATAAATAAAAGTGGGACAAAGGCCTAAAAATAGGGATATATTTTTTAAATACTGCTCTTACAAACCTGAAAAATTGCTAGAATAACGGGTTTTGCATTAGCGTATATTATCTGAAGGGTATGAAGTCAGAAATTCAAATGTCTGTCATTATTTTCTAACTTCAATCTTTAATAATTTTCCACTAAATAGGGAGAAAACCACAATTTTATGAAAAATGGACCAAACATATAAGGCACAAATCTGGGCATTCTGCAAAAATCTGTGCAGTTGAGAGGTAGTATGCTTATTATTGGTGATGTTGTGCACTTCTGTGGTACTCTTTGTGGCTTTAAACCATGTCCCAGTAACTGCACAGATGTCTACATTCTCCAGGGTGAGAAGAACTCACAGGAGTAGAGCATCTTGTTTAGACTCCTGGCTTTGAGCAGGAACACCTTTATTTTGCCTTGGGTAGATTTTGCTATACTGGAAAGTCTGTCAAATTCTCATGGCTTAAAAAAGCCTTTATGGGATAGGACAATATTTTAGGCAATATTTGAAAGCCTAGAGGGGACAGGTGCAGACTACCCTTGGCAAAGCAATGTGGTTTGTTAACCAAGTCCTCCCATGCTGGCAGATATTGTATTCACCCTAGAATGACACAAAAAACTAATCCAATTATTAAAGTCAATCCTCTTCTGTTCATACTGTGGCATCATTCTTGGTGAAGGTAGAATGCTGCTCAGTTCTAGACACATACCAGCCTATAAAATGAAGTTTGAGAACTCCATAATATGTCTTTCATATTGTCTGTTGCAGGATATCTCAGGTCATTTTTTCACCTAATTGGACTATGACTGAATCCGAGTGGTAACTGTGGTGTAATGACTTGAGTTTATGCATAGCTTGGCATATCCTGGAGCACTGATAGGCAACTGACCATCATTTTCTTCTTGTTCAGCCTGGTGGGGTATCAATATATCATACAATGGAGTCCCCTATGACAAGAGTCCTGCGTAGTGTATTAGCTTCCCTTACGGGCTTTGTATCTGAGGCGGTAAATCCAGTGTTGGGTGTTAATTCTTTTGAATGCTTTGGGTTTGTTGAGGATATTTTTTTGCAGGTGGAATGTCTGGGATATCTTTGTGGTTTTGTAAGATTGCATTTAAATGCCTCAGCATAAGTAGGCCTATTTGTGAGGTGCACACTTCATGTGGTGGGTGTAGTGTGTGTGTTTCTGACAACCTGGTTATTATGGTGAGTGTTTGTAAGCAAGAAGTTTGACTCCAGAGATTGTGTATATACATGCTGGCTGAGCGCTCAGTATTATGCATCTATGGAATACAATGTGTGGGAAAAGTACTTAGCTTACACAACAGACAATAGCAATGAAAGAGGGGATGGTGGGACTTTGGAAGCCAGATAACCATAAGAGGCAGAGGCCAGAGACACAGAATTTTAAAGCCATAAAAGGAAAAGGGTTGGAAGAGGATTGGGAAAAATTCAAGCTGCAAGAAACAGGCAAGCTAGAGAGGAATCTAATCAGATAAAGCCAAAATCAGAGCTCTAGTCCTGTGACTATGAGCTATAGTCAATGACCCTAGGTAGGTTAGAATTTCAGAAACAGGCTAATGTCTCAGTGGGGGGGGGGTGAGGCAGACACACAGAACATGGGAACAGAAAGGCATTAAAATACAACTTTTAGTAGGTAAATAATATAAAGAATGTAAGACTCTAGATGCAAAACTGGAAGATAAACAGCTGTAAAAACATGAAAGCACCAGTCCTGGAGCAGAATAAGCAATACTCGCACTACTGCAAGTCTATCACAGTCTGTGGTACCAGACTATGCAGAAATTTAACAGTAACACTGTTTATGGGAAAAGAGTATTAATAAATGACTAAATGAGACTCAAATCTGACAGTAGTTCACAGTTCTGCCACAACTGCTGATGAAACTACAAGACTAAGAAAGTATCAATGCATTTTTTCAAGCCCCTCCAACACACACACACACACACACACACACACACACACACACACACACACACACACACACACACACACACACACACACAGGACAGAACTGTACAAAGAGAAAAGGGTAGCAACTCAATCAACTAGGTGCAATGATACTATTTATAAAAAGGTCTTTTATGTTTTTTGTGACATCCTTCCAGACGGGAATATATATCATGTACTCAGATCCATGGTAAGAGACTCCCACTGACTTTGAATTGGTCCTTACAGTGGTAGAGCGCATGAGAATTTTCTAGTCCACAAAGGAAATGTAACCATTAATGGCAACAATAATATACAGTTGAATTTACTTAACATATGTTTGCTATATGTCCTTGAATTAAAAACATTAAGAAAAGGAAATCAAAAGTACTTAAACTGCATACAAATGCACATATCTGACTGTGTGTGTGTGTGTGTGTGTGTGTGTGTGTGTGTGTGTGTGTGTGTGTGTGTGTGTGTGTGTGTGTATTATATCTATCTATATATAACATCTAACATGTATGCAGCATGTGTTTGTGTGTATATAATGGAACAATATAGATTATATGCCTGTGTGTGTGCATTTCATGTCCTTTCATGAAAATTCATTTCAAAATCAAAATGGAAATTTTGTGCAATTGCATGTGTGTCTATACACAAACACACACTTATATATATATATATATATATATATATATATATATATATATATATATATATATATATATATGGGTCTACTGCTCTACATCGAAAATACACTTCTTAGAAATAGAGCAATAGACCCTACACGTCAGTGAAAGTCCACTTAAATGAAAGTGCACATTCGCTGAAGTCTAGTTCCCCGGGCTACCCAAAAAAAAAGCAATAAAACATGTTTTTGCAGGGGGCAAGCCCCCCTGCACCCCCCACACATCCCCTACTTAAATATACCAACTCCGAGATTGCACTACAACAGGGAAAAGGGAATATTCCCATTCTATGCTATAGTGTGACTGCCGAAGTCAATGTTCGAAGTTTCACTACTTTGAACAAGTGGACTCGGTGAGGCGGGGTTCAAAGTAGTGATATATATATATATATTATATATACAATGTTTGCATGGGCGGCCACGGTGGTGCAGTGGTTAGCATTGCTGCCTCACAGCAAGAGGTTCTCCGGTTCGATCCTCGGCTGGGGTGCCTTCTGTGCGGAGTCTGCATGTCCTCCCTGTGGTTGCGTGGGTTTCCTCCGGGTGCTCCGGTTTCCTCCCACATCCCAAAGACATGCTGCAGGTGGATTGGACACTCTAAATTGGCCCTAGGTGTGCGTGTGAGTGTGCCTTCTGTGGAAGGTTGGGCGCCGGGCTGGCAACTCGACACCGTAAAACTCCACTGCCATTCATTGTGCAGACAAGTTGATCCGCTGTGGCGACCCCTAACCGGGAAAAAGCCGAAAGAAGAAGAAGAAGATATATACAATGTTTGCATGTAACACGCATAGTACTATCTGTGGGATTCAGTACATTGTGAATATATCTAGACAGAAATAGGAAATAAATATTCTTCTAAGTAGTCACACATGCACTGACATATGGATGTGTGTATGTATGTACACATAGCACACATACATACAGATACACACAAAAATGTGCACACACAGATGGGATGTGGATGAATGTGTGTATTATATAATTGCCATCAATCTAATCAACCTCTTTTTTCCTACTTTCTGCAGGTACAAATCTTTTTCAACATAGTAGTTATTAGGCTCTACTGTAATGGTTGTTCCATTTCAAAATGTGTAGGTTTAGTATGTTTTCATACTATCTTAGGACAACAAAAGTGATGTAAATATAATTATCCCCACCCCACCCTTTTCTTTTGTGAAGCCATAAAACATTCACTTGCTGATTCCTAGTTGGTTAGAGAACAGTAACATCTTACAATGCTGTGGGTTGTGCAATACAGGTCCATTCAATTCATTATTTATAATAAAGTTAAAATAGTAGAGCTCAGCATTATTAATTTATACATTCTAATAAATGTTTAATGTTTCACTTATTCACTTTCACACCTTGACTATGTGTTGCACATGCAATCTTTATCAAATGTCTTTATGGCAGTATTTTTTTCTTTGGATTGCTAAGTGCATTTATTACATGTTATTATCTATGCCAATATAGCTTGTGTGGTAGCTGAAAAGGGTAAAGTGACCATTTCACTTTCCTGGTTAAAAAAATATAAATAAATACAAAATAGAAAGAAAGGGGACACTGAACATTACAGAAATAATTAAGGAATAGTAAAGCACATTTTAATTCTGTATCATTCATAACAGAGAAACAAATACTTCCACTGATGGCATTGGGAAGTAGCAAAAAGGCTTAGTTTGGGGTTTTCACCTGTTCATGATACAGCAAGGATCATTTCCTGCAGTGAAAGCTTCACACTTCAGGATGAGAGTGTGGGTAGGTCTGTCAGTCCTTTTAGAACTACAAAATAATCTGTTTGCAAAAGCCTGCGATTTACCTACTTTCTTTCATTGCAAGTAGCTAACAGCTATTTATAGCATTGAATAAGCTCTGACAGACACATAAATGATGTTCACTCAAGGAAACATAGAAGTAGCTCTGTTGCAGAAGGTGTGTTACATGGCAGTGCTTCATACTTCTGCCATTCCACCTTATTGGCATGAGAAAACAACACCATTTCCTTATGTCTATCTTAACTCATATAAATAGGACTTGACATGTATTATGGGAAGAAGGAATGAAAGCAAGAAAACAAGATCATGTTATTAAGGTAGGCACCATCAGCTGCCATTTTGTGATTAAAAACATTAAACTTGTAAAAAAAGCACTTGGAAAGATTTTGAGGCATTAAAATAACTAGGAAAACAAAGATACAATAAAAATATGTTTTTTGAGTTCTAATGTAGAGTTTTCCTTTAAGTGCTCTTCATTGTAATTTACTTGGGCATTATTTTATTTATTCACATTTGATTACAAGGAAATTCCAGCTTGGTAGGAGCCCATTTTCAGAGGAGGCCTATGGAGAAAAGCTCCAAAGTATTATAAAACATTTTAAGAACAACAATTTTACAGTCTTTAAAAATAATGCAAAAATACATAGGTTCATAGGTTAGTACTAGGCTATCAGCCCTAGGACCTATACAAGCCTAGCCATAACAATTCCCTGGATATTTATTCCCACAATATTTACTTCTCTGGACCCCTGTCTAACAGGGCAACTGACATGATCCTCGGGGTGAATTTCCTATCTCCCTTCCAATCATCAACATTCCTTTTGAAGAGGGCTAGGAGGCGCTCTGCTTGACATGTATGGGCAGTCTATTCCAGAGTATGGGGAGTCTCTGTGTCAGGAACCTATCCCTCCAGCAGGTTTTGTTCATTGTGATGACAAGGTTTAGATCCCTGGAGCATGTGGCTCTGAGGGATTGGGATTTCTTTAAGTGGAGCATGTCCAACAGCTCAGGGTTTGACATGGCCTTGTATGTTAAGCAGAGATTGCCTCTGAGTAGACGATATGCCACAGAGTATAGCTGGATTTTTTTAGACAGTCAGCATATGGCATCTGCTTTAGGCCTATGATTCGTTTAGTGAGGTATTTCTGTGACCTTTCCAGCTGTTGCAGATGTCTTGCGAGGTACATACCAAATGGGGCATTATACTCTATAATGGGTCTAATGAGGGATGAGTACAGTGGGACAATGATCTAATTTTTTCTGGATGAAAAGCCCTTAGTGATGAGGTGTGCCACATAGAAGGATTTCCTGACTGTTGTGGCGATGTGATTATCGAAAGTGAGACCACTGTCCACCTGTGTCCCTAAGTCTCTCATCACACTTTCGATGTTTAGTGTACTGTCACCTATGTGGTAATTCATGGATACATGTTTTTTTCCAAAGGGGATAACTATACATTTCTTGGCATTAAGCTTGAGCCCACGGCTTTGGCACCAGGCATCTGTTTCTGTAAGGCCCTTTTGTAGAATATCCACATCATTTGGGGATTCAATAATGGCTCCCAGTTTGCAGTCATCTGCAAACTTTGTTAGCCAGAGTCCCTTAGTGCTGGCCTGTACTTCAGAGAAGTAGATGTCAAACAAGAGTGGTCCCAGGACTGAACCCTGAGGTACTTCACTTGTCACTTGTCTGGAGCTGGATTTGGAGTTGGCTACTTTTACAGTCTGGGTTCTGTCAGTAAAACAGTTGGCAACCCATCGAGTGACATAGGGATTTATGCCCAGATTAGTAAGTTTATCTATGATTCCAGAGTGGGGGATGGTGTCGAAGACCTTGGGGAGGTCCAGATAGGCTGTGTGGACCGCCTTACCCTTGTCCACAGCTCTGGAGACTGATTTGAAGAAATCAATCAGGTTCTGGAGACAAGATCGGCCCTTCACAAACCCAAACTGGGTGGGGTCCAGTGTTTGAAGGTTGCCAATGTCTTTGTTTATAAGTTCCATGATAATGCGTTCCAAGCCCTTGCAGATCAGGCTCATCAGACTGATGGGACGGTAGTTCCCGGGATCCAAGGTGGATCCCCCCTTGTGGAGTGGGATAACTGTAGCTGTGTGCCACTCAGTGGGCATGAAGCCTGAGGTGAGGCTATGATTAAACATGACACTTAGGGGAGGTGCCAGTTCATTATGTAGTTCATGTAGTACGCAGCCTGGGATGTCATCTGGTCCCATGGATGCTGTATTCTTAGCTTTGGAGAGTGTGGTTTCTACCTGTGTGGCCGTGATTACCAGAATTTGGCAATCTTTTGGTATTGAGATCGGCCCTTTAGGGGGTGAGAGGGGGATGAAGTTGGCACTAAATCAATCTGCCAGGATATTGGCAATATCCTTGCAATCAGTATATTTAATGCCATTCTGTTGAAGCTCAGAGCAGATCTGAGCATTGCCATTTAGATTCTTGACATAACTATAGAATGCCCTGTGGTTGTCTTTGGAATCTTTGGCAATTTCATTTTTGTAACTAGCTTTTGAGGATTTTATGAGGGATCTCAGCTTCTTACTGAGGCTGGTAAGGGAGTTTTTTGCATCCTGGGATTTTCCTCTTTTCTGCAACAGTTTCTTCCTTCTGTTGTATAGTTTGTTTATAGCAGGGGACCACCAGATTGGCTTCCTTTTTTTGGAGGAGAGCATTTTGGTTCTATTTGGGATGGCACGATTCATGCACGAGTGGATGTGCTTGTACAGTGCCTTAGTGTAGGATTCTGCAGTCGAATTTTCAGATCCCGTCTGCATGGGTGTCATGAACTTTGTCACTTCTGACTTCAGTAGCATGAAGTTGGCTTTGGAGAAGTTTTTTAAGGAGGTATCCTTACTGGGGGGTGGAGGTGGGATGTGGATGTCAAGGGTGATTTGCTTATGGTCAGACCTGACCAATGAGGGGGTGACCACTGGTGTGGAGCATCTATTTCCCATGTTGGTAATGACCAGGTCTAGGATATTGGAGCCCCTGGTGGGACAATGGATTAGTTGATCCAGGGCATTGGAATTTATGAATTCCAAGAACCATTGGGAAAAGGAGTTGGTGCCCGAGTAGTTTTCCCATTTAATGGCAGGGTAGTTGAAATCACCCAGTATTAGGGCGTTTGGTTGTATCTTAATATTTTCCAGTATGTTTAGAAAGGTGTAGTGAGAATCTTGGGCATGGTGGGGGATCTGTAGCAAGCTACAGTTTGGATTGCAGTCTTAGTTGCACTGGAGAATTTCAGATGCATTGTGTTGGGCAGCTAGCCTGGAGGTGTGAATATCCTTGGTGAATATGGACACTCCTCCACCTTTGGTGTTTCGGTCTTGGTTTTGTGGCCAAAAAGTGTGGTAAGAGTTGTAGCCTGGTATTGCAGGAGTGCTGTCTGGAGCCTTGAACCATGTCTCAGTTACTGCACAGATATCGATGTTCTCCATTTTTAGGAGTGCCTCGAGAGAGTGCATTTTGAGGTTTAGACTTCTAGCATTGAGTAGCATTACCTTCAGATTTTGCATGCTTGTATCTGTTATGGTGGTGGTTTTGTCCTTTGAACCTTGCCTAAAAAAGGCACTATAGGGGTGGCAAGAGCTTTAGCTAGTAACCTGAATCCCAGGGGTGACAGGTGCAGACCATCTCTGGCAAAGCATCGTGGTTTGTCGATCATGTCTTCCCAGGCAGACAGATACTGGATCCCCTTTGAATGACACCAGAAGCTTAGCCAATTGTTGAAGTCAATCATTTTGTCCTTATACTGTGGTATAATTCTGGGCGAAGGCAGGATGCTACTCAGGGCTAGGGTCATACCTGCCTGGGCCACATGATCCAAGAGCTCTTCCATGTCTCTTTTCATGTAGTCCAGGGAGGTACGTCTCAAGTCATTCACTCCAGCATGGACAATGACAGAGTCGTATTTGTACTTGTTGTGGAGTGACTTGAGTGCATGCATTATGTGGCAGATCCTGGCACCCGACAGGCAGCTGACTGTAATTTTCTCCTTGTTCAGCCTGGTGAGTGGGAAATCAGTGTGCCTGACTATAGAGTTATCTATGACTAAAGTGTTGGGTACATTGTCTTGCCTTAGGGGCTGTTGTTGGGTGGGGAAACTGGTGTTGTGAGCTATGTGTCACTTTGGTTGTGACTGGTGTTTGTTTGCATTTCAGCTTCGGAGGTCCTTGTTGCTTGGGCAGGTTAATGTTAAGGGCCTCCACATATGTGGGTTTAGTGTTGCTATGTGTGGGTGTTGATGGTGTGAGTTTTGAAGGGCTATGAGCTGCTTGAGGTGTAGGGCAGGTGTTAACCTTCTCCTCTTGACTGTCTAGCACAATCTTGGCTGGAGAGAGCTTTGCTTCCAGTTTGGCTATGTAAGTGCATCTCTCGCAGGTTGTAGTGTTGGGTGGTAGGAGGAAAGGGTTGTCTGTATACATGAGGCAGTTGCTGCATTACCCCAGTATGCCCAGATTCACCAGGTGGACAGGAGAAATCACCTGAAGCTGACCCTTGGACATGTCTGTTTTAGGTGCTTTTTTTGTAAAGTATAAGAGCTGTTTTCCCTTACCTTTGCAAGGTACTTCGCAATTATAGGCTGTTTAGTGCCTACGATTAATTTCTCCTTATTGACAAGAAGAGATGAGTGCTTGTATCACTTTCAGGCTTCCTAGTGGTTTCCAGTAGGTTCTAGAGCAAGTGCTAGTCACAGGGGTTCAGATTTTAGTGCTACTACTGAGAAACCAGCTAGTCCTAAAGGAGAATTTGAAGAGCAGACTTTCTGGCACCTGGAATACTTTAACTGTAGCCTTGCGGTGCTGCATGATGCGAAAATGTGCAAACACACGCGTTTTTAAGTCAGAAAGTTGAAAGGGATAGAAATCAACCCAAAAAGGCTAATAAAATTACAATTTCAGAGCTGGAAACTACTCCTCTAGTGTTAGATAGGCAGTACAATGCCCACCAGTCCCACTGGTAGGCAGTAGGATTTCCCTCTGCCACAGCAAGGTCTGGATAGCTCTGAGTACAGAAAATAAAGTCGTGAGACAAGCAAGGCCTGGGATCTGGACTGGCTAGGAAAGGTGGGAAACGAGCAAACAAGATAGTATTTTTTTTTGTTGTTAAAACAGGCTAAACAATGCAATAATACAGTAAATAAACACAGAAAAGGCTAACACACTTGAGTGTGTAGTCCTAAACAGTAAATGCAATTAAAACTCTACAAAATTTGCAATTTAAAAATTTTAAATGAAGCAAGGTAAGTGCACAACTGAAAAACGATTTAAGAGGCAGTAATGCAGCAGAATAAGTAGCTAGTCTACATAAACAGAGAAGTCTATATATACAGAAAAGCAGCTAAAACACACAAACACTTCAGATGCAGTGCAACCTAGAGCACTTGAGTTGTAGCAATATTAAGGCAATTACAGTTATAATAAATGCTCTAAAATATACTCTATATTTCCAAAATGTTTGAGAAGCACAGTCAGAACACAAAGAGATTCAGGCATTTTTTTTTTTTTTTGAAAGGGAGAAAGGAGGAACAGAAGGCCTTCTCAGATGTTCTCTCTGTATTAGGTAGAATGAGCTAATGACACTAGACTGGGAGGAGTGTCCCAGATCAAATTTACAGTAGGGGCGGGCAACTGCAAAGCCACCAAGTATAACAACAAGACACCAAAGGGGAGGGAGGATGGGGACCAATACTAAAACTATTAGCCTGCACTCGTTAGACAGTAAACACTACAGAAAGCCACAAAATGAAAGTTTTTAAACAGATAAAGGAGCAAATAGACTCTACAGAATGCGTTTAACTGCAAACAAATCAGTTACCCATGCAGATTAGTTAATAGCAATAAAATGCAGTAAAACCTAAGCAGCAGGCAATAAAAAGTGCTACATATAAATTGTTAGAAACAATAATCAGTATAGATAAGCCAAAAAAGCAGGATGCTTATATGTCTCAGACCATAGTTGTAGTC